>NC_086317.1:489877272-490192689 GCF_036172605.1 Pelobates fuscus | reverse complement strand
GGATCCTTCCGAAAAGGGGCTGGTGTTTGTTTCGATGTACGTGGTTCTTCTTCTATCCTTTCTATTCTATCTCTTCGTTTTTCAGGGGATCGTCTGTCGTTTCTTCTTCTTCTATCATCTTCATTCCATCTCCTACTTTCCCTTTCTGGTGGATATGATTGGACTACCTGACTGTAACTTCTATAGTCAGTTCGTTTCGGTGGAGGGGAATAGTTTCCCCTATAGTTTCCCCGTTGGGGGTAGATCTGCTTCTGTCTCAATAAGTCTCGACTTCCCTGGTCTCCTCTCACTTTTAGGTTTGTTTCTCTTATTGATTCTTGTCTGGGTGTTGTATTACCGTATATACTCGAGTATAAGCCGAGTTTTTCAGCCCATTTTTTGGGCTGAAAAACCCCAACTCGGCTTATACTCGAGTCAGAGTCTGTATTATGGCAATTTGCATTGCCATAATACAGACTGGGGGGAGAGGGGGGCTGGCAGAGCTGTAACTTACCTGTTCTGCAGCTCCTGTCAGCTCTCTCCTCCTCTGCGCCGTCCGTTCAGCTCTTCTGTCAGCTCCCAGTGTAAATCTCGCGAGAGCCGCGGCTCTCGCGAGACTTACAGTGTGAGCTGACAGAGGGAGCTGCACGGACGGCGCGGAGGAGGAGAGAGCTGACAGGAGCTGCAGGAAAGGTAAGTTACAGCTCTGCCAGCCCCCCTCTCCCCCCCACTGAACTGCCACTGGACCACCAGGGAAGGAGAGCCCCCCTCCCTGCCATATATCAAGCAGGGAGGGGGGACGAAAAAAAAAATATATAAATAAAATAAGAAGAAATAAATAATAAAAAAGGGGTATAAGGACCACTATGGGAGGGGGGGGGGGGTATAAGGACCACTATGGGAGGGTGGGGGTGGGTTAAGGACCACTATGGGAGGGAGGGGGGTATAAGGACCGCTATGAGAGGGAGGGGGGGTATAAGGACCACTATGGGAGGGAGGGGGGGATAAGGACCACTATGGGAGGGAGGGGGGTATAAGGACCACTATGGGAGGGAGGGGGGGGATAAGGACCACTATGGGAGGGAGGGGGGGATAAGGACCACTATGGGAGGGAGGGGGGTATAAGGACCACTATGGGAGGGAGGGGGGTATAAGGACCACTATGGGAGGGAGGGGGTGGGATAAGGACCACTATGGGAGGGAGGGGGGGATAAGGACCACTATGGGAGGGAGGGGGGTATAAGGACCACTATGGGAGGGAGGGGGGGGGATAAGGACCACTATGGGAGGGAGGGGGGTATAAGGACCACTATGGGAGGGAGGGGGTGGGTTAAGGACCACTATGGGAGGGAGGGGGGTATAAGGACCGCTATGGGAGGGAGGGGGGGTATAAGGACCACTATGGGAGGGAGGGGGGGGATAAGGACCACTATGGGAGGGAGGGGGTATAAGGACCACTATGGGAGGGAGGGGGGGGATAAGGACCACTATGGGAGGGAGGGGGGATAAGGACCACTATGGGAGGGAGGGGGGTATAAGGACCACTATGGGAGGGAGGGGGGTATAAGGACCACTATGGGAGGGAGGGGGTGGGATAAGGACCACTATGGGAGGGAGGGGGGTATAAGGACCACTATGGGAGGGAGGGGGGTATAAGGACCACTATGGGAGGGAGGGGGTGGGATAAGGATCACTATGGGAGGGAGGGGGTGGGATAAGGACCACTATGGGAGGGAAGGGGGGGTATAAGGACCACTATGGGAGGGAGGGGGGGTATAAGGACCGCTATGGGAGGGAGGGGGGGGATAAGGACCACTATGGGAGGGAGGGGGGGGATAAGGACCACTATGGGAGGGAGGGGGGGGATAAGGACCACTATGGGAGGGAGGGGGGGATAAGGACCACTATGGGAGGGAGGGGGGTATAAGGACCACTATGGGAGGGAGGGGGGTATAAGGACCACTATGGGAGGGAGGGGGTGGGATAAGGACCACTATGGGAGGGAGGGGGGGTATAAGGACCACTATGGGAGGGAGGGGGGGTATATGGACCACTATGGGAGGGGGGGGGATAAGGAACACTATGGGAGGGAGAAGGGGGATAACGACCACTATGAGAGGGAGGGGGTGGGATAAGGACCACTATGGGAGGGGAGGGGGAAGTAAGGACCACTAGGGGAGGGGAGGGTAAGGACCACTAGGGGAGGGGTGAGTCAGGACCACTGGGGGGGGGGGGGTGAAGGAACACGGGGGTGGGGAGGTAAGGACCACTGAGGGAGGAGGAGGGGAAGTCAGGACATATGGGGGGGGGAGGGGGGGGCAAAATGTTTTTTGCCTACGGCGGCAAATATCCTTGCACCGGCCCTGCACACACTGCATTCACACACTGCATTCATACACACACACACTGCACTCATACACACACGCTGCACTCATACACACACGCTGCACTCATACACACACGCTGCACTCATACACACACACATACGCACACACTGCATTCATTATACACACACTGTAAATAAATATTCAATTAATATATTTTTTTTAGGATCTAATTTTATTTAGAAATTTACCAGTAGCTGCTGCATTTCCCACCCTAGTCTTATACTCGAGTCAATAAGTTTTCCCAGTTTTTTGGGATAAAAGTAGGGGCCTCGGCTTATATTCGGGTCGGCTTATACTCGAGTATATACGGTAATTGTCTGCCCTTTATGTCTATTTATTTGTCTAGTTCCAGAGGGTGATCTAGATCTCCTTGCTGGTTTATTTCTAGGGGGTGATCTGCTTCTTCTTATCCCTATGGACCTCCTCCTTTTTGGGAAGTCATATTGCTTTTTTTAAAAAAGTCCACAACCTTAACCCTGAAGGACTAATTTTTATGGCAATTAAAACAGTGAAGAAGGATTGGAGAGGTGGCGACTATATTAAAAAAATTGGAAGGGAAGAGATGAAATTTATTTACAATTTTAATACTATGACCCCACATGGGCTAAATAATGATTTTGAATTATGCCATTTTATGAATTAATATGGTACATCTTAATTAATTGTTTTTAAAAATTGGCTTTGCAACATTACTTCATTTTATCAGTATGTTTTCTAAATCATATCAGCACTGCCTTTTATTTACAAGTTCATTTTAATGTTTCAAAATTGGCTTTGAAACATTACTTCATTTTATCAGTATGTTTTCATATCAGTACTGCCTTTTTACAAGTTCATTTTAAACGGTCTCCTTTTTTTATAAACATATCCATGATTATAGTACCTAATATACATGGAGGTAAATACAACCAAAACATTAAACATCCATATAAAAGTTACTCTTGAAAGATATACCAAGATAGAAATACAGCAGTATTATAAGAGTAACTCTGGAATTGAACACATTGAATTAATAAGGTCCAGTTCTGATATGAAGGATTACACTATTTATATGTATTCACATATGTATGAGTTCCTGCCTAGTGATTATAACTGATGAGATCGTGGTAAACGCACGCTGGAACGCACGTGCGTTCCACAAGCCGCAAAACCGGAAGCGGAAACACGACGCAGGTAGCGTTCCACCGAAATAATGGCGAAAAAAAGTGAGGACGCACAGTGGAACGCACGTGCGTTCCACGTAACGAGAAACCGGAAACGGAAGTACAAGGACCAACAATCTGAAGCGGGCGATTTAAAAACAGAAGGAGAGAGGAAGAGACAGAACAGCCAACTGAGGAAGCCTTTTAACAAGGCGAAACGCGTTTTGGACAATTGACATTGACTATTTAGTCTATCCAGGTACACATCTGGTACTGATATATTTCTTTTATATTTTTTGAAATTTTTTAAATGAATAAAGCACTTTATTGGATTCACTACCCTGGACCTGGTGTATCTATTATTTGCAACCGGCCAAAAAGGGAAAGGAGGAACCCAAAGCACTTGGAAGGAAAGATCACAGCACTTTAAAGAAAGCACCTTATACAGAAGGGGTTTGGACAACCTTGAATGGTCCAAAGGCGTATACAACCTGAGTCATATGACGGTATGACTCTAGGCTTGTGAGTAATATTACTACATTCTTATATTGGAAATTTTCATATACTGTGTTACACTATTTTGCTGCATTGTTTTACTTTTCAGAATATTTGCTGCATTGAGCTCCGCCTTTGTATGTATGTATGCTATGTATTGTTAAGTGGTGTAGGGGATACCACTTTTTAGGTGTTTGAGCATTAGTCCCTAATCACCCCCACATTGTGCACTTATTTTATTGTAATATATGGCGCAGTGACTTATGGGGCTGGCATAGATTTTTTTTCCAGGGTTGCTTTGTATCCCCAGTCCGGCCCTGCCAGCAAGTTTAGAGAGCACCGGGATGCACACAAACTAAACCGGGTAGGAAATTAAAAGTGAACCTCACAAAATGGCTCCTCCCTTAAATAGCCAAACCCACATATCCCATAACCCACCTGTCCTGTCTGTTCCTCCTGGGCCCGCCTCCTAACCCCTGTCAAGGCCCTGTTCCGCTTAAGCTGTGCTTTTGGCTACATGGGGCTACAGGCGTACGAATGTATTCTGTTTAGAGATGGGGCTTCACACTCACCGTGGTTATAGGAAGGTCATGTTTGGTGTTCTGTATAGTGTCGTGAGTGGGTACAAACCAATTGTTCTTACTGTACTGATGGAATTTTATTACCGCCCTTTGCAAAGACTTTATAAACAAAGCGATTATTGTTTATCCCCTGCCAGATAAACCACTTGCCAAAAGTTCAAAGGACATCTGGAGGTAAATAGATTGTTGTTGGTGTCCTGTTTTAATCGAATACATGATGTGTCTGCAACGGTCCTCAGGCACAGGACAGACTATCTTAAAGAAAGTTTCTCACATTGAAAATGTATAAAATATCGGTCTGTCGATCAAGTTGAACTTGGGCAGGACTTGGAGGATACTTAGGAGATATGAAGATCAGGTAATTGTTCAAAGGAAGTTGCTCATTGTGGTGTCACTGCATTTTCTGTGTCAATTGAGACCTATTTAATAAAGGAGAGTCTCTTAAATATGATGTCTTAGAATTTATTTTAGTGATATAATAAAATTTAAAGGACCACTATAGTGTCAGGATAACAAACTTGTTTTCCTGACACTATATAACCCTTAGGTCCCCCCACCCTCAGGGTCCTCCTCCTTCTGGGCTGAATGGGTTAAAACCCCTTTAGCCACTTACCTTTATCCAGCCGATGTCAGCTCCTGAGTGGAGTGGCATGCGCATGCGCGGCAAGAGCTTTTCTATGGACGTTCTACACGCTGAATGCAATTTTCGCATCACAGAAGTGCCTCTAGTGGCTGTCAGGAAGGCTGGATTAACCCTGCTATGTAAACATAGCAGTTTCTCTGAAACTGCTATGTTTACATCTGAAGGGTCAAAACCTGGGGGACCTGGCATTGAGCTGAAGTGGTCTGGGTGACTATAGTGTCACTTTAAATCAGTCCACAAGGTAACTTTACCACTTAGGAATGATGATGGGATATACCGTATATACTCGAGTATAAGCCGACCCGAATATAAGCCGAGGCCCCTAATTTTACCCCAAAAAACTGGCAAAACTTATTGACTCGAGTATAAGACTAGGGTGGGAAATGCAGCAGCTACTGGTAAATTTCTAAATAAAATTAGATCCTAAAAAAATTATATTTATTGAATATTTATTTACAGTGTGTGTATATAATGAATGCAGTGTGTGTGTATGAGTGCAGTGTGTGTGTATATAAGTGCAGTGTGTGTATGAGTGCAGTGTGTGTATGAATGCTGTGTGTGTGTGTGTGTGTGTGTATGAATGCAGTGTGTGTGTATGAGTGCAGTGTGTGTGTGTGAGGGCAGTGTGTGAGTGCAGTGTGTGTGTATATGTGTGCAGTGTGTGTGTATGAGTGCAGTGTGTGTATGAATGCAGTGTGTGTGTGTATGAGTGCAGTGTGTGTATGAGTGCAGTGTGTGTATGAGTGCAGTGTGTGTATGAGTGCAGTGTGTGTGTATATGTGTGCAGTGTGTGTGTATGAGTGCAGTGTGTGTATGAGTGCAGTGTGTGTATGAATGCAGTGTGTGTGTATGAGTGCAGTGTGTGTATGAGTGCAGTGTGTGTATGTGTGTAGTGTGTGTATATGAATGCAGTGTGTGTGTATGAGTGCAGTGTGTATGAGTGCAGTGTGTGTATGAGTGCAGTGTGTGTATGTGTGTAGTGTGTGTATATGAATGCAGTGTGTGTGTATGAGTGCAGTGTGTGTATGAGTGCAGTGTGTGTATGAGTGCAGTGTGTGTGTATGAATGCAGTGTGTGTGTGTGTGTATGTGTGCAGTGTGTGTGTATGAATGCAGTGTGTGTATGAGTGCAGTGTGTGTGTATGTGTGCAGTGTGTGTGTATGAGTGCAGTGTGTGTATGAGTGCAATGTGTGTGATGCAGTGTGTGTGTGTGTGTGTTTGTGTGTGTGTGTGTTGCAGAGCCTTGGTGGGGGGTGGGCATTTTTATTATTATTTTTTTATTATTATTTAAATTTTATTTTGTTAAATTATTATTATTTTTTTATTATTATTTATATTTTATTAATTTTTCCGTCCCCCCCTCCCTGCTTGAAACATGGCAGGGAAGGGGGCTCTCCTTCCCTGGTGGTCCATTGGCATTGGCAGTTCAGTGGGGGGGGGGGGGGAGTTTACTTACCTCTCCTGCAGCTCCTGTCAGCTCCTCCACGCCGGTCCATTCAGCTCCCCGGTCAGCTCACACTAAGTCTCGCGAGAGCCGCACTGGGAGCTGACCGAGGTGCTGAACGGACCGCCGCGGAGGAGGAGGGAGCTGACAGGAGCTGCAGGAGAGGTAAGTAACCGCACACAGCCCCCACAGCCTCTTGTCTGTATTATGGCAATGTAAATTGCCATAATACAGACACTGACTCGAGTATAAGCCGAGTTGGGGTTTTTCAGCACAAAAAATGTCTTGAAAAAGTCGGCTTATACTCGAGTATATACGGTACGTAATTTGTTTCCCTGTTTACACCTATATGGCACGGAGTAAATAAAAATATTTATTTTATGGTTTGCATTAAAGGGACACTACAGGTACCCAGACTACTTCATCTCATTGAAGTGTTCTGGGTGCACTGTCCCCGTCATTGTAGCAGTGGCGGATCCAGAGCCTGATCTCGGGAGGGGCACTTGTAGATTATTTAAATAAATAATCCTGGCACAATAACCACTACAGCTCAGTGTAGTAGTTATGGTGCCAGTAGTGCCAGGATCCCACCCCAGAGTAAGTAGTCATACCGTTTAAAACAGTTTGACAACTTACATGGGGTCTGCTGGAATATAGGGCATAGGAGCAGTGGTGTGTGTTAGGGGTGAAGTGTGTGTGAAAGGTGCAGTGTATGTGTGAGCGGTGAAGTGTGTGTGTGAGTGCGTGAGGGCGGCAGTGTATGTCAGGGTTGCAGTGTGTGTGTTAAGGGGGCAGTGTGTGTGAGGGTGGCAGTGAGTGTATGGGGGCACTGTATGTCTGTGTGGGACAGTGTTTGTATGGGGAGCACTGTATGTATGGGGGGGCACTGTATGTATGTGTGGGGCAGTGTGTGTATGGGGGGGGCGTGTGTGTAGGGCACTGTATGCGTCTGTGTGTGTATGGGTGTGCAGTGTGTGTGTATGGGGGGCAGTGTGTGTGTATGGGGCAGTGTGTGTGGGGCAGTGTGTGTATGGGGACAGTGTATGCATGGGGGCAGTGTGTGTATGGGGGCAGTGTGTGTGTATGGGGGGCAGTGTGTGTGTATGGGGGCAGTGTGTGTGGGGACAGTGTGTGTATGGGGACAGTGTGTGTATGGGGGCAGTGTGTGTATGGGGGTGGGAGGAGGGTAGGGAAGCTTTAAAAAAAAGAAGTATTTATTTAAATATATATATTAATGTCCCCCCTCCCTTCTTACCTTTATTGAGGAGGAGGGGGGACAAATTTCGTTCCCTGGTGGTCCCAGTGGGATTCATTGGTGGTTCCAGTGTGCAGTGAACTCTAGCCCCAATCCAGGGCTAGAGTTTACTCTCGCGAGATTTGGAGCGTTGCCGTGGTAAACGCGGCAACGCTCCATGCTTGCGAGAGGAGGACCCGGAGGAGCTGCAGGCAGAGCTACCGGGTGCTCTCTCCACCCTCTCCCTCCCTGCTGGTTGTCAGCACAGTGCTTGCGGACCAGTGAAGAGAGATACTGATCTTCCTCCCCAGTACGCAGGCAAATTGCAGGGCTGGCACTTGGACAATGCCAGCCCTGCATTAGCCGGCAGGGGGGAATCTCGGGGGGGGGTGGCAATTGCCCCATTGCAACCCCCCCGCCCCCCTGGATCAGCCAATGCATTGTAGCCCTGCAGCTGCAAACATAGCATTTTCAGAGAAACGGCCTTGTTTACAATGCAGGTTTAAGCCTGCCTCTAGTAGTTTAAAAGACAGCCTTTTTAGGCGCTTTTTGGCATTTCACGGAGTTTGACTTTGTGAAACGATGCTGGACGTCCTCATGTCTTGCATAAGGACACCCAGTGTCTTCAAATTCACCCAAGAAAGCATTGATTCCATGCTTTTCTATGGGGAAGCCTAATGTTACCTAGGTTACCTCCATCGGCTGTAAAATGGCTTTTAACTGTTTATTTGCCACGGGGTGAAGTGGGGGGAAGAGTGCGAGGTGGGGGAGGGGAAGGTAGAAAGACACTATAGTGTTAGAAATATAAAACTAAATCACTAACCCTAATAGTGTTCCTTTAATACCCTGATTAGAATTGGGGCGTTCCTTCACTTGGAACATGTTGATAAAGAATTAATACATTTCTCTGTATCTTAGCCGTGTGAAGTAGGGAAGCCGTGCCATTGTGTAATGTTATACAGGTGTATACGGTACAGTAATAAAATGGCAATAAAATGGAAATTCAGCTAAACGCTCTAGCTGTGAAGAAGTGTTTTAAATTTACCTTTTCCATGTGATTCATCCCGTTGGGTTTCCCAACCTTTTTATTGCTTTATTTTTCATTTTTCACCTGCAGGCAATCTCAGAAAGTCTTCATTACTACTGTGTTTGTACCCAGAATCCTTTGCACTTGAAAACCAAGTTCTTTTACAATTCCAAATGTAAGTGTGTTTGTGTTTCGGTGTATGCATGTGGGAAAACTAATATTCTCGTGCCCTCTCAGCCAACTATATGAATCTGGGTTTAAGGAAACCCACCTCTGGGGCTTCAGCCTCCCTCTCTCCAGTAACGACTTTGATATTCATTAAAGGGACACTATAGTCACCTGAACATCTTTAGCTTAATGAAGCAGTTTTGGTGTATAGAACATGCCCCTGCAGCCTCACTGCTCAATCCTCTGCCATTTAGGAGTTAAATCCCTTTGTTTATGAACCATAGTCACACCTCCCTGCATGTGACTTGCACAGCCTTCCATAAACACTTCCTGTAAAGTAAGCCCTATTTAGGCTTTCTTTATTGCAAGTTCTGTTTAATTAATATTTTATTATCCCCTGCTATGTTAATAGTGATGTAGATTAATTTAGAAATAAACAAATATGTTTAAATGTCTATCTGTTCCTGTCCAAATCTGAGATGAATAAATTGCGTATACGCAGAAGTAATTCAGACTGACACACGGAGTGCAGGTTAAAATAACTTCGAGGAAATTTATTGGCATCTGGTTAAGAGTGGGCTCGCAGGCCCTTATAAGAACGAAATTGCGTCATCATTGAATATCAAGATATCAGTAAATAAACATTGTTAATTGGATTAATTGTTAAGTGGCTGTATCAATGTCCACCCATCAATATGATTAATTGGCTCAAACTAAGTGGTTAGCTAGGTGTCCTCCCACCGAGAGGTGGTATTGTTCTGGACACGGGTGTGGACGGAGCACGAGGCTTACTTGGTGGAAAGGGGGGCTTTGGGCGTCATTTGAGTTGTTAGTGATGTCAGTCTCGTGGTCAGGTGCAAGGTTCTCTTATGAATAGAACATTTCATTAGGCCGGCGTTCTCATGGCCTTCATATTATACTATGTTGCAAATTACAGGAGATTCAGCAATTCCGGGGTTAGTCATGTCTTTATAGAAAATACAGTCTCTTATTCATTATACTAAATGCTGTTAGGAAATTCTGTCATGTAATGTGGACAAAATGGAGGGTCTGTTATAATGTGGGGTTATGTGAAATCAAAATGGAGTTAGTACAATAATTCAATACAGGTACAAATAAAGATCATTTTTAATAATTCTACATCAATAGCTTGCTAGACATTGCAAGAGCCTCCTGTATGTGATTAAAGTTCAATTTAGAGATTGAGATACAATTATTTAAGGTAAATTACATCTGTTTGAAAGTGAAACCAGTTTTTTTTTCATGCAGGCTCTGTCAATCATAGCCAGGGGAGGTGTGGCTAGGGCTGCATAAACAGAAACAAAGTGATTTAACTCCTAAATGTCAGTGAATTGAGCAGTGAAATTGCAGGGGAATGATCTATACACTAAAACTGCTTTATTTAGCTAAAGTAATTTAGGTGACTATAGTGTTCCTTTAAGGTTTGTCAATGTTAATGTTTGGTTCCCGAAAAAATAAACCGAGGGATCGGAGAAAGGGCACATTAGTTCGTGCTATACATTTTCCGGTTTAATTATGACGCCTCCAGACACAAACGTACACACAGACACACACAGACAGGCACATACACTCCCCCACCCCCGACAGACATACACATACACACAGACAGACACACATACATACATACAAGCACACACATATACAAAATGTTTGTCACCCTTCTGTTTCCTACCTTTTGCTGGAAGGTTACTTTCCCTGGGGTCCAGTAGGGGCTCAACCTAATGGGAGTCAGAGTTCCCACTCGGACTCTCTCCTCCTTCCTCCCGTGCGGCTCTCTGATAGCTGGGAGGAGTGACCGGGGCAGTCACTTCCTCCCAGCTCTGTCTGATGTTATCACAGGGGGCCTGGTCGCGCTGTTAAAGCGCCCAGTGCTGACCGGGCCCCCTGAAAATCCATACCCATCGGGTGGCCCTAACAGCATGGGCTCCCAAACGTGTGGCCCCAAGACATGGCGGCAGCACCCGGTTGCAGGGTTCCGCAGGGCGACCGGGCCCCCTGGAGTGACAGACCCGTTCGCAGCTGCGACCCCTGTGACCGCGGTATGTACGCCACTGGAAGTGTAACACACGAGAACGACTTCTTTCCAGAGTTTTTAAAGGTGAACTGTTGAACTTTACAGGATTTTGAATGTGTGGATTCACCCCTTAACTACCAAGGACGGTTCAGGACCATCATAGGCATTTTAGCTTTGCCGACTGCTGACGGTCCTGAACCGTCACAACGGTAATATGTATTTACCCGATCGCCATCGTTCCCCCGGCGGTGCTCCCGGTGTGGGGAGACTGCCTGCAGCCCAGGCAGTCTCCCCACAGTGAATTAGGAGCCCTGGGGCCATGTGATCACATGGTCACAATAGGTGTCCTAGTGTCTGCCTGCAGGGGGACTGCCTGTGCTGACAGCCAGTCTCCCTGCTAGTGTAAAATCAAAAAAATAAAGGTTAATGTTAATAAAATATGTGTGTGTGTATATTTCATACTAAGTGTATTTCTTATATTAATATATGCATATATTAATATAAAAATACACTTCTAATTTATAAAATACAAATAATTAAATTAAAACAAATCTATATGAAATTGTGTATATAAAAATACGAAATATACAAAATTATATACATTTGTAGATTTTATATATATAATGATTTAAATTCTACGTGCATATTTAAGTAATTTTTACAAAACAAAGTAATTTTATTGATTGCAATTTGAGGGACCTGCCTGACAACCCAGGCACAAAGTCCAGAGAATTTAATTTGCTAGCACTGTATTTTTACCCTGTAACTTTCTATGACACCCTAAAACCTGTACATGGGGGTACTGTTTTACTCAGGAGCAATGATATTGTCAGTGAAAGTTACTATACATTTTTTTTTTTTTGCATTTTTCACACACAAACATCACTTTTACTGATGATATAATTGTTGTGATACGTTTTCCTGTTTTGAAACACTAATATTTGTGTTCAGCAAAGTCCCGAGTATAACAGTACCCCCCATGTACAGGATTTATAGCATTTTTTAAAGTTACAGGGTCAAATATATGGGTCAAATATGTTTACATTGAAAATTGCCAGGTTGGTTACGTTGCCTTTGAGAGCATATGGTAGCCCAGGAATGAGAATTACCCCCATGATGGCATACCATTTGCAAAAGAAGACAACCCAAGGTATTGCAAATGTGGTATATCCAGTCTTTTTTAGTAGCCACTTAGTCACAAACACTGGCCAATAACGGCTTTAGACCCGGCTTGCGGGTAGGCAGCCGGTTGGCCAAAGTAGGTGGTGATGGAGCTGTGATTTCCCTGCTCAGCTCCCTCACGCACCGCTAACTGATGCCGGACTGACATCATATTCCAGCTCGCGGCATCACTGTGGGTCACGCGAGGAAGCTGAGCAGGGAGAGCTCAGGGGAAAGTGCTCCCTCACCAGGGCTGGACTGGCCCACTGGGATACCGGGAAATCTCCCGGTGGGCCGTCGGCACCTGGGGCCGGGGTGACCTGCGGCCGCAGGGAGAACTTGAAAGGCGGCCGCAGGGGAAGCTTTTCATGAGGCCGGGAGCAGGCTGTTCTGTCTCTGCTCCCCCTCCCTCGCGCGCTAGAAAGAGACCGGGGCCGGAATATGACGTCATATTCCGGCTCCGGTCTCATTAAGCTGCGCGCGAGGGAGGGGGAGCAGAGACAGAACAGCCTGCTCCCCCAGAAGAGCCTGCTCCCGGCCTCATGAAAAGCTTCCCCTGCGGCCGCCTTTCAAGTTCTCCCTGCGGCCGCCAGCACAGCAATCAGTCTGCCCACTCACAGGTACTAAAAAATATGTATGTCAGTGGGAGTGTGTGTGTCATGCTGTGTGTGTGTGTGTGTCATGCTGTGTGTGTGTCTGTCTGTCATGGTGTGTGTTTGTGTGTGTGTGTGTGTGTCTGTATCATGCTGTGTGTGTGTCTGTCTCTCTGTATCATGCTGTGTGTGTGTCTGTCTCTCTGTGTCATGCTGTGTGTGTGTCTGTCTCTCTGTATCATGCTGTGTGTGTGTCTGTCTCTCTGTGTCATACTGTGTATCTGTCTGTATCATGCTGTGTGTCTGTCTGTGTCATGCTGTGTGTCTGTCTGTCATGCTGTGTGTGTGTGTGTGTCTGTATCATGCTGTGTGTCTGTCTCTGTCATGCTGTGTGTGTCTGTCTGTCTGTGTCATGCTGTGTGTGTGTGTGTGTCTGTGTCATGCTGTGTGTGTCTGTGTCATGCTGTGTGTGTCTGTGTCATGCTGTGTGTCTGTGTCATGCTGTGTGTGTGTGTGTCTGTTTGTGTCATGCTGTGAGTGTCTGTCTGTCTGTGTTGTGTGTGTGTGTCTTTCATGCTGTGTGTGTGTGTCTGTCTGTGTCATGCTGTGTGTGTCTGTCTGTGTCATGCTGTGTGTGTCTGTCTGTGTCATGCTGTGTGTGTGTCTGTCTGTCTGTGTCGTGTGTGTCTGTGTCATGGTGTGTCTGTATCATGGTGTGTGTCTGTCATGGTGTGTGTGTGTCTGTCATGGTGTGTGTGTGTCTGTCATGGTGTGTGTGTGTGTCTGTGTCATGCGGTGTGTCTGTGTCATGCGGTGTGTCTGTGTCATGCTGTGTGTCTGTCTGTCATGCAGTGTGTGTGTGTCTGTCTGTGTCATGCTGTGTGTCTGTCTGTGTCATGCTGTGTGTGTGTCTGTCTGTGTTACGCTGTGTGTGTGTCTGTATGTGTCATGCTGTGTGTCTGTCTGTGTCATCTGTGTCACGGTGTGTCTGTATCATGGTGTGTGTGTCTGTCATGGTGTGTGTGTCTGTGTCTGTCATGGTGTGTGTGTGTGTGTCAGTCGTGGTGTCTGTGTGTGTTTTTAAAAATAGTGTTTTACTCACCTTTTTTTTTTTTTTTCCAACGTCGTGCTGGTCTCTGCCTCTATGACTGAGATCATCAAGCTTGATGATCTCAGCCAATCCACACTGACACAGGAAGCGCCTCTAGTGACCGTCTGAGTGTCTGTCACTAGAGGTGTCACTAGGAAGCAATGTAAACACTGCCTTTTCTCTGCAAAGTCAGTGTTTACATTCAAAAGCCTGCAGGGACAGGCTATAGACACCAGAACCACTACATTAAGCTGTGTGTGTGTGTGTGCCTGCTAGTGAGCTTGCTTGCTTGCATGTGTATGTGTGTGTGCGTGTGCCTGCTAGTGAGTGAGCTTGTGTTTTTATGTCAATGAGCTTATGTATATTAGTGAAATTGTTTGTCTATGAGGCTGTGTATCAATGAGCTTGTGTGTGTCAGTGAGATTGTCTGTGTCTGCATGTGAGTATGCTTACTGTATAATTAAATGTTTTACTCTGAAAGGACCAATATATTATATTAGAAAAAGATATATATATATATATATATATATATATATATATATATGGCGCAATGACTTATGGGGCTGGCATAGATTTTTTTTTCCAGGGCTGCTTTGTATCCCCAGTCCGGCCCTGTCCCTCACCGCCCATCTGGAACACAAACTACTGCCTGTCCCGGGGAGGCCCAGCTCTTGGCCCCCTATAAAACGAGGCTAGCAAGTCATTAGTCAGGGGATCTGCAAGGCAAATGTGTTGTTAGCCTCGTGGTACATACAGCCCTGGTGCTAGGTTCATCCAAAGGTCTTGAATTCAGTGTCCTTTGGCTCTTTCACCAACATCCGCCACAGTACATATTTTTCTAAAGCCGTTATTTAAATGGTTAGCTAAGAGCATCAGATGGCGAGTCTGCCTATCTGTAGCGTCCCTGTATAAAGTTTCCAGACTCAGACTCCAGTGGGTGTTGGTGGAAAGAGCATAGAGGCAGCAAATTAAAGGCCTTATGGTCAAACCATTTGTTAACCATTTAAACCAAGCATGTCAAACTCGCAGGTCGCATGCTGCCCACAATGGACCTCCTTGCGGCCCGGTGAGCCGCGAGTACATGCCTAGTGTAAAAGCAGAGTAGACGCCTGCTCGCCCCACAATGCAGGTGCCTACTCTGCTATAATTTACCTGGCCGGAGGAGAGGAAGCAGGACACCGGCGGCAGCGAGGGAGCTCAGTGTTCCTGCTCCTCACTGCTCCTTCGCGCCGTCTGTAGTGATGCTGGGCGCCGGAATATGACGTCATATTCCGGCATCACTTAACTGCACGCAAGGGAGCAGTGAGGACTAGGAACACGCAGCTCCAGATAGAAGATCTCACTGGACCCCAGGGAATGATGTGTGTCTGTCTGTCTGTCAGTGAGTGTCTGTGTCTGTGTGTGTGTGTGTGTCTGTGTGTCTCTGTCAGTGAGTGTGTCGGTCAGTGTTTTGATGGCCGCGGCTGGACAGAGGAGTATCTGGAGGTGCATGGAGGCACGCCACGTCCCATTCCGACATGAAGTCCACATACTCCACCTTCACAGGGTGGCCACATGTTTTTTTTTTTCTTTTTCACTACGGAGGTAAAGATGTTGGTAGAATCAAGTCACTAGTTTTGTTTAATCTATTGAAAGAAGATATGGGGCAATTTGGTCAGAGATAGTCCCTAAGCTGGCATGGTTGCGCGATGCCAGGGCTATGGAGAAATGTATGCCATTGATAGGTGGTTTTACTTTTCGCCATACTGACATTGAGGGTAATTGTGAAGGTTTGTTCTTCAAGGAACATTTTCAGTATTGATTTGCAGTGTATGATTGATAAGGCTGTGGTCTGGTGGGGTGGGTTGCATCATAGTTACATAGTTACATAGTTACATAGTTAGATAGCTGAAAAGAGACTTGCGTCCATCAAGTTCAGCCTTCCTCACACCTGTTTTTTGCTGTTGATCCAAAAGGAAAAAAAAAAATAAAAAACCCCAGTTTGAAGCACAATTTTGCAACAAGCTAGGACAAAAAATTCCTTCTTGACCCCAGAATGGCAGTCAGATTTATCCTTGAATCAAGCAGTTATTACCCTACATTGAAAGATTATATCCTTGAATATTCTGTCTTTGCAAGTATGCATCTAGTAGCTGTTTGAACATCTGTATGGACTCTGATAAAACCACTTCTTCAGGCAGAGAATTCCATATCCTGATTGTTCTTACAGTAAAAAAACCTTTCCTTTGCCTTAGACAAAATCTTCTTTCTTCCAGTCTAAACGCATGGCCTCGTGTCCTATGTAAAGTCCGGTTTGTGAATAGATTTCCACACAATGGTTTGTATTGGCCCCGAATATATTTGTATAATGTTATCATATCCCCTCTCAGGCGACGTTTTTCTAAACTAAATAGGTTTAAATTTGTTAACCTTTCTTCATAGCTGATATGTTCCATTCCTTTTATTAATTTTGTAGCCCGCCTCTGCACTTTTTCTAGTGCCATGATATCCTTCTTTAGAACAGGTGCCCAAAATTGCACAGCATATTCAATATGTGGTCTTACCAGTGATTTATAGAGAGGCAAAATGATATTCTCGTCCCGAGAATGAATGCCCTTTTTCATGCATGACAATACCTTACTGGCCTTGGCCACTGCTGATTGACAATTCACATTGTTGCATAGTTTGTTGTCTATAACAATTCCCAAGTCCTTTTCGTGTGTTGTTATCCCTAATTCGCTTCCATTAAGGGTATACGTTGCTTGTGTATTCTTTACACCGAAGTGCATAACTTTGCATTTTTCAACATTAAATTTCAGCTGCCATTTGAGTGCCCAGTCCTCCAGTCTATCTAAATCCCTCTGCAGCAAAGTAATATCTTGCTCACATTGTATTATTTTACAAAGTTTTGTGTCATCTGCAAACACTGAAACATGACTTTCAATGCTGTCTTCAAGATCATTTATAAAAATGTTAAATAGAAGGGGTCCCAGAACAGACCCCTGAGGGACACCACTTGCCACCTCTGTCCAGCTTGAAAATTTACCATTAACGACAACTCTTTGTATTCTGTTTTTAAGCCAATGTTCTACCCAAGAACAAGCATTTTCATCGAGACCGATTTCCTTGAGTTTGAACACTAATCTTTTGTGTGGAACTGTATCAAATGCCTTGGCAAAATCCAAATAGATCACATCCACTGCAACACCCTGATCTATACTTCTACTTACTTCTTCGTAGAACGCAATCAAGTTAGTTTGACATGACCTGTGCTTCATAAAACCGTGCTGATTTTTGCTGATAACCATATTCTTCTCAAGGAATTCTTGAATATTATCCCTTAATAACCTTTCAAATATTTTACCAGCCACAGAAGTTAAGCTCACAGGTCTATAATTTCCAGGCAAGGATTTTGAACCCTTTTTGAATATAGGAACCACATCTGCCTTCCTCCAATCCTCCGGAACACTTCCTGAAAGAAAAGAATCTTGAAAGATTAAAAACAGAGGTTCACTTATTTCTACACTTAGTTCCTTAAGTACACGTGGATGGATACCGTCAGGCCCTGGAGCTTTGTTTATATTAACTTTCTTTAGTTGCTGCAGCACATTGTCTTGAGTTAACCAATTACAATTATTCTGCAAGTTTTTAGTAGCAATCATTTGCACATCTATTGCCATGGGTTCTTCTTTAATATATACGGAGGAGAAATAGTTATTTAGAATTCCTGCCTTTTCTTGGTCTTCATTAACTAACACCCCCGTTTCAGTTTTAAGTGTACCTATATTTTCATTTTTGGGTTTTTTGGAATTTATGTACTTAAAAAATGCATTAGTTGAATGCTGCTGCTTGTGGGGTTATGGTCACCTGCCTATTTTAAAGGGGGGGGGGGGTGGACTAGCAGAGTTTGGTAATATTTGTTTAAGTTCTTGCTAATAGGGTGGAAATATGGTAATTAATGTGTTAAAATCTCTGGGCTTAAAGACCGGAGATGTTTGGTTACAAGTTAGATATTTTGAAAGTGAATAAGTTATGGTTTGTAATGTGTCATAAACTAAATAAAAGACCACAACCTTATCACATATCTGAGTCTGTGTCTTATTATTTATTCTGCGTTTATGTTTATTCATGGAAAGGTTATATGTTAGAATTAATCCCTGCAGTGCACATGACATTGGGTTTAATAAAAAGAACATATTTGAGTAGACCGTCAGCATTTTAGTATGTTATTGGTGACACCCAAGTGGCGAACCTGGTTTGTGGCATGTCTTGATTTGATGTGACAATAACCTACTTAGATGAGGGCCGTGTACATGGCCGTATAACCACAGAACAGACAAATATGACCGACATTAGCTGGTGCTGAGCCCACAAAGGGCTTAAAACGGTGACGGACAGCGAAATAAGACATCCCAAAGCCCCTCCCAATAATCCATCCACTTTGTCAGGAACATGCCGGACTTGAGCCCGGTTCTCCAGCTGTTCATCTCCTTCCACAACACTATAGGCTCCCACTAACCTCTGCTTAGTGAGCCTCCTGACCCCTCTAAATATTGTCGATCTCCATCAGTGTCAGATCTCCAATCTGAGCTTCCAGAGAAGCTAATTGCACACACCTGCCACAGAGGTATGGACTTTGAATGGATGAATCCAGGCATAGAGCAAGAGGAATTAAATCTTCAGTCTTGCTAACGCTCATATCCAGTTGCCCAAAACAATTATGTTGCTGGTTTCAACTCCTGTTTTTCAACTCCAAGTGAGCAAGTTCATTGAGTCAGCTGATTTATACTAATCCAGACAGGTGGAAATTAAGGGACCACTCCCCTAATAAACTCTGCATCACACAGGCAAACAAAACACAACAACCTGCCTTTTAACCCTTTCAGGGTAAGCACTCAACAAAAAGTACCAAAACCTCTGTCCACAATTTAGCAGTTCTCCAAAGGATCTCCTGGTTTTGAACTCCTAATTAAAAACAGCCTACTGGAAAAAAATTACTTTTAAGCAACTATAACAAAACTTTAATCCCCACGTGAACACGGTGAGGAGGACCCTAGTTTAACCCCAGTTTATAAAAGTGCTGATTTCTGTGAGAAATCATCCCTTTTATAAATTAACAATGGAACTCCCTCCTGGCTGTCAAGCGGCCTGGGAGGATTCCTTCATATTTCCGTTATCTCCCCTGAGCTAATAGAAGTGGCAGGCACGCTCTACTTGAGTGTGCCTGCCTTCCCTTCCCTCCCTCACAGACTTCAGACCAGCTCCTCGGCCTCAGCCGTGCAAGCACGTGGGGACCAGAGAAGACTCTGGTTATTTTCCTGTGGAGAGACTCAAAGTCTCTTCAGGGGAAAAGGGGGACGTGCTTACAAGTCATAAGAACTGCAGCTTTTGTAATCTTTTAGACTATACTCCCAATGCATACATGAATAAAATATGCATGCCTGTATTCATTGGGGTAGATCTATTAAACTGTGTGTGGGGCAGTTCGGCTTCTGGGGAGACCAACTAGGAGAGAATTACAGTAATCCATGCAAAGATTACCAGAGCATAAACAGAGAAACATAGAATGTGACGGCAGATAAGAACCATGCAGCCCATCTAGTCTGCCCAGTTTTCTAAATACTTTCATTAGTCCCTGGCCTTATCTTATAGTTAGGATAGCCTTATGCCTATCCCACGCATGCTTAAACTCCTTTACTGTGTTAACCTCTACCATTTCAGCTGGAAGGCTCTTCCATGCATCCACTACCCTCTCAGTAAAGTAATACTTCCCGATATTATTTTTAAACCTTTATCCCTCTAATTTAAGACTATGTCCTCTTGTTGTGGTAGTTGTTCTTCTTTTAAATATAGTCTCCTCCTTTACTGTGTTGATTCCCTTTATGTATTTAAATGTTTCTATCATATCCCCCCTGTCTCGTCTTTCCTCCAAGCTATACATGTTAAGATCCTTTAACCTTTCCTCAGATGTTGAGGTTAGGACTTTATCAAATATTCTGTACTCTGCCCTTGGGTTTTTACGTCTAAGATGCATTATCTTGCACTTATCCACATTAAATGTCAGTTGCCACAACTTTGACCATTTTTCAAGTTTACCTAAATCATTAGCCATTTGGCTTATCCCTCCTGGAACATCAACCCTGTTACATATCTTAGTATCATCAGCAAAAAGACATACCTTACCATCAAGACCTTCTGCAATATCACTAATAAAAATATTAAAGAGAATGGGTCCAAGTACAGATCCCTGAGGTACCCCACTGGTGACAAGCCCAAGCTTCGAATATACTCCATTGACTACAACCCTCTGTTGCCTGCCACCCAGCCACTGCCTTACCCATTCAACAATATTGGAATCCAAACTGAAAGATTGCAGTTTATTGATAAGCCTTCAATGTGGAACAGTGTCAAAAGCCTTATTGAAATCTAGGTAAGCAATGTCTACTGCACCACCCTGATCTATTATGTTAATTACCCAATCAAAAAAATCAATAAGATTAGTTTGGCATGATCTCCCTGAATAAAACCCATGCTGTCCCTGATCTTGAAATCCATGTGATTTTAGATGTTTAACAATCCTATCCTTTAACATGGTTTCCATTACTTTCCCCACAATTGAAGTAAGGCTTACTGGCCTATAGTTGCCTGACTCCTCCCTACTACCTTTCTTGTGAATGGGCACAACATTCGCTAAGAAGCTCTGGGACTAGTCCTGATAACAATGATTGGTTAAATAAATCTGTTAATGATTTTGCTAGTACACCACTAAGCTCTTTTAATAACGTTGGGTGTATTCCATCAGATCCCATTGACTTATTTGTCTTTACTTTTGACAGTTGAAATAGAACCTCTTCCTCTGTAAACTCACATGTAAAAAATGACTAATTTGTCATTTTTCCTAACTGAGGTCCCTTTCCTTCATTTTCATCTGTAAATACTGAACAAAAATATTCATTGAGGCAGTCAGCTAGACCTTTATCCTCTTCTACATAGCTTCCTCCTTTTGTTTTTAAGCTAACTAATCCTTGTTTTTCTTTCCTTCTCTCATTTATGTATCTAAAAGATGTTTTGTCCCCTTTTTGTTTTTACTGACTGTGCTATTTTCTCTTCTGTGTGTGATTTGGAAGCCCTTATAACTTGCTTAGCCTCTTTCTGCCCAATCTAATAGATCATTCTATCTTCCTCACTCTGTTTTTTTTTTTTTTTTTTTATAATTACTAACTTTTAATAATGCTAACTTTTAGTTTTTTTTACTATTTTGGCCACATCTGCAGAGTACCACAGTGGTTTCTTGAATTTTTTGCTTTTACTGACAAGCCTAATGCAATTTTCTGTTGCCTTCAGCAGTGCAACTTTTAAATAATCCCATTTTTCTTGGTCTCCATTTAAATTGCTCCAGTCTGATAATGACTCCTTTACACATATTCTAATTTTAGAAAAGTTCTAAAGTCTAAAACTTCTGTTTTTGTGTGGTGTGACTCAGTCACTGTTCTTATATTAAACCACACTGATTGATGATCACTGGATCCTAAACTGTTACCTACAGCAATATCTGATACCAAATCTCCATTTGTTAACACTTAATCTAGTATGGCCTCTTTACGAGTTGGCTCCTCAACGACTTGTTTTAGAGACAATCCCAGTAGGGAGTTTAGAATTTGTGCTCCTGGCACAAGCAGCTATTTTGGTTTTCCAATTCACATCAGGAAGATTAAAGTCACCTATGATGATAACTTCCCCCTTTCTAGGTATTTCCTCAACTAGTAGATTATCTAACTCTTCAATTTGTCCTGGGGGCCTCTAAATCACACCTACACGAGTTACTGTGTGATTACCAAATTCTAACGTAACCCAAACAGACTCTAACTTTTATTAGGCTAGATTTTATGCTATCCTTCACATACTGGGCCACCTTTCCCCTTTCTTGCCTTCCCTGTCTCTTCTATATAAAGAGTACCCTGGTATTGCCATGTCCCAGTCATATTTTTCCTCATTATACCATGTCTCAGTAACAGCGACTAAATCTACATTACCAATTGCCATTATTGCCACAAGTTCATTGATCTTATTCCCTGAATTGCGAGCATTTGTCGACATGACTCTAAGCGTATCCTTTTTTAACACACTTGCTACAGGCACCTTCTGTCCTTGTTTTGGGGGCAAGATCCTTGGCAGCATCTTGTGTGAGAAAGGTGCAGATGCGGGCGATATTTTTAAGGTGGAATCGACAGGATTTAGCAACATACTTGATATGAACCGCAACGGTGAGGCCAGGATCAAAGAAAGCCAAGTCAACGAGCTTCCAATGACGGACTGATGCATGTACCGTCAACTTTCAGGGAAAGCGAAGGAGGAGGAAAATTAAGAAGCTCAGTTTTAGAGAGATTGAGTTTCAGAAAGTGGAAAGACATCCAATCAGAGATTGAAGAAAGACAAGCTGTGATACACTGTAGGACAATGGGGGGAGAGATCTGGGGAGGAGATATATATCTGGGTGTTTTTGGCAAACAGATGGTAGCAGAATCCACAGGAGTTAATGAGTTAGTGTTAGTTTCTGTTCTTCTGTTAAGGTTAGTGTTAGTTTTAGGAATAGGGTTAGGGTCAGTTTTAGGAATAGTGTTTGGGTCAGTTTTAGGAATAGTGTTGGGGTCAGTGTAAGAGTTCTGGATAATGTTTGTGTATGGGATAGTGGAAACACCAGGATCTATAGATGTTCCAGTCTAAAGTTACAATTCCGGGCAGTGGCTATGAATAGACCTCTGACTGTTTTAATACACCGGATTATGAACTCTCATTTTCTCTGTTACAGAAACCTCTCGGTAATTATCCAGACGAGTGTTTCACGCAGGACATGCCTGAGAAATTCATTCAGGATTTCCAGAAGAAGCTGTCTGAGATTTCCAGTCAAATTAAGGAGAGGGACAAAACCAAGAGTCTGACTTACCCGTCTCTGGATCCCGAGCGGATTGAGAACAGTGTGTCCATTTAATGTAACCATCCTTGCAACACAACAATAAAGAAAAGTGTTCAAATGTTACACCCTCTCTGTGTGCTTAAAAAATAAATAAATGTATAGATATTTGAGGATATTTGTAGAGCCATGCAGGCCAAAAATTGCAATCTGATTTCAAATGAATCCAAAAAGATCAAGTAAAAACATTGTCAAATATAAAAACCCATCTAATTAGCAGGGGGTAACACAATGGTTTCACCTTTCTTCTTAGAATAATTTTGACCCATGATTGAAGTTTTGGTTCTAGGACCCACACAGCACAAGACTCACAAGAACCTTCTCTAGACATTCCAGAGGACTCTTTCCTAGAGCGAGGAGTACAGACCAACAAAGGGTGATACGAAAGGGTATCCATATCATTGAAGTGGTTTCTCTAATTCCTAATTCAATCTGTATACTGGTCAAATATCTTAAATAATTCAACAAGGAAAATATCTCGAGAGGGATCCAATAAATTAGCTGTGTTAAAAGGTAACATAATTGTAAAGTGCACTCAGACTGAATGCATCTTTCCTGGAGTGAGGAGATATGGTAAAGAGACAGGCTTATCGTGCAGAATTCTGCAAAAAATTTATTTATTTTATGCAAAAACGATAAAGATTTGAGCATTAAAAAAACCAAAAACAAAACAGCATGCTAATGAGGCCAAAACCTCGGAAATGCATTAAAGTAGTATTGTGTCTGGGGTGTCCCTTTACATTCCCAAGATTTAGAATCCCATTTTTCTCACACAATAAATGTGAGTTGATATCAGTCATGGGTTACGGGTAAATGCAGATACAGATGACTCCAGGAACAAGCTGACATGACAGTATCCGTGATTTGCTGACATTACTGGCATTGGATCAGTCTCAGACAGTGATCACACATTGGCAAATGAAGACACTGTGCGTTTGCACTTCAGGTGTATCTTCTCTCTCATAGCCATCATGAGTGCAACAAAACGGAAACATGGCAAACAGAATGGGGGAGCCTCAAAGGCATTGACTACTGTACACAGGATGGTGGCTAAATGAGTACAAACACACACAGTGTCTTAGTTTTCCGACATGTGATCCCTGTCTGAGATTGATCCAATGCCAGAAAATCACGGATACTGACATCTTTGTTCCTGGAGCTGTCAGTATCTGCATTTACCTGCAACTCCAATCAGATATGTAAACCATGACTTCCTATTTAGTCACATGTCCTCGACAAACAAAGAGCAGTGACTGTCCTAAACTGTCATTTTGTCAGGATTACAAGTTGATCCAGCACACAGAACTGTGTCACACCTAGGACTATGGATAACGTGTAACCGGACCTTAGAATGGCCGAACTTAATGTCTGCAAGAATTGTGAATATACTTGCCGAGGTCAGGGACACAGAATCAGACACAAAGATGAGGGAAAGCCAAAAGTCAAGGATACCAGAAATCAGGGAAGTCAAAACAAAGCCAAAGTCAAATACCAGAAAATCAAGATCAGGAACGCACTCTCGAATAACCATAGGCATTAAACCATGACAGGGCAATGAGCAAGATGAGAGATGGGTTTAAATACCCCTCCTGTGAATCCGATTGGCTGTAACCGGCCTTTGTAACCAGCCTTTGACCCCTTTGAGGGTGGTCATGGAGATGGGGAGAGAGACAGAAGGGTGGTCATGGAGATGGGGGGAGGGACAGAAGGGTGGTCATGGAGATGGGGAGAGGGGCAGAAGGGTGGCCTTGGAGATGGGGAGACACAGAAGTGTGGTCATGGAAATGGGGAGAGGGACAGAAGGGTGGTCATACTGATGAGGAGAGAGACAAAAGGGTGGTCATGAAGATGGGGAGAGGGACAGAAGGGTGGTCATGGAGATGGGGAGAGGGGCAGAAGGGTGGTCTTTGAGATGGGGAGAGGGACAGAATGGTTGTCATGGAGAAGGGGAGAGACACAGAAGGGAAGTCATGGAAATGGGGAGAGGGACAGAAGGGTAGTCGGGGAAATGGGGAGAAGGACAGAAGGGTGGTCATAGAGATGGGGAGAGGGACAGAAGGCTTGTCATGGAAATGGGATGAGAGACAGAAGGGTGGTCATACTGATGAGGAGAGAGACAAAAGTGTGGTCATGAAGATGGGGAGAGGGACAGAAGGGTGGTCATGGAGATGGGGAGAGGGGCAGAAGGGTGGTCTTTGAGATGGGGAGAGGGACAGAATGGTTGTCATGGAGAAGGGGACAGACACAGAAGGGAAGTCATGGAAATGGGGAGAGGGACAGAAGGGTAGTCGTGGAAATGGGGAGAAGGACAGAAGGGTGGTCATAGAGATGGGGAGAGGGACAGAATGGTTGTCATGGAGATACGGAGAGGGACTGAAGGGTGGTCATGAAGATGGGGAAAGGGACAGAAGGGTGGTCTTGGAGATGGGGAGAGGGACGGAATGTTTGTCATGGAAATGGGGAGAGGGACAGAATGGTTGTCATGGAGATACGAAGAGGGACTGAAGGGTGGTCATGAAGATGGGGAGAGGGACAGAAGGGTGGTCATGGAAATGGGGTGAGAGACAGAAGGGTGGTCGTGGAGATGGGGAGAGAGACAGAAGGGTGGTCATGGAGATGGGGAGAGAGACAGAAGGGTGGTCATGGAAATGGGGTGAGAGACAGAAGGTGGTCATGGAAATGGGGAGAGGAACAGAAGGGTGGTCATGGAGGTGGGGAGAGAGACAGTAGGGTGGTCATGGAAATGGGGAGAGGGACAGAAGGATGGTCATGGAGATTGGGAGAGACACAGAAGGGTGGTCATGGAAATGGGGAGAGGGACAGAAGGTTGATCATGGAGAAGGGGAGAGACACAGAAGGGTGGTCATACTGATGAGGAGAGGGACAAAAGGGTGGTCATGGAAATGAGGTGAGAGACAGAAGGGTGGTCATACTAATGAGGAGAGAGACAAAAGGGTGGTCATGAAGATGGGAGAGAGACAGAAGGGTGGTATTGGAGATGGGAAGAGGGGCAGAAGGTTGGCCTTGGAGAAGGGGAGAGGGACAGAATGGTGGCCATGGAGAAGGGGAGAGAGACAGAAGGCTGGTCATGGAGATGTGGAGAGGGACAGAAGGGTGGTCATGGAGGTGGGGAAAGAGACAGTAGGGTGGTCATGGAGATGGGGAGAGGGACAGAAGGGTAGTCATGGAAATGGGGTGTGAGACAGAAGGGTGGTCATGGAAATGGGGAGAGGGACAGAAGGGTGGTCATGGAGGTGGGGAGAGAGACAGTAGGTGGTCATGGAGATGGGGAGAGGGACAGAAGGGTGGTTATGGAAATGGGGTGAGAGACAGAAGGGTGGTCATGGAGATGGGGAGAGGGGCAGAAGGGTGGTCATGGAAATGGGGAGAGGGACAGAAAGGTGGTCATGGAGATTGGGAGAGGGACAGAAGAGTGGTCATACACATGAGGAGAGAGACAAAAGGGTGGTCATGGAAATTAAGTGAGAGACAGAAGAGTGGTCATGGAGATGGGGATAGGGGCAGAAAGGTGGTCATGGAGATGGGGAGAGGGACAGAAGGGTGGTCATGGAAATGGGGAGAGGGACAGAAAGGTGGTCATGGAGATTGGGAGAGGGACAGAAGAGTGGTCATACAGATGAGGAGAGAGACAAAAGGGTGGTCATGGAAACGAAGTGAGAGACAGAAGGATGGTCATACTAATGAGGAGAGAGACACAAGGGTGGTCATGAAGATGGGAGAGAGACAGTAGGGTGGTCATGGAGATAGGGACAGAAGGGTGGTTATGGAAATTGGGTGAGAGACAGAAGGGTGGTCTAGGAGATTGGGAGAGGGACAGAAGGGTGGTCATTGAGATGGGGAGAGGGACAAAAGGGTGGTCATACAGATGAGGAGAGAGACAGAAGGGTGGTCATGGAGATGGGAGAGAGACAGAAGGGTGGTCATGGAGATGGGGTAAAAAAGACCCAGAAAGGATTTTCCTCCCTTGAAATCTTACTCTTCGTGGAGCCCTTGTGTGTTTTTTTTTGTTTATTTTGTCAGTATTTTCAGTGACACTATAATACAATAGATTTTTTGGCCGCAAGGGTGTAGGGGAATGGGCCCTTACTTGGGTTGTGTAATGTAGCATATCTACCCCACTTTAATACTCTCCCACCCAAAGCCCATGAGTGGAAGATTGGGCTAGACCAACATCAGAACTCCCACCAGTGTAGCTGAGTAGCCCATCGGGTGGATCTAATTGTTAGATTATTTTTTGTCAAGGGCCCAGTCGAACTCCTCAAATGCTCTTAAATAGAGCACCAGACTGGCCTCCTGGTCAGTCTGAAGTTTGGTGTTTGGAGGAAGAGAGAGGAGGGACAGAGGAGGAGGACGTAGAGAGAAAATAAAGAGAGCCTGGGAACAGACTCCTATCAACCTCAGCCAGTGTTGCTGCAACCAGCGAACCCCAGCAAAGCCACCCTCCTGTACCCAAAACAGAAGGGTGGATGTAATTGTTAAATTATTTTTATCTTTTGTCAAGGGCCCAGTCGAACTCCTCAAATGCTCTTAAATAGAGCACCAGACTGGCCATACTTCTATATGTGACAGTGTGCATGTGCATCTGTGTTTGTGTTGCATTGTGCATGTGCAACTGTGTGTCTGTGTATTTGGGGTACTGTGTTTCTGTAACAGTGTGCATGTGTACCTGTGTGTCAGTGTGTGTATATGTGTGTGTATCTGTGCTTGTGTGGCAACGTGCATGTGTATCTGTAGGTCAATATGTATGTGTATCTGTGTCGTATCTATGTTTGTGTGGCAGGGTGCATGTTAGGATGTGTTGAAGTCTGTATATGTATCTATGAGTGTTTAGCAATGCATGTATATCTGTGCATAAATGTCAGCATTCAAACTCCATCACTACATACCAGGGGCGTACCTAGAGCATTTGGCACCCGGGGCGGGTCCTATTTTTGGCACCCCCCTGCCCCCCCCCCCCCCCAAATTTAAATATAAAAACAACCAATTTTTTTTTATGTATTTAGCACTAAGCAGTGTTTGTGTGTTTGAATGTATGCATGTTTTTGTATGGAGTATATGTGAGTGAATGTAGCGGTGTGTTTGTATGTAGTGTTGGCGTTTGAATGCAAGCATGCATTTGTGTGTTGTGTGGTATTTGAATGCAGTGGTATGGTTATATATAATGGTGGGGTGTGTATGTAGTGTTGACGTTGAAATTCATGAGTGTATTTGTGTGTAGTGTTGGCGAGATTGTTAGATGTCTGCACATATACACATACACGGACATACACACATGCAGATACATATACACAAAACACAGTCACACACAGATACACATTGACACACATGCAGACATCGTGGCGACTCTAGGAACAATATATATGAGGGGGGGGCACATAAGATACCACAGTCAAAACAGGAGGGGGAGGGGGAGCAGTAAAACTTCTCACTAGGGGATGGGGTAATATGCTGCCATTGGCTGTCTGATGCCAGCATGCTGTGTTCTGCATGCTGGCATCTGACTACACATTTGCATATTATTCACATTAGCCACCCAGATTTCTTGTTGTGGGCTGGCTGACACCTCTTAATTGCAATCTTTGTTTAGCAGATAACTCCTCTATTTGCTATCCTTTGTGGGATTGCCATATTTAAGGACACCAAATAAGGTGCTATCTGCTAAACAGCACCCTAATTTGGTATCTTTAAATATGGAAATCTCACATACGGGCACCAATTCAGGGAATGATCTACTAAACAGATAAAGGATAAAAAAATGCCCTTTTCTTATTTTCAGTTGTTTAGCAGATAAATCCCTTATTTGTTATCCTTATGTGGGATTGCAATATTTAAGGACAGGAAATAAGGGAGCTATCTACTAAACACATACGCAGAGATACACACAATCACACATAATCACAGATTTACACAAACACAATCACTGACCCACAATCACATACACACACACAAATATTACATACATACACACATTTAATCATTAAGAGGTCCACCCTGCCTCCCTACCTTGCTCTAGAAGGGCTGGAGTGGATCCTCAGTCCCTGGTGGTCAGTGGTTGCTGCTGGGATCTCTGTGCTCTTTCTGCACAGGTCCATCGCACGCCCTGTAATGACGCCGAGGCCGCGATGACATCATATCCTGGCTGCCGGCTCACTGCAGGGCAAAGACCGTCAGACACAGTCACTCACACACAGTTACAGGCACAGTCAAACACGCAGGCAATCACACAGGCAGACAGTCACACATACACACACAGATTCACAGACAGTCACACCCACAATCACAGGCAGACAGTCACACATACACACAACACAGTCACAGGCAGTCACTCACACACACACACACACAGTCACAGACAGTCACTCACACACACACGCACACACACACACAGTCACAGACAGTCACACACACACACACGCACGTACACACACACACAATCACAGGCAGACAGTCACACAGACAATCACAGTCAGACAGTCACACACACAGTGGCACACACACACAGTCACAGACAGTCACACACACAATCAGAGGCAGACAGTCACACATACACACAACATAATCACAGACAGTCACACACACACAATCAAAGACGGTCACAATTAGGGATCGACCGATATTGATTTTTTAGAGCCGATACCGATACCGATAAGCTGTGAACTTTCATGCCGATAGCCGATAACTTGCCGATATTCTGTACATTTACCATTTTGAAAAAATAAACTCTTTCTAACGGTAAATGCACAAAATATACATGCCACATGTAGTGGATGAAGTGTATTTAGACAGGGGAGCTGTGTGTGTAGTGGATGCAGTGTGTATTTGTGTAGTGTGTATATATAGTGTATGCAGAGTGTATAGTGAATGCAGTGAGTGTTTGTGTAGTGTGTGTGTATATATATATATATATAGTGAATGCAGAGTGTGTATAGTGAATGCAGAGTGTGTGTTTGTGTAGTGTGTGTATAGTGAATGCAGAGTGTGTGTTTGTGTAGTGTGTGTATAGTGAATGCAGAGTGTGTTTGTGTAGTGTGTGTATAGTGAATGCAGAGTGTGTGTTTGTGTAGTGTGTGTATAGTGAATGCAGAGTGTGTGTTTGTGTAGTGTGTGTATAGTGAATGCAGAGTGTGTGTTTGTGTAGTGTGTATGTATGTATGTAATGCAGTTTGTGTGTGTGTAGTTTGTGTATGTAATGCAGTGTGTGTGTAGTGTGTATGTATGTAATGCAGTTTGTGTGTGTTTGTGTAGTGTGTATGTATGCAATGCAGTTTGTGTGTGTTTGTGTAGTGTGTATGTATGTAATGCAGTGTGTGTGTTTGTGCAGTGTGTATGTATGTAATGCAGTGTGTGTGTGTTTGTGTAGTGTGTATGTATGTTATGCAGTGTGTGTGTGTTTGTGTAGTGTGTATGTATGTAATGCAGTGTGTGTGTGTGTTTGTGTAGTGTGTATGTATGTCATGCAGTGAGTGTGTGTGTGTGTGTGTGTGTTTGTGTAGTGATGTAATTTGTGTAAAATGGAGGGGGGGATTTTTTATGTTTATTATAATTTTTTTTTATATTTAAATTGTATTGTTTTTGTTTCTTTTAGTCCCCCCCCCCCACCTGCTTCTTACCAGGGAGGGGGGGATATAGTATTGATGTAGAATTATTAAAAATCTTTATTGAACTTGTATTGAATTATTGTACTAACTCCATTTTAACTGCATACTGTGAATCCTCCATTTTGTCCTCCTAACCTGACTTCTTCAATCCTCCATTTTGTCCTCATAACCTAACTTGTTCATTTTAAAACTACATTACATGACAGAATTTCCCAGCACATCTAATACAATAGACAAAGACTGTATTCTCTATAAAGACATGATTAACTCAGGAACTGCTGACTTTACTGACTTTCCCCTAACTTGCAACATAGTATAATTTGAAGGCCACGAGAACACAGTAGTAATGAAATGTTCTATTCATAAGAGACCTTGCACCTGGACATGAGGCCCGATATCACTGACTGTGTAAAATGACGCTCAAGCCCCCCTTTCCACCGAGTAAACCTCATGCTGGGAAAGATGGCGCCTGAGCCTTCTGTCCACACCCTTGTCCAGAACAATACCACCTCCCGGTGGGAGGACACCTAGCTGGTCACTCAAATCCCTGAGCCAATTAATAATATTGATGGGTGGACACTGATATAGTCACATAACGTTTAATCCAATTAATGATGTTTATTTGTTATTATCTGATATTCAATGATGATGTCATTTTGCTTTTAAAAAGATCTACACAACTGTTTTCCAACCAGATTGTATTAAATTTTCTGAAGTGCTTTTAACCTGAACTCCATGTGTCAGTGTGAGTTTACTTCTGCGTATACGCAATTTAATCATCTCAGATTTGGACAGGAACAGATAGACATTTAAACATATTTGTTTATTTCTAAATTAATCCACATCAATTTGGCGCATCCAACGTGGGGCATCGGGCTATGTCTGGCCGGTGAGCCGTCCTAAGGAAGATGCTGTTGGACGGGGGAATCCTGGGGGTAGGAAGGGAGACTGATCACCTCCAAGTACACGGTAGAGACTTCTGCAGAGCCACCGGTATGTTCCGGCCCCTTTGATTGACCCGTCCACGTGTCTGTGACTGCTTCCCGGGAGGACATCAAAGACAGGTAATATCTTGCCCGGTGTCTCGTTACTCACTTGTTTACCTGCAATTTTAGTCTATCTGTTGCCTGGGTGTGTTTGAATTGTGTTTGAATTGTTTGCCTGTTTCCCCATTTTGAGATAAAGGGGGGGTGGACCTGCAGGGGATTTGCCTGGGGTTCTGTCTTGCTTGTTTTCCCCTTTTTGGGATAAAGGGGGGTGGACCTGAGGGGACTTGCCTGGGTCTTCGGTTTGTCTGTTTATCTGTTTGTATTTTACCCCTTTTGGGATAAAGGGGGGTGGACCTGTGGATGCGTTCCTGGGGGTCTTCTGTTACCTGTTTTACTCCTTTTAGGAACCACGGTGCTGTGGTTGTAGGGAAAAAGGGGGGTTGACCTGTGGATGCGTTCCTGGGGGTCTTCTTTGCCTGTTTACCTCTTTTAGGAGCCTCGTGGCTGTGGCTGTAAGGAAAAAGGGGATTGTTGGAACTGTGGATTTTGTGTAGACTCATAATTTCCTGTGATCCTTCTTGTGACACTTTGAGAGCCCAGCTAGCCTCATTGTGCACGTGGTAACCCACAGTTTCGAGTACTGGGGCTAGTGGAATTCCAAGTTTGGTAACCACTGCCCCGAGTGCTGAGGCTGGGGGGGATTCCAGTTTTGGTAAACCTCAGCTTCGGCTGGGGGGATTCCAGTTTTCTTTTGGTAACCACAACCCTGAGCGCTGGGGCTGGTGGAATTCCAGTTTTCTGTTTATTTGTGGTAGGGGACTTAGTCTTGTGGCAGGGGACTCTGTTTCCTGGGGGGATTCAAGTAGGCATTGCTTGTTTTCCGCATCACGTGGTAGTGAGACTTATAAGTGGGTTTTATAGGGGCACTACGGGAGTGAGGATAGAGGTGGCCACATTCTTGTGGACTGCTGTGCAGAGGGAGGCTGACGGAACTCGGACCGGTGTCAGTTGTTTTCCGTGGCCGCTGGTAGTGAGACTTATGAAAGTCATTCTCCGAGCGGGGACACTACGAGGTTGAGGGAGGTGACTTTGGAGTAAGCACACGAGTAAAGGAAAGGGATTACTGTTGATTTCATTTGAACTGTGATGCATGCACTGTATTTCAACTGTATTGTTGTCTTGTCTGTTTAATTAGGAGTCTCATGAACTCCTGTGTCTGTCCCTAAGGATTTTTCCTTACTCTTTACCTTTTCTATACTTCCTATATTATTATTCTATCCTCTCCTATTTCTATTGTGAGAGAAGTGATTGGTCACACACTTCTCACCTCCAATTAGTGACTAGTCTACGTTTTGGGAAGACGCACTGGGGGGGGACCCACCCCTCTCGAGTGTCAGTCCACCATTGTAGACACTGTTTAAAACCTTTTCCCCCTATATCTGGGACGCCTGTATAGGAGGGGAATGGAACAGGGTTAGAAAAGCCCAATAAGGGCTGGCTAGCGCGTGTGATCTAGTTGAAGATAGAGATTGCTAAAGTGTGTAAAATTGCTGTGCCTTCATGTGGTAGATTACTGACAGAGAAGAAAGCAAGCTTACTGGTACAGAGTAACAATGCTATTCAGCAGGAAGGTAGGGTTGAGGAAGAACTAGATCACAAAGGGTTAAGAATGTATGTATATTATAATAATTGTTTTTGTATTTTGTGTTAGCCATTACCCTGGTAGAGGGTGGGGGTTTTGTATTGAGTTTCACTGAAGAGTATTAAATGTTGTGTTTTTGTGTCTCTTTGCTTGCAATAATTGTAACGTAACTGTCCTTCCAGCGCTGACATGGTTAAAAAAACTTCATGCTGGCTCTCTCTCCTCACCCCTCCCTCCTTGCCTTCTGTGAGACGCTAGGGGGGAGAGGGAGGGGTGACATTCCTGGTTTTTCAGTTCTGCGTTCAGTAAAATTATTCAGAGGCTGCTGTTAAGACTTAACAATGGAATTTTTTGCTAGAAAATATTCTAATTGTGTAGTTTGTTATTTTAATTGAAGTTGATAGGATCGTGTTGGAGTACAGCTCAGTGTTTATTACGAAGGTTAGGAAAGTGAATCTGATGCAGGGATAGAGAATTATTTGGACGAGTTAAAAATGTAAAGGCAAGTGTGATTTGTTGCAATACTATGCAATGTGGATAGAGGGAATATGCAAAGTTGTTACGTTAGATTATAAAAAAAAAAAAAAAAAAAAAAATTGGTAACATGATGGAAGAGGGGTTATCTTAAAGAATATTTACTAAAAGAAAGTTCTAATAAACCAAGATTTCTTGAACAAATGGTAATACAATTAGGGATTGGTTTCAAAATGTTTTTACTGGATAATGTTTGCCTCCAGATTAAAAGACTGACTAACATAATTTTTGTTGTAAGCCCAGATATTTTATTATTGCATATGCATAGGAATTGAGACTTTGGGCATTATAGTATATTAATTCTAGATCTGTTACTAGCAGCAAGTGCTTAGCCTTATGCCTATCCCACGCATGCTTAAACACTTCTACTGAGTTAACCTCTACCACTACAGTTGGAAGGCTATTCCATGTATCCACTACCCTCTCAGTAATGTAATGCTTCCTGATATCATTTTTAAACCTTTGTCCCTCTATTTTTGAGACTATGTCCTCTTGTTATGGTAGTTTTCCTTCTTTTAAATATAGTCTCCACTTTTACTGTGTTGTTTCCCTTTATGTATTTAAAATGCTTTTATCATCTTTTCACCAAGCTATACCTGTCAAGATCCTTTCACCTTTCCTGGTGAATTTTACCCTGCAATCCATGAACCAGTTTAATAGCCCTTCTTTGAACTCTCTCTAAGGTATCCATATCCTTCTGAAGATATGGTCTCCAGTACTGTATCCAGTACTCTGCACTTCCCTCTTCCTACTGCTAATACCTCTCCCTATGCAACCAAGCATTCTGCTAGCATTCCCTGCTGCTCTATTACATTGTACATTGTCATTAACAGCCAGAAACTGGAGAACAAGAAATGTGAATTAATGTATAGCCATTTATAAGCTTAACAAAATCTCCATTATCTTTTCCATTTATTTTGCAGAAGGCAATGTTATTTGTCTATTTTGTATGTTTTAAAAATACATTATCAGTGAAGAGTAGAATAAATTTTATCCCATTTACGAGACATAAAATTGTGATAACGTATATTTGTGATATAGGTGGGAATTACATTTTGAGATGTTAGATATAAATTATTAAATTAAGAACGAGAGTTAGGGATAGCGTCTGTCTCCGCGGGCACAAGGCCCCGTGTGGAGAAGTGGTGGGCAAGCCATCATGGGCCACCCATGGGAGTGAAACGTTCGAGGCTTGTGGAGACAAGATGAGCATGTTAGCCTTTTATTATTTTTCTCTAGGGAAAGCTTAGGGCCAGTTAATAGTTGTTGTACATGGGCTATTTGCAGCCTCCATTGCATTTCTACCTAGTCTTGATTTCTGATGTATCCTCCATTGCTACATCACCTGTCTGCTCCCTTACCTGCCCACCCCCGCTTATTCCTCCCACCGATCCCTCCCCTTCATCTACAGTCCCCCACTTTCCCCTACTGCCCCTCCCTCTACTCCACCTTCTCCTCCTCCTACTCCTTCTTCCTGCTCTTACTCCTCCCTCCTCTTCCTACTCCTCCCTCTACTCCACTTTCTCCTCCTACTCCTTCCTCTACTCCACCTTCTCCTCCTCCTACTCCTTCTTCCTGCTCTTACTCCTCCCTCCTCTTCCTACTCCTCCCTCTACTCCACTTTCTCCTCCTACTCCTTCCTCTACTCCACCTTCTCCTCCTCCTACTCCTGCTTCCTGCTCTTACTCCTCCCTCTACTCCACTTTCTCCTTCTACTCCACCTTCTCCTCTCTCCCCCTACTTCTCCTCTATTCCTCCTTCTCCTCCTCCTACTCCGCCTTCTCCTCCTCCTACTCCACCTTCTTCCCTCTCACTCTATCCACTACTCATTCTTCCATCTCCCCACCACCATATCTATATCCTTTATATGCTTCCTCCCTTCTTATTTCTTACCAATTTCCTCCACTCATAGACGACTCTGCCTCTACCTGACAACATTATATTTTGAAGAAAAGTTGCTCTGGCCACTCTTCCGCCACTTCCCAGGGGGGAATACCACACTAACGAAAAATTAAAATTATTCAGACATGAAAGAACTGTTTTGGGCACTCTCAAAGAAATAGTGCGGTCCTGACCCAGATTCCCATGGAAGTAAGACACCTGTAAGGGAGGTGGCTGTCCCTCATGTTTTTTTCTACACTAAGTCCCCAGAAATCTCATGAAAGGAACCTGACTCATTAGAACAAAACATGAACATTCAATTTACAGATCTCTACAGAGGGGGGTCAGCAAGAGAACTGTGAATAGAAAGACAAATACCCCCCAATCTCACACAGAAATAGGTGAGGAAACCTCTTCTACTGCTCCTCATGGTTGCTTTGAACAGATGAAAGAAGAAACAAGACACCTTTCAACAGAGCATGCAGTAGCTTTACCAGATCCTGACTCCACTCTGTTTGCGGATAAAGAGGAAAGGTACCATACTGGATTTGCTGTTGCTACAGAAGATCAGGTACGTCAAGCACCTTCACTTTCCTCACTCACATCTGCTCAAGACGCTGAATTGACAGCCTTCTCAGTGGCATACAAAATGCCTGAAGGAAGACATGCCAATATCTACACTGACTCAAGACATGCCCTGGGTGCAGCACATTATTTTGGATCAATCTGGAAGATAAGAAGCACCACTCAGCTGACTAAAAGCTGCCAACCAAGCCACAAGTGCACCAAGGGAAGTGGACAGAATGGTGTCCGCTAAAGAAACTTCTATACTCACCATGTAGATCCTACCTACAGATCTCAAGCTTCTGAAAGAATGACAAGCAGCTACTGACCCTGAAGAAATACAAAGCTGGAAAAACAGAAAGGGGCAACCCTTGAAGACGGGCTGTACTCCAACGCTCTTAAGCTCTGTTTACCCAAAAACATGTACTGGGCAGTGAGCCCATGGAACTTTATACCTATCCAAGACCCTCATGAACTCTTTGATCTCTAAAATACCCCTAAGCACCTAGCTAACTCTCAATATCCCTTTCAAGAATCCAGATGACAAAGAGCTACTGGGTCAAATATGCACTAGTTATCATAGACATTTTGTCAGGATGGCCAGAAGCCTAGCCGGTCATCAATGTGACAACCAAGACCATATACCCAATAGTGCATTGTGAAAGTTGCAGAGATCACTCAGTGGATTCATTGTTCCAGATTCAAGACTCTCTCTGCAACATGAGAAGTGACATTTGTTGATTTTGACACACTTTTGACTCTAAAGAAAAAAATGACTTGTTAAATAAAAAGATACCAGCAAGTAGGTGTTTGATGGCCATAATAATGCCTGACCACCTGCCATCGATGGAAAGCCGAGGACCCCAAAAGGAGACCTCGTGAAGCTGAAGGGATCCAAATGCCAAGCTTCCTCAGGATTATTTGCCCATCCTGAGTTTGTGGTGATATTAATATTGACTAAATGATCCGAGTCCACCTACGCTGATGTAGCGTGGGACAGGTTTAATACTACACCCTAGCCAAGGTTATTATGTCAATACACATAATACATGACAAGGTACTCTTGACACACCACATTCATGCTTCAGAACATAAAAAGGAGCACCCCTCTAAAGGGAAAGTTTGATTGATATATATATATATATATATATATATATTGATGCCATAGGTGTGCCAAGGGGGGTACCAGATGATTTTGCAGTAAAAGGAAAGTTTGAGTCCATTTTCCCAACCGTCACTGCTAATAATAATAATAATATTTTGATTTGCATTTATTATACCTATTGCAACCAACAACGTTTACCTGTCACCATGACTACTTGTGCCTATATTCCAGATAACACAAGTCCATATGGTAATGTAAGCTTGTCTATTTATGATGTCCCTCTGAAGAACTAAGAAGACTTTAAGAACCGTTACTTCATAGGGTTTCTGTGCCTTGGGTTAACACGTCTTCCTGATACTAACTTAATAAAGTTTTTATCTCTTAGAATATTAACATTTCATAGGGGGGACTGATGTAGAATTATTAAAAATCTTTATTGAACTTGTATTGAATTATTGTACTAACTCCATTTTAACTGCATACTGTGAATCCTCCATTTTGTCCTCCTAACCTGACTTCTTCAATCCTCCATTTTGTCCTCATAACCTAACTTGTTCATTTTAAAACTACATTACATGACAGAATTTCCCAGCACATCTAATACAATAGACAAAGACTGTATTCTCTATAAAGACATGATTAACTCAGGAACTGCTGACTTTACTGACTTTCCCCTAACTTGCAACATAGTATAATTTGAAGGCCACGAGAACACAGTAGTAATGAAATGTTCTATTCATAAGAGACCTTGCACCTGGACATGAGGCCCGATATCACTGACTGTGTAAAATGACGCTCAAGCCCCCCTTTCCACCGAGTAAACCTCATGCTGGGAAAGATGGCGCCTGAGCCTTCTGTCCACACCCTTGTCCAGAACAATACCACCTCCCGGTGGGAGGACACCTAGCTGGTCACTCAAATCCCTGAGCCAATTAATAATATTGATGGGTGGACACTGATATAGTCACATAACGTTTAATCCAATTAATGATGTTTATTTGTTATTATCTGATATTCAATGATGATGTCATTTTGCTTTTAAAAAGATCTACACAACTGTTTTCCAACCAGATTGTATTAAATTTTCTGAAGTGCTTTTAACCTGAACTCCATGTGTCAGTGTGAGTTTACTTCTGCGTATACGCAATTTAATCATCTCAGATTTGGACAGGAACAGATAGACATTTAAACATATTTGTTTATTTCTAAATTAATCCACATCAGTATTCCCTGGTGGTCCGGTGGCTTGTTAAGTACTGTGGGGCGGCTGGCAGCAAGCGCTAACTTACCCTCCCAGCAGCTCCTCCAGCTCCCCAGTGTAAATCTCGCGTCCCTTAGTGCCGCGCGGAGCGTTGCCATGGTAACCCGTGGCAACGCTCTGCAGCCGCGGGTCTCGCGAGATTTAGACATGGAGCTGCAGGAGCTGCTGGGAGGGTAAGTCAGCGCTTGCTGCCGGCCCCCCCAGGATCGCCGGGCTTGTAATGAGCCTGGCGGTCCTAGGAGGTATTATCGGCAATATCGGTAGCTATATTGGCCGATACCGATATTTCCGAAAATAACGAATATCGGCCGATTATATCGGTAAAACCGATAATCGGTCGATCCCTAGTCACAATCACAGTTACACACTCACACACAGTCAAAGACAGTCACAATCACAATTACACATTCACACACAGTCAAAGACAGTCACAATCACAGTTACACACAGCACACACAGTCAAAGACAGTCACAATCACAGTTACACACAGCACACACAGTCAAAGACAGTCACAATCACAGTTACACACAGCACACACAGTCAAAGACAGTCACAATCACAGTTACACACTCACACACAGTCAAAGACAGTCACAATCACAGTCACAATCACAGTTACACACAGTCAAAGACAGTCACAATCACAGTTACACACTCACACACAGTCAAAGACAGTCACAATCACAATTACACACTCACACACAGTCAAAGACAGTCACAATCACAGTTACACACAGCACACACAGTCAAAGACAGTCACAATCACAGTTACACACAGCACACACAGTCAAAGACAGTCACAATCACAGTTACACACTCACACACAGTCAAAGACAGTCACAATCACAATTACACACTCACACACAGTCAAAGACAGTCACAATCACAGTTACACACAGCACACACAGTCAAAGACAGTCACAATCACAGTTACACACAGCACGCACAGTCAAAGACAGTCACAATCACAGTTACACACAGCACACACAGTCAAAGACAGTCACAATCACAGTTACACACAGCACACACAGTCAAAGACAGTCACAATCACAGTTACACACAGCACACACAGTCAAAGACAGTCACAATCACAGTTACACACTCACACACAGTCAGACAGTCACAATCACAGTTACACACAGCACACACAGTCAAAGACAGTCACAATCACAGTTACACACTCACACACAGTCAGACAGTCACAATCACAGTTACACACTCACACACAGTCAGACAGTCACAATCACAGTTACACACTCACACACAGTCAGACAGTCACAATCACAGTTACACACAGCACACACAGTCAAAGACAGTCACAATCACAGTTACACACTCACACACAGTCAAAGACAGTCACAATCACAGTTACACACAGCACACACAGTCAGACAGTCACAATCACAGTTACACACAGCACACACAGTCAAAGACAGTCACAATCACAGTTACACACTCACACACAGTCAAAGACAGTCACAATCACAATTACACACTCACACACAGTCAAAGACAGTCACAATCACAGTTACACACAGCACACACAGTCAAAGACAGTCACAATCACAGTTACACACAGCACGCACAGTCAAAGACAGTCACAATCACAGTTACACACAGCACACACAGTCAAAGACAGTCACAATCACAGTTACACACAGCACACACAGTCAAAGACAGTCACAATCACAGTTACACACAGCACACACAGTCAAAGACAGTCACAATCACAGTTACACACTCACACACAGTCAGACAGTCACAATCACAGTTACACACAGCACACACAGTCAAAGACAGTCACAATCACAGTTACACACAGCACACACAGTCAAAGACAGTCACAATCACAGTTACACACTCACACACAGTCAGACAGTCACAATCACAGTTACACACTCACACACAGTCAGACAGTCACAATCACAGTTACACACTCACACACAGTCAGACAGTCACAATCACAGTTACACACTCACACACAGTCAAAGACAGTCACAATCACAGTTACACACTCACACACAGTCAAAGACAGTCACAATCACAGTTACACACTCACACACAGTCAGACAGTCACAATCACAGTTACACACAGCACACACAGTCAAAGACAGTCACAATCACAGTTACACACAGCACACACAGTCAAAGACAGTCACAATCACAGTTACACACTCACACACAGTCAGACAGTCACAATCACAGTTACACACTCACACACAGTCAGACAGTCACAATCACAGTTACACACTCACACACAGTCAGACAGTCACAATCACAGTTACACACTCACACACAGTCAAAGACAGTCACAATCACAGTTACACACTCACACACAGTCAAAGACAGTCACAATCACAGTTACACACTCACACACAGTCAGACAGTCACAATCACAGTTACACACAGCACACACAGTCAAAGACAGTCACAATCACAGTTACACACAGCACACACAGTCAGACAGTCACAATCACAGTTACACACAGCACACACAGTCAGACAGTCACAATCACAGTTACACACAGCACACACAGTCACACAGTCACAATCACAGTTACACACAGCACACACAGTCACACAGTCACAATCACAGTTACACACTCACACACAGTCAGACAGTCACAATCACAGTTACACACAGCACACACAGTCAGACAGTCACAATCACAGTTACACACAGCACACACAGTCAAAGACAGTCACAATCACAGTTACACACAGCACACACAGTCAAAGACAGTCACAATCACAGTTACACACTCACACACAGTCAGACAGTCACAATCACAGTTACACACTCACACACAGTCAGACAGTCACAATCACAGTTACACACAGCACACACTCTCTCACTTACTGAAAGCTTGGGCTGGAGTAGGAGTGGATTCAGTCCCTCCTGTGCTGTAGTTGGGGAAGCAGGGACTCCTTCCTGCTTCCCCTCTCTCTGTGTGCAGCAGTATGAGGCTGCATTTAGCTCCGCCCCCGCATCCGGCTTGGCTCCGCCCCCACGGCCGTTTTAGCTCCGCCCCCAAATCTCCGTGCAGGTTTCCTGCTTCCAGCCCCTGCGTGTGAGCTGTGTCGGCTGCCCGGCGCCCTGCTGCTACGGCACCCGGTGCAGCCACACAGCTCACAGAATAGCAAGCCAGGCCAGCCCTGGTGGCACCCCCCTGCCTGATGGTACCCGGGGCGGACCGCCCCCCCCGCCCCCCCCTTAGTACGCCACTGCTACATACAAATAAAGCCCTGCATTTAAATGTCAACACCCAAACACAACCCTGCAATTAAATGCCAACACCACACCGAAACACACCCTGCATAGAAACATAGAATGTGACGGCAGATAAGAACCATTCGGCCCATCTAGTCTGCCCAATTTTCTAAATACTTTCATTAGTTCCTGGCCTTTTCTTATAGTTAGGATAGCCTTATGTCTATTTCTAAATGCCAACGTGTCCCTGCATTCAAACACTAACACTACGCAGAAATACACAACTACGTTCACGCACATACTTTATATAAAAACATTCAAACACGCAGACACTGCTCACACATATACCATTCAAGGATGGACAAATAGTAGCTGGCAAAGCATTGTGGAAATTGTAAGATAGTCGAGGACCTTTTGGCCACTTTTGTGCTACAGTGGGGACCTAAAAAATTGCTTGCACCAGGGTCCTTTTTGGGCTCGTTCTTTCACCGGGCTGGATCATAGCATGCCCACCCCCGCATTGATTATTAAAAATGCACCCACCAGCAGCATGGCACATGGGAGCATAAAAAAGATTTAAAACCTCTCTGGATAGGAACTGGATAGGAAGCTCAGACTAGCCACCACATGGTTAAGGGTTTTGTAACTCTGCTCACTAACTGCTTGCACTGCTGGATTTTTAAAGTCTAGGTCAAGATTTGCAGAAACCTGGTTTGGATTCATGCATCTGACTGAAATCCGAACCAAAGTTAAGCTTGTAACCTGCTCTGCATTGCTTAATGTGAAAAACTCACTTTTTATCATGACAGTTTCCTCCTAGTTCGTGGTATAAAGTTTCCCGAACACAAATACATTTCCCCAGTTCAGGAGCTGCAATCTACCGAACACCGACCACACCCTGGCTCATTAACTACAAAGAAACCACAGACTTAAGTGCTCTTCCTGTATGGCCGCCGTTCATATAACCAAACAAAACGTGCTGTGGAAAATGGCAGCCATTTTGTCTCACAAATGCAGGCATCAGCACTTGGTTGTCAAGTGCATTGAACTTAAAGTCAGCTACATCCACGTGCGAACGTCGGTGATCTTGCTTCGACGTATACTTCTTTTCCCGACAAGAAAGAAAGCGCTGTATGGTAGGATTGTTCGTACGTACTAGGCGAACAGTTTGTTCGTATGGAACTCCCGAAAGTGACCGACCGTTACCACTTTTTCTCTGGAACTAATTTGGGCAGACAGCACATGTGCGGTCGGTCAAAACTTTACTCCGGGGGCGATTCGGCTGTGTTCGTGGGATCTGAGCGTTATTTGGACAACTTGGGCACTCAGATCCAGGCTATCCGGGGATATATCACAAAACAAATAATGATAGAATGGTAACCCCTGAATCTAACAAGGTAAATGGGGAGCCACAATATCAATTCTCCAAATCTAGGAGAGTGGTCGCCTAAACTGTGCTCTCTAATGAATAGGGCTTAACCCCTAAATATAGAGAATAGAAGCAGAAAATCTCAATGAGTGCCCCAAAGGATCGGGGACCAAACTGAGGGAGAGCACAGTGATAGGGATAAGTATATATACAGGGGAAATAGTAACAGGGGGGACAGATAGCCTTACCTTTATTGAACCTAATTAAAAACGTAAAAAACTAATAAATAAATAATCCACTAGGGGAGAAGGATAAGTACTAGAGCAATAAGGTACAGGAAAAAATGGGGGAAATCCCATATAATCTCCTCTAATTCAATGAGTTAGGTTCAACTTCAATAAAGGGTACTACGTATAGCCGCAATACTTGGATCCACACCCATCACTAATACTATAATAACAGTAAATTTGATGTTGTGCAATCTTCTGTCTTTGGAGCTCTCTTCTCCTTACATATATTTATGGGGATATGTTGTGTTTTGGGGTGTTTTCTGTACTTTGGGGAAAATGTGTGTTTTTCTGCCTGTGGATAATTAGGATATTGTATTATCTACCTTAAAGGACCACTCTAGTGCCAGGAAAACATACTCGTTTTCCTGGCACTAGAGTGCCCCGAGGGTGCCCCCACCCTCAGGGACCCACTCCCGCCCGGCTCTGGAAAGGGGTAAAAACTTACCTTTTTCCAGCGCTGGGCGGGGAGCTCTCCTCCTCCGATCCTCCTCTTCTCCTCCCCGTCGGCTGAATGCGCACGCGCAGCAAGAGCTGCGCGCGCATTCAGCCGGTCACATAGGAAAGCATTCTCAATGCTTTCCTATGGACGCTGGCGTGCTCTCACTGTGAAAATCACAGTGAGAAGCACGCAAGCGCCTCTAGCGGCTGTCAATGAGACAGCCACTAGAGGACATAGGGGGAAGGCTTAACCCATTCACAAACATAGCAGTTTCTCTGAAACTGCTATGTTTATGAAAAAATGGGTTAACCCTAGAAGTACCTAGCACCCAGACCACCTTATTAAGCTGAAGTGGTCTGGGTGCCTAGAGTGGTCCTTTAATTGTATCACAGGCAGAGGGGAGGGATTGTGTAATGTATGTGGGAGTGTCATTCATTGTTACACTGTTTTTATTGGCTTGCATGTTTTGTGTTCTCTGCCCCACAAGGTCCACCTGGGCGTCAACCTTGTTGAGAAACTTGTATAAAAGGCAGTGTGCCTCCATTAAACTTGCTGTTCCTGCTTACACTCCAAAACTGTGTGTCGTCCAGTTATTGGAGAGAAAGAGATTTGCTCCTGTGTCTGCTGCTCCAGCTTGCAGGAGAGTCAAAGGGAAAGTCATTGTAAGGACTAGAGCTAATTCCCCATATGGTTCAAGAGTTCCCAGGACTGAGTGTCGTCCAGTGCCTGGAGGTGTCAGAGCTAATTTCCCCTTCGGCTCCAGGAGGGAGGTGGCGGTTCCAGGGCCCCAGTCAAGCTAGGGAGATTAAGGGCAAGAAGTGCTGTGGTTTGTCCCTTGGTCCAGCAAGGAAGCGGTCCTTTGGCAGAGGTACCCAGTCGGGGTGCCAGATGATCCGTTACAGCAGCTAATAGTACCCCAGAAATATCACGCTAAACTGTTAAAAATCAGCCACAATATCCCCTTAGCAGGCCACTTAGGCATATGGAAGCCTAAGGACTGGTTGACTCAGGCGTTCTTTTGGTCGGAGTCACCTGGGACTTACAGGAATATTGCAGGACATGCAATGTGTGTCAAAGAGTAAGGAAAAGAGGTGACCACCCCAAAGCTAAGCTCAGGCCGCTCCCATGGTAGAGGAGCCCTTCTACCGAGTAGCGGTAGATCTCATTGCACCCTGAGTAAGCCAAGTCCCTCGGGAAAATAGTACATTCTAACCATGGTGGATTATGCTACTCGGTACCCCGAAGCAGTAGCGCCCTTTAACATCCACGATGGCATATAAACAGGCCAGTAGGCCATAATAAAACATTCTTCATCAAGTCTCGGCTTATGTTTGGATATACCAGAGTTACAATCACTGCTTCACTTTGGGACTTGGGAGATACACTCAGTCGGAGTATAGGGGATCCGTTACAAGTAGCATGAACAATGTTCAGATATTTCAATCATCACTGGATGGTCATCACTTGGATGGCCACCCAACAGGCTTTATTTGACTCATTTAAATAGCCCTTCATGCCTCATACAGGCTGACATTATCTTGACTGGTTGGTTCATTTGGTGCTATGTATACTGACTGACTATATAGCCTCTCTTTCCTCGCAGCAATCAATTGTCCTCACAGGGGCTGACATGTGTTTGTAGAGCCATATTTAATAAATTTATCTAATATCTGCAATACTCCATTTCCTCTCTCTGATCACCACCTCTTATCGTTTGCACTCAATTACCCCCTCACCCAACAACCTCAGCCTAACCCCCCTCAGCTCAGGAGGAACCTTAACTCTATTGACCTCCAGCAGCTGTCGGCTGACATTGATTCACAACTGCTATCCATCCCTTCCCTCTCCTGTCCCTCACTGGCCATCTCCACATATAACACTACCCTCACATCTGCCTTGAACACTGCAGCCCCACTCCAAACATGCACCACGAGGAGAACACGACCCCAACCTTGGCATAATAAATCAACACGCTATCTGCAGAGTTGCTCCCGCTGTGCTGAACGCTCCTGGAGGAAGTCCCGCACCCAGGCAGACTATCTTCATTATAGATTCATGTTGCTTTCGTACAGCGCAGCCCTTGCCCTCGCCAAACAGTCCTACTTTTCCTCTCTCATTAGTTCATGCTCCCGCAATCCCAGACGTCTCTTTGACACTTTTAATTCCCTTCTCCGCCCTGCTGTGGCCACCCCCCAAACTAACCTTACAGCTGATAGCTTTGCATATTACTTTACTGACAAGATTGAACAGCTAAGGAAACAATTCTCCCCTCCTTGCCGTTCTCTTTCTCAACCACACATAAATCATGCTTTCCCTACCCTTCAGACTTTCTCCCCAGCTACTGAACAAGAGGTGGCTGCACTTCTCCATTCCTCTCGCCCCACCACTTGCCCACTTGATCCTGTCCCATCTCACCTCATCAGATCTCTCTCCCCTTGTCTTGTGCCTATCCTAACACACATCTTTAACTGCTCTCTCTCTTCTGGCACTGTTCCTGCTGACCTTAAACATGCCACTGTAATACCTATCCTGAAAAAACCATCTCTTGACCCGTCCTTCCCCTCGAACTATCGTCCCATATCCCTGCTCCCTTACTCATCAAAGCTTTTGGAAAGACTTGTCTTTACCCGTGTGTCTCACTTCCTTAATTCCAACTCTCTCCTTGACCCTCTTCAGTCTGGCTTCCGCCCTCTCCACTCTACTGAGACCGCTCTTATCAAAGTGACTAATGACCTAATCTCCGCTAAATCCAAAGGTCACTACTCCATATTAATTCTCCTTGACCTCTCTGCTGCCTTTGACACAGTTGATCATTCTCTCCTCCTTCAAACTCTTCAATCACTCGGTCTCTGTGACTCTGTCCTCTCTTGGTTTTCCTCCTATCTCTCCCAACGCTCATTTAGTGTCTCCTTTTCCAAGGATACCTCCTCCCCTCGCCCTGTCTCGGTTGGAGTTCCCCAAGGCTCTGTCCTTGGTCCCCTTCTATTTTCTCTTTATACTGCCTCTCTTGGAAAACATATTGCCTCTTTTGGATTCAACTACCACCTGTACGCTGATGACACTCAGATATACCTCTCCTCTCCGGACCTCTCCCCGGCCGTCCTGCAACGTGTCACTGCTTGCCTCTCTTCCATCTCTGACTGGATGTCGTCACGCTTTCTCAAACTTAACCTCTCTAAAACTGAACTCCTTGTCTTTCCTCCTCCTAATACTGATCCTCCTCTCTCACTCTCCCTTCAAGTCAGTGATATCCACATAAGTCCATCCCTACAAGCGCGCTGTCTTGGCGTCATACTTGACTCTGGTCTCACCTTTGAGTCTCACATCCAGTTTGTTGCCAAGTCCTGTAGGTTCCAACTCAAAAACATAGCCCGCATCCGCCCCTTTCTTACGCAAGATGCTACCAAGGAGCTTGTCCATGCTCTAGTAATTTCCCGCATGGATTACTGTAACCCTCTCCTGATTGGTCTCCCCAAAAGCCGTACTGCCCCGCTACAGTCTGTAATGAATGCTGCAGCTAGACTGATTTTCCTATCCAGTCGGTCCTCTCACACCTCGCCCCTCTGCCAGTCCTTACATTGGCTCCCTGTATCCTATAGGAGTCAATTCAAAGTGCTAACCCATACATTTAAAGCACTGAACAATTCCAGCCCCTCTTATATCTCTTCACTGATCCAGAGGTATGCCCCTCCTCGTACCCTCCGCTCTGCCCGCGACCACCTCCTGACCGCTGCTCGCACCCGTACGGCCAACTCACGCTTGCAGGACTTCTCACGGGCGGCTCCTCTCCTATGGAATAACTTGCCTACTGCCATCAGACTCTCCCCTAGTCTTCAATCATTTAAGAAGGGCCTTAAATCCCATCTCTTCAGGAAAGCGTATGGCCTCCCAGAGTAATCTCTCCCTTACATACCTGTCCCTATGGGATAGTGCTTTGCTCTCTCCTCCAGCTCTGCTTCACTCCTACTTGATATATCCTATCCTAATGTTTCTAATACCCCACTTCCTATAGACTGTAAGCTCATTTGAGCAGGGTCCTCTTCAACCTATTATTCCTGTAAGTTTTTTCTTGTAATTGTCTTATTTATTGTTACATCCCCCCCCTCTCAAAATATTGTAAAGCGCTACGGAATCTGTTGGCGCTATATAAATGGCAATAATAATAATAATAATAATAATAATAAAGCTCCATTGTATTGTGATACCAGCCTTTGTACAATACTTATTTCGAGATAGGAGGCTTACCATACAAGGTAATTGTAATTTATTGTATGTATTTTTTCTGTTAATATTGTACTGCAGAATCTCAGAGGACATTTACTTTGCTACAGGTTAATTACTTTATATTTATATTTAGCAATACTACTATCTATATCTCCAGGAAGCATTGCATGTTCCCTTGTGGTGAACCTACATGCTCTGTTTTGTTTTGTCTTTCTTGATTATCTAGGGTTATGCCCTGAGAGACCCCTGGAGTCTCTCTTTGGTGCCCAGGAGCATTGGGAACACTCAGACACATTTCACTTAGAATTGTGTCTATAGTTGTTTCCCTTTGGTATCCTATCTCTATACTTTTTGTCTATAAGGGTGTATTGTGGACATCCCTTTGTACCAGAGCGTTAGTCCTGACCAGGACTCTTCCTCCGCTAGTTCCGTGAAGACAGGAACTCTGGAACAAGGTGCTGTGAAGTGAAAAGCACTATCCCTCCCCAGTAACTGGACAACACACAGTTCTGGGAGTTCAACTGATTTATTGAACTTTTATGCACAAACCCCCAGCATGGGGTCTCTATACAAAAATACACAAGCCCAGGCGTCCCTGTGTCTGGGAGATAATTGAGTAAAAACTCAGTAACTCAATTATCTTTCAGTTACAAGAAACTACAGGAAACATACATAAAACACCTCAGGCACATACACAGGTAAACTGTGCATCAATGTGTATATGTGACAGTGTGCATGTATTGCAACTCAATTTTTTTCACTTTTTTGATAGTGGGGCCTCATGTTTGAGTTTCGCCTAAGTCCTCATAAAGTCTAGAGCCGCCTCTGTGTGTGTTCATACCTTGGCTGCCATCTCTCTACAGACATATTGTCTTTTAACTCTTGTTCTTGTACTGCTGATATGCACTCAATAACAAGACTGAATAAATTAGCTGAGAATCACTCATTATGGACACCCTGGCTCCCTGCTACCGCACCATTAACAGTGACCCCATGTAACCGTTGAATCCCTGTGATTGATCCTGTATTTTCCTCCCTTGTGTAATGGTGGTGCCTCCAATGAATGCCCGCTTGTTCAGACTAGACTGTGCTTGTTTGCATGGGGTGTCTTTACATGTTTTTATTTAATATACATTGACATTGAGAACACTGTTCTCGAACCAAGAGTGCCCAGTGGTCAGTCCGAGGACAGCAACACGTGACGTTCACGTAACATGGAGCCATTTAATGGAGATGTACTCAGTGAGCTTACTTACAATCCTTGTTTTTACAAGTACATTTACACACAATTTGTTTATACTAATTATAAGTCATTGCACAACTGATTTCATGTGTTTGCTGTAAGGTGGGTCGGGCTGGCACTCTGGGTACACCCATTGCCTGTAGCTGTACCTGGTATAAAAGGTATTAACAATCCCAATATCGCATCCTCTAGGAGAGCTTTGCCCACCGAATCCATCCTGCTGCAACAATTACTCTGTAAGAAATGTCTCATTACAAAGTAAAAGTGGCCACGGGAGAAGAACCATTTGCTGGAACCGTCAATTATATCTATATTGTTCTTGTGGGGGATAATGGAGAAACCCCTAAACAAAAACTGGATAATTTTACAATAGACTTCGTCCCGGGAGCTGTGAGTATCTTCTAATGGTGGAAAACGTGTTAGTACTGGGAGATATGTTGGAAGGTATCAGGTACATTTAACAGCTAATATATTTCTTCCTGGGTGATGGCTCCTCTCAATTTCCCTTCTCCTACTTTTACAATAACTCTATAGTAAGTGTGATAGAATTGATCTTTCAGTTGGGGTAAAATAAATTGCTAAGAAAGGGGCCATCTACTAAATGGTGTAAGGTTCCATAGAAAAAGGAAACCGTGTATTTGTTTTATTTTGTCCAAGAAGGTATGATAACCTCTTATGGTGGGACTGCACAGTCTAAAAGGGGCGATAAGGCTTAGTATTCTGAGAAATTTGTCTAGTTTGATGGACCTTAAAGGACCACTATAGGCACCCAGACCACTTCAGCTCAATGAAGTGGTCTGGGTGTCAGGTCCATCTAGTTTTAATCCTGCAGTTGAAAGAAAAAGAGAAACTGATATGTTCACATTGTAGGGTTAATCCAGCCTCTAGTAGCTGTCTCACTGACAGCCGCTAGAGGCCACTTCCGTGATTCTCATTGTGAAAATCACAGTGAGAAGACGCTGGACGTCCATAGGAAAGCATTGAGTAATGCTTGCATACGGGCTGTTTGAATGCGCGCGCATTCGGATTTGATGTCGGCAGGGGGTGGAGAGTTCCCCAGCACAGAGGGAGCCCAGCACTGGAGAAAGGTAACTGGCTGAAGGGGTTTTAACCCCTTCAGCCCAGCGGGAGGGGGACCCGGAGAGTGTGGGGTGGGGGGGGGGGGGAATCTAATGACCCTATAGTGCCAGGAAAATGAGTTTGTTTTCCTGCCACTATAGTGCTCCTTTAACATTCTAATAGCGTGTTACTATATGTTTTATGTATGTGTGTCAGTGTTAGAACATTTTATCATATTATAATAAAAGTTACATTTTATTGACACATCTGCATGATGTTCTGTACACAACAGTAATTTTACACACCACTACCTATACTCCTGTTTTGTTGTTCATGATAGTTCACTTAGTAGGGGTTACCCCCCATACAGGAGATTAGGTAATTACCATATTTGCCTCATGTATGGACACACCAGCCTCCCATGAATACTAAGTTAGATGATACTTTAATCAATTATTATTAATCCTAAATTATGTATTTTCTCCAAAGAATAACAAATCCTTATTGTGGCAAAGATGCCTCTGCCAGGAGCTCCTGGAGGAGCCTGCTGGCTAGCCTCCTGCCCCAGGGATATGGGCCCTGTAACCAACCTCTAAAAGACTTGGTTCATGTGGTTTCCCTTTATTGTTCGGGAACCGAACAAACTCACGAACTGCGGACCACCTCTGGGCTTGTTAACCCCTATTGACCTCTCCTGATACCTCCATCATCGTTTTCACACTATGAATTATATGGGCATAATTGTGTTCAGTTGGGTGATTTTTAGATATGATGGTCACTCAGATCAGGGGTTTCCGAGGATGTGACTCTTGAGGGTTTTGAATGGGTTTTGGGGTGTAGTAAAATTGGGGTTCTGTAAGGTGACATATAGATAATGTTTGGTTAATGGGTTCTGTAAGGTGACATATGGATAATGTTTGGTTAAGGGGTTCTGTAAGGTGACAGATGGATAATGTTTGGTTAAGGGGTTCTGTAAGGTGACATATAATGTTTGGTTAATGGGTTCTGTAAGGTGACATATGGATAATGTTTGGTTAAGGGGTTCTGTAAGGTGACATATGGATAATGTTTGGTTAATGGGTTCTGTAAGGTGACATATGGATAATGTTTGGTTAATGGGTTCTGTAAGGTGACATATGGATAATGTTTGGTTAAGGGGTTCTGTAAGGTGACATATGGATAATGTTTGGTTAAGGGGTTCTGTAAGGTGACATATGGATAATGTTTGGTTAATGGGTTCTGTAAGGTGACATATAGATAATGTTTGGTTAAGGGGTTCTGTAAGGTGACATATAGATAATGTTTGGTTAAGGGGTTCTGTAAGGTGATATATAATGTTTGGTTAATGGGTTCTGTAAGGTGACATATGGATAATGTTTGGTTAAGGGGTTCTGTAAGGTGACATATGGATAATGTTTGGTTAATGGGTTCTGTAAGGTGACATATAGATAATGTTTGGTTAAGGGGTTCTGTAAGGTGACATATAGATAATGTTTGGTTAAGGGGTTCTGTAAGGTGACATATAGATAATGTTTGGTTAAGGGGTTCTGTAAGGTGACATATAGATAATGTTTGGTTAAGGGGTTCTGTAAGGTGATATATAATGTTTGGTTAATGGGTTCTGTAAGGTGACATATGGATAATGTTTGGTTAAGGGGTTCTGTAAGGTGACATATGGATAATGTTTGGTTAAGGGGTTCTGTAAGGTGACATATGGATAATGTTTGGTTAATGGGTTCTGTAAGGTGACATATGGATAATGTTTGGTTAATGGGTTCTGTAAGGTGACATATAGATAATGTTTGGTTAAGGGGTTCTGTAAGGTGACATATAGATAATGTTTGGTTAAGGGGTTCTGTAAGGTGATATATAATGTTTGGTTAATGGGTTCTGTAAGGTGACATATGGATAATGTTTGGTTAAGGGGTTCTGTAAGGTGACATATGGATAATGTTTGGTTAAGGGGTTCTGTAAGGTGACATATGGATAATGTTTGGTTAATGGGTTCTGTAAGGTGACATATAGATAATGTTTGGTTAAGGGGTTCTGTAAGGTGACATATAATGTTTGGTAATGGGTTCTGTAAGGTGACATATAGATAATGTTTGGTTAATGGGTTCTGTAAGGTGACATATGGATAATGTTTGGTTAATGGGTTCTGTAAGGTGACATATAGATAATGTTTGGTTAAGGGGTTCTGTAAGGTGACATATAGATAATGTTTGGTTAAGGGGTTCTGTAAGGTGATATATAATGTTTGGTTAATGGGTTCTGTAAGGTGACATATGGATAATGTTTGGTTAAGGGGTTCTGTAAGGTGACATATGGATAATGTTTGGTTAAGGGGTTCTGTAAGGTGACATATGGATAATGTTTGGTTAATGGGTTCTGTAAGGTGACATATAGATAATGTTTGGTTAAGGGGTTCTGTAAGGTGACATATAATGTTTGGTAATGGGTTCTGTAAGGTGACATATAGATAATGTTTGGTTAAGGGGTTCTGTAAGTTGACATATAATGTTTGGTTAATGGGTTCTGTAAGGTGACATATAGATAATGTTTGGTTAAGGGGTTCTGTAAGGTGACATATAGATAATGTTTGGTTAAGGGGTTCTGTAAGGTGATATATAGATAACGAATGGTTATATATAAGTGATAATATGGTGGATTTTCAGATCTTACATCCAGAAGACTTAATTTCCATTGAATCTTTTCTTCCAGGTTGATGAATACACGATTTCTAGTAAGGAAAATATTGGGGAGATACTGTATGTTCGACTCTACAAGGAATATCATCTAATACAAGATGAATGGTTCTGCAAATATGTAACTGTGACATCTCCAAAAGGTGATTTATATCAGTTCCCATGTTACCAGTGGCTGTCAGGCAACTCAACCCTGGAAATCCCAGAGGGAAAAGGTAGGATCTGCTACAAATTAAGTAATAGCATACTTTATAGTTCAGAAGTAAAGTAAACATTTTCAAGCCTAATCATATGTTTGACAGGCCCAGAGGCTCTCAAACATAAACCTGATCACAAGACTGAAATGTCCCCAAGCACACACAACACATTTTGCCATTAATCTGATCATGAGGTTAACATACCTAGAAGCATATACCCACAGCAGTTTCCTATTACCCAGTCATGAGTTTCAATGCCCAGAAGCAGCACTCACACTGCAATATACCATAAACCTGATCTGAGGTCTGCGTGCCCAGAAGCACTCATACATAACTGTGTCTTCTGGCTTCCTGCCAGTCACTCATCAGTAATAGTTAATCAGCAAAAAAAAAACACAAGACAAATTACAAACAAGTAGCTACAAGTCTGCAGGGCATATAGTTTTGGCTATCATTTCTGTCACTGGACCTCTTTCAGCAGAGGATGATGATGTTTTAAGATGTTAGGAGCACTGGAATTTTAAATTTGACTCAGCTCAATATCTCTGTATGTCCAGCCTTGAAACCTGTTAGACTCTGCTCACTGTACTCCTCCCCTGCTTCAATGAGACTGATGTTCTACTGTCTGGAGAAAGTTTTGGATTCTTAACAGAGAGTTTGAGGAAGTCCAGCAAAATTTTTCACATCTATCTTCATGTAGCTGTACTGAGAGTATACCCGACAGTCTGTAAATAGACAGGAGTCTAAACCAGCTATTAGACACGTTTACAGATAAATTTTTTTGTGTTTTCGTTTATTTGGTCAAGAGGAATAATGGTTTTCAGTTTGACTGACTTTCGGTCACAAGTCTATTCTTTTGGCTTGAAAATCATAATTTTTTTTACAGGTATTTAGATAAGGGATACATTATTTTTAAGATGTGGGGGGTAGGTAGGGGTTATTTTTTGGGGGGCGAGGGGTGACTAGGGGTTTGGGGATGGTGGGGTTTTACTTAGGGCCCACAGTAGGTCCCCCCCCTTATTGGTGTTTAGGGCCCCCACCCGCAGCTCAGGGGTGGGACTGGTGGGGGGGGGGCAATAGGTCCCCTCTTTAGTTTAAAAGGGGGTGGGGGCCCACATTCTTATTTATGGCCCCCACTTATGGCCCCCACCCACCGCTCAGGAGTGGGGGCTGGAGGGGGAGGACAGTAGGTTCCCCCCTTATTGTTATTTATGGCCCCCACCCGCTACACGGGGGGGGGGGGCAGGGGGGGACAATAGGTCACCCCCTTATTGATATTTAGGGCCCCCACCCACTGCTCAGGGGTTGGGGCCAGGGGGGAGGACAATAGGAACCCCCTTATTGATATTTAGGGCTCCCACCCATCACTCAGGGGTGGGAGCCGGGGACGACAACAATAGGTCCCCCCCTTATTGATATTTAGGGCCCCCACCCACCGCTCAGGGGTGGGGGCCGGCGGGGGGGGGCATTAGGTCCCCTCTTTAGTTTAAAAGGATGCATGAGGTGGGGCTCAGGAGGGGGGAATTTTTTATTTTTATTTTTTTTTACAGTGAGCAGCCACAGGCTGCTCACTGTTTAATATACATGCCCCTACTCGCGGTATAGCGAGTAGGGGCATAATTTAATAATACTAAGTAACCAGCTTATATAGAGGCTGGGTCACATGCTACACTGGCCAATCACAGCCATGTCTGTGATGGCTTCTAAGGGCACACAAGTCAAACGCTTGTTGATTGGCTGCCCTGCAGCCTTTCAAAACGAGTCATTAAATCGCCAAACACCGAACTCCAACCCGAACATACATGATATGTCCGTGTTCGGGTCCGGGGTCCAATAAACGTAATGTTAGGTACGAACCCGAACTTTGCGGTTCGGGTTCGCTCAACTCTATTAGTAACCTTTAGTGTGGAACTGTATAAAATGTCTTAACAAAATCCAATCACATCTACTGGAACACCTTGATTTGTATTTCTTCTGACTTCTTCATAGAACGCAATTAAGCTAATTTGGTTCTTTCTAAAACCATGTTGATTCCTGCTAATGAGTCTGTATTTTCAGCGTTTGAACCCTTTTTTTTAAATATAGGCACCACATCTGAGTTTCTCCATTCCTTTGGTACAATTCCTAAAAAAAAAAATCCTGAGAGATTAAAACAGTGATATGGATATTTATACACTAAACACCCTAAGCACATGTGGGTGGATAACATCTGGCCCTGGGGCTTTGTTTACATTACATATTACATAGCTACATAGTTACATAGCTGAAAATAGGTATGTGTCCATCAAGTTCAGCCTTTCTCACATCTGTTGATCCACTCTAAAGCGCTTCCAATTGTGCAACTAACTAGGAAAAAAATCCTTCTTGACCCCAGAATGTCTTTAAGATATATCCTTGGATAAAGAAGCTGTTATCCCACTAATTAAAATGTAAAATGTAAAATTTATATCCCTGTATATTGTGGTTTGTCAAGTATTTATCCAACTGCTGTTTAAATATCTTTATAGACGCTAATAAAAACATATCTTCAGTCACAGAATTGACTTGCGTTTTTTTGGTTATTGTTTTGTTATTCTGTCTCTTTCTGTTAAAATACACCTACCTAAAATTATAGACTGATCATTTCTTTGTCAGTGGACAAACGTTCCAAATCGGCAGGGGATCAAATACTTTTTTCCCTCATTGTAGGTATCTCTGAATATTGGTGAGACACTCAATCTCCACTGTGCAGGATTGATTTCCACTGGTTTTGTACAATGTAGAGTAAAAGTCTTGGAACTCTCTTGCTATGTCACGTGGGAAAGGAGATATGTCCCTGAAATCAGTTTGAGCTTGTGGTTCTGCGTGCAGTGTTTTGGTCCCCTAAGCATACGAGCTAAGTATTTACCGCCTTTATTGGCGTGTGTAGAAAAATCCTTTAGATCTCTGAACACCCCTGAAGTATTGTCTCATTAAAAGTTCTGTAAGCTGTCATCAAGCTTCTAGTAATTCTGTATATACGGACTCCAAGCGTGACTGTTAATGTAGTAATTCGAGGTTGGAGATCTGAGTGGTTAGCTCCATTAGGTGTTGGGAGGCATCTTTCTTTTTCTTCATCGCAAGGCCTATCAGGCAACCCCGGATGACGCTCTTATGGGCCTCCCACAACATGAGCAGTGACATGACATTGGCATTGTGCCAGGAATTCTGTAGATGCCCAACACTCAGAACTTAAGTAGATATAAAGCAAATACCTAAAACGTATTACCGGACCTTAGAATGGCCGGATTTAACGTAAAAAGGCAAAAGACACAAGAAAGGGAAAAGCCAAGACAAAGGTATAACGCAAACGATAAACAAGCCAAAGGTCAAGAAATGGAGATATCAGAATAGTCAGGAGCCAAGCCAAAAGTCAAGGAATACAGAGATTGGATAGTCAATAAGGGAAGCCAAGGTCAGATACACAAGGAATCAATACAAGGAACGCGCTCTCAGATAACCAACTGGAAACCACGACAGGGCACAGAAAAATGGACAAACTGGGTATAAATAGCTAAAGGCATTTCCTGATAGGCTGTAGGGAAACATGTGATCAAGTTTATGTGTGTAACACACCCTATTAAATTAATTAATCTGTCCCTTTAAGGGTTAAGCAGGAAACCCTTTATTTTTCACAGCAGCAGCGGGCGTCGCCCTTAATGATACAGAGCCGGCTGCTGAGAGAAGAGAGGTCACCTCTGGTGAGTGTTTGGCAGTATTCCCCTTAGTTTGTGGGAATACCGCTGTAGCGATACGTGCCCGCCGGGACCCATGCTGCCCTCTGACAGGAGCAGCGCCGTTGGGCGGCGTGACACATTGTACTCGTCGAAGTAGAGGGTCAATGCATGCTCCACCTGTTTTTTAAAAGCTGGGTCCAGCAGCAGAGATTCATTTAGGTGCCATGTCCATTCCTATTTGTCCGCCATGAGGAATAGGTCATTTACATATAAAAATAAGTGACAAACTAATTTCTACTCTTGACAAAGGTGCATTAAAGCGCCGAAACGCGCGTTGAGGAGGATGCCATTATAGGAGATTTTTATTTTACTAGGGTTTCCTGGGGCTCTGCCATCATGCACTTTGCCAGGATGATAGACTTAGCTTCTGGTTTTCACATCCTTATTTTTCTTACTGTAAAATCCCTTTCCTTTGCCTTAGACTAAATTTACATTCTCCCAGTCTAAATGCATAACCTCATGTCCCATGTATAGTCCCATTTATAAATAGATTTCGAGATAAGGGTTTCTATTGGCTATTCTATACTTTTATTTACTTATTTGTAGAACGCAATAAGGTTAGTTTGACATGACCTAAGTTTCATAAAACGATGTTGATTGTAACTAATAACACTGCTTCTCCCAATGGATTCCTGAATATTATACCTTAATAACCAACCACAGAAGCAAAGCTCACAGGTCTATAATTTCCAGTCAAAGATTTTGAACCCTTGAACCCTTTTTGAATATACGAACCACATCTGCCATCCTCCAATCCTCTGGTACAAGAAAAATATTTTGAAAGATAAAAAACATAGGTTCCTTTATTTTTACACTTAGTTCCTTAAGTACTCGTGGGTGAATACCGTCAGGCCCGGAACTTTGTTTACATTAACTTGCTTAAGCTGCTGTAGCACCTAGTCTTGAGTCATTCATTAATGTGCAATCTATCTTAGTTATAAAGATTGTACCCAGGTGCTGAAGAAACCCCAAACCCTCCTTCCTTCAAATAAGCAAAGAAACTTATTTTTTGTAAATAAATTTAGTGCAATATTCTGGTGCACATCTGCCAGTAACTTTATTCATGTGTTTCCCATTGTTACATTACATGGCCATTTAGTATTTTCTCTTCTTATGTTCCCTGCTTTATTTAATTTAGCTGTTTTGCCTTTAATTCTTTAGTTTCTGAGTGGTCTTGGAAGTCACTGGAGTAGTTTTGGTTCTAGCAGTCTTTTCAATCCATGGTCATTATTAAAAGCTTTGTGTTTTGTGTGCACATATTTGTTTTATGTAAACGCTCATGCTAAAACATCTGTCTAAATGGTCATTTAGAAATGAGTAGACATGTGCAATTTGTTTTGGTCCGAATTAAAATTCGGCCAAATTTCTGGTAATTCGGACATTCGGGTGCTTCCGAATGTCCGAATAGCTGAATTGCCGAAGTCCCAAAATTACCGAAGTGTAGTAGTGCCGAAGTGCCGAATTGCTGAAGTTCCGAAGCACAGTATTGCCTAAGTACGAATATACTTACCCAGTGAAAGAAGAAGAATGTTACACTGTATACAATTTCAAATAAAAAGTATACAAACATAGACCAGATTTAGCTGTAAGCATTTGCAACACTTACAACAATCAAGTAACACACATTCATATAAAATGTAAGTTACTTAGCCAGTCTTGTAATGACAGGAATGAATAAGTAGATAACTCCCTAATTCCCACAGTATTAGGGAGCTATCTACTAAAAGGCTGAAAGACCTAAATGGGTCTTTCAGCCAAATTTACTAATACTAAGTAAAGATTACTTAGTATTAGTAAATTATGCCCCTACTCGCTATACCGCGAGTAGGGGCATGTCTATTAAACAGTGAGCAGCCTGTGGCTGCTCACTGTAAAAAAAAAAGTCCCCCCTCCTGAGCCCCCACCTGCGACGTGCGAGTGGGGGCTTTTAAACTAAAGGGGGGAGGACCTATTTCCCTCCCCACCGGCCCCCACTCCTGAGCGGTGGGTGGGGGCCCTAAATAAAAATTAGGGGGGACCTAATGTCCTCCTCCCTGGCCCCCACCCCTAAACAAAAATAAGGGGGGAGGACCTAATATCCTCCCTACTGGCCCCAACCCTGAGCGATGGGTGGGGGCCCTAAATACAAAATTGGGGGGGGACCTAATGTCCTCCCCCCTGGCCCTCACCCCTGAGCGGTGGGTGGGGGCCCTAAATACAAATTGGGTGGGGTCCTAATGTCCTCCCCCCTGGCCCCAGCCCTGAGCGGTGGGTGGGGGCCCTAAACTAGAATAAGGGGGGGACCTAATGTTCTCCCCCCTGGCCCCCACCCCTGAGTGGTGGGTGGGGGCCCTAAACAAAAATAACCCCCCTCACCCTAAAAATAATGTGGGGGGACCTTTAACTAAATACCTGTAAAAATAAAAATAAACTTACCATTCGATGTTTTCTTTCTTCTTAAATCTTCATTTTTTTCAGCCCCAAAAAAGGCCAAATAAAAATCCATAATAACCACAAAAAAAAAAAATAGCGCCAAAAAAAAAATCCTTCTTCACCCGGCGAGGGCTCCGCGCAGACTGAGCTCTGCAGGGCGGGGGAAGGCTTATAAAGCCTTGCCCCACCCTGCAATTAGGCTCAGAGCACTCTGATTGGTGGGTTTAAGCCATCCAATCAGAGTGATCTGACAGGTAAATGAAGAGACTGACAGGTAAGTCTCTGCATTTACCTGTCACAGCACTCTGATTGGTTGGTTTGAAATCCACCAATCAGAGTGCTCTGTGTCATTTTACACAGCGTGGGAAAGTTCTTTGGAATTTTCCCACGCTGTGTAATTTGACTCATAATTCTCTGATTGGTTACTTAATCTACCAGAGTGTTATGAGTCAAATTACACAGCGTGGGAAAATTCCAAAGAACTTTCCCACGCTGTGTAAAATGACACAGAGCACTCTGATTGGTGGATTTCAAACCAACCAATCAGAGTGCTGTGACAGGTAAATGTACATAGTTACATAGTTACATAGTTGAAAAGAGACTTGCGTCCATCAAGTTCAGCCTTCCTCACATTTGTTTTTTGCTGTTGATCCAAAAGAAGGAAACAAATTCCTTCTTGACCCCAGAATGGCAGTCAGATTTATCCTTGGATCAAGCAGTTATTACCCTACATTGAAAGATTATATCCTTGAATATTCTGTTTTTGCAAGTATGCATCCAGTAGCTGTTTGAACATCTGTATGGACTCTGATAAAACCACCTATTCAGGCAGAGAATTCCACGTCCTGATTGTTCTTAGAGTAAAAAAAAACTTTACTTTTCCTTAGACAAAATCTTCTTTCTTCCAGTCTAAACGCATGGCCTCGTGTCCTATGTAAAGTCTGGTTTGTGAATAGATTTCCACACAATGGTTTGGAATATTGGCCCCAAATATATTTGTATAATGTTATCATATCCCCTCTCAAGCGGCGTTTTTCTAAACTAAATAGGTTTAAATTTGTTAACCTTTCTTCATAGCTGATATGTTCCATTCCTTTTATTAATTTTGTAGCCCGCCTCTGCACTTTTTCTAGTGCCATAATATCCTTCTTTAGAACAAGTGCCCAAAATTGCACAGCATATTCAATATGTGGTCAATGACAACTCTTTGTACTCTGTTCTACCCAAGAACAAGCATTTTCCTCTAGACCGATTTCCTTGAGTTTGAACACTAATCTATTGTGTGGAACTGTATCAAATGCCTTGGCAAAATTCAAATAGATCACATCCACTGCAACACCCTGATCTCTACTTCTACTTACTTCTTCATAGAACGCAATCAAGTTAGTTTGACATGACCTGTGCTTCATAAAACCATGCTGATTTTTGCTGATAACCATGTTCTTCTCAAGGAATTCTTGAATATTATCCCTTAATAACCTTTCAAATATTTTACCAGCCACAGCAGTTAAGCTCACAGGTCTATAATTTCCAGGCAAGGATTTTGAACCCTTTTTGAATATAGGAACCACATCTGCCTTCCTCCAATCCTCCGGAACACTTCCTGAAAGAAAAGAATCTTGAAAGATTAAAAACAGAGGTTCACTTATTTCTACACTTAGTTCCTGTCATGACTAGTAATGTGGTCCAGCACGCAGAAACTATGTAAACATATACATAAGTAAGAAAAGGAAAATAACAGGATAGAGCGTAAACCGGACCTTAGAATGGCCGGACTAATACGCTAGAGACAGAGAATGGTCAAAGGGAAAGCCGAGGTCAAGGAAGCCAGAAAATACTCAATACCGATTAAACAAGCCAAGTCAGGGAAACCAGAGATCAGAATAACCAGGGAAACGCCAAGGATCAGGATACCAGGAAATCAGAAACACGGAATTAGCACTTTCAGGAAACCAGGAAACTGAAACCACGACATGGCAAAGTACTGGGGTGAATTAGGGGTTTAAATACCCCTCTCTAAGCTATGATTGGTCAGAGGGCGACCAGAGTCGTGACGTCACGCACACGTTAGTATAATTCTCGGGGGCGGAGCTATCCATAGACGCGACCACGTGGTCGGCGCCATATTGGATTCGGGCGTGATGCCCGGAAGAACTACGTGCGCGGTTCCCGGCTCGCCGACGAGCAGGTAAGCTCGTGTAGTCGGTGCGGTCGTGCCGGTCGGGCACGACCGTGAGGCTCGGCGGGCCGGTGACCGCAACAGTTCCTTAAGTACACGTGGATGGATACAGTCAGGCCCCGGAGCTTTGTTTATATTAACTTTATTTAGTTGCTGCAGCACCTTGTCTTGAGTTAACCAATTACAATTATTCTGCACGTTTTTAGTAGCAATTATTTGCACATCTATTGACATGGGTTCTTCCTTAATATATACGGAGGAGAAATAGTTATTTAAAATTCCTGCCTTTTCCTGGTCTTCATTGACTAACACCCCCGTTTCAGTTTTTAGTGTACCTACACTTTCATGTTTGTTTTTTGTAGAATTTATGTACTTAAAAAATGCTTTGGGGTTGGTTTTGCTCCCTTTAGCTATCATTTTTTCATTTTGAAGTTTAGCAAGTCTAATTGCCTTTTTGCACGCATTATTTCCTTCCTTATATCTTTTATAAGATGCATCTGATTTGTTCGATTTAAAGGCTTTAAATGCACTTTTATTTTTAATCTCTTGTTTTTTTAGATTTCCAGATAATGGTTTGTACTGGCCCACGAATATATTTGTATAATGTTATCATATCCCCTCTGAGGTGCCGTTTTTCCAAACTAAAGAGATTTACATTTTTTTACCTTTCTTCGTAACTAAAATGCTCCATTTCGTTGATCATTTTTGTTGCTCGTCTCTGCACTTTTCCTAGTGCCATGATATCCTTCTTTAGAACAGGTGCCCAAAATTGCACAGCATATTCAAGGTGTGGTCTTACCAGCAATTTATAAAGAGGCAAAATTATATTTTCATCCCGAGAATTTATGCCCCTATTTATACATGACAAAACCTTACTGGCTTTAGCAACTGCAGATTGACATTGCATATTGCTGCCTAATTTGTTGTCTATAACAATTCCCAAATCCTTCTCATGTGTGGTTATCCCTAATTCACTACCATTTAGGGTGTAAATTACATTAGGTTATCCCTAATGTTATCACATGACAGGAGGCTTCCTATTTTGCATAACTCTCTTTACTAAACTCCACAGCAGTAAAGAAAGTGAAACATTTAACCAATCAAAAATACAGTAGGGAGTATGATATTCGCAGTAAATAGGCTCCTCCCCCTCTTTCTTCACTGCTCCATCGCAGACAGGTCAGAGTTTTTGGCTCTTCCCTTATATGTATATGTTTTTACTCTTCATCATTATCTTATATTTGGATTATTGACCCGTATGGTGTTTATTCATGTGTATACATTTATTAATTATATACCTTATGGTATTTTCACATACTTATTTCTACTTATTACTTTGGTATTCACATCTTCTGCTTTAGTCAGCTTCTATGTAATCGTTTATACCTTTCCCGCTCTTTTCCAGCCCACCTGCGGACCCGGTGTCGCCCGGCGGCGTGCTCCGCCGTCGGACACTTTATTTTTCTATCCTGGACTCTCACCGCTGCCTCAGGCGGCTCGTTGCCTCACATTAGCGGCTCCCGTTCCCGCCTTACACACGCAACGGCCATTTGCAATCTCGCATCTCGCGAGATTACGGCCGCCATTTTGGGGAACCCACACAGTGCCGCGAGTGCCGCGAACGAGGACGGAGCTCACAGCTAACACTATCTCAAATAATAGAGGTCAGTCCGTGATAGTTTAATCTAATTACGCTGTATCTAGTCACCAAAGGGTCATAACCCTGTGCCTGTCTGGGGTGTTGCCCTATAATTCGTGCTGCTTGTGGAGCTTGCCCTGTGGCCACCTCTGTCATACTGGGTGAGGCCCAGATATAATTAAAAATCCCAGTAGTGTGGTTATTGCCTGCTTTGGTACAATCAACCAGTACCTGATACAAGTTGTGTATACCCTGCTGGTTTTTTTTTACACTCTTCCATATATTTTATATTATATACAGGCTGTCTAGATCCTGCTGGGGTTTCTACACTTAACGAATAATTTATACAGACCCTGCTGGGGTCTATTGTAATCATTTCCACCACACACCCTGCTGGGATTTTTACTTTATACTTTGAGTACATATATTACACACTATTGCACCCTGCTAGGGTCAGCATTGTGTTACTCATATACATCAAAGTATACAACTGACCTGACCTCTCCTATTGCTTACACCCTGTGCCACATAAATTATAACCTGCCAATTGATAATGGAAACCTCTCAAAATACAGCAGACCTCCAAACAATGATAAATGAGGCGGTAGCAGCCTCCATGGAGAAAGCTCTCTCCAAGATGATGGCCTCTAACACTGAAAAGAGGAAACAATCTAAAACCCCCCTATCCCGACACAACTCAGATTCCGAGGCTTCGGAAACACATAAGAGCCAAGAACCCTCCACTGGCAAGTGCCACTGGAAAGGGGAAAAGGGACACGAGAACCCGACCAAGGGCAAGACCCCTGCTAAACGGCTTAAGCCCTCAGTGGTCACTACCCAGACCCCACTACACGATTACATCATTGACTTAACGGCCAGTCCACGACAAAGGGTCGTACCACACCCCATCAAATGCTCAACTCAGGACACCGAACTCATACACAACGAGCTACAAGAACTACAACCGAAAGGGGCAATCGAACCCGCCTCCGGACCGCGAGGGTTCTTCAGCAATATATTCCTGATGAAAAAGAAAACAGGGGACTTTCGTCCAGTCGTAAACTTAAAAAGACTCAACGAATATGTCACGTACAGGCACTTCAAGATGGAAGCCATGCACCTCCTCAGGGACCTGCTACAGGACAAAGATTGGTTCACAAGACTCGACTTAAAAAATACATACCTTTCAGTACCCGTCCATCATTCCTGTCGACAATTCCTACGATTCCACTGGCTAGGCCTCCCCTTTGGCCTCAGTTCGGCCCCATGGTTCTTCACCAAACTACTGAAGCCCGTGGTCGCTCATCTTTGAGCACTAGGAATTCATTGCATTATATACCTAGACGACCTCCTACTTTTCTGCTCCGAAAAATCCAGACTGATACAGTACACACACTATACCACAGATCTCCTATCATCCCTGGGCTTCGTGGTGAACTTCCACAAGTCAGCCAACTCACCAACCCAAAAGATACAATTCCTAGGATTCGAGATAGATTCCACCACAAGCACACTTCGGCTGCCGGCGTAAAAAATCTCGACCATTCGCAAAGACCATTCGCTCCCACACCATTCCACTCCGTGCCCTTGCTCAAATAATGGGACTACTCTTGGCTTCCATACAAGCTATCCTCCCTGTTCCACTCCACTACAGGGCGATGCCACGCCTCAAAGCATCTTTCCTCAGGGAAAACCCATCCTACGACCAGACGATTCCGGTAACGGAGGAGGTCAGAGACGAACTCAGATGGTGGCTAGACAGCATGGAAGCATGGAACGGTCGGGCCATCTTCGTGAGCACACCCGACATGGTCCTGGAATCAGACGCCAGCCTTTGGGGATGGGGAGCGACAAGCGAAGGTATATCAACAGGAGGCGCCTGGACCTCCCAGGACCTCAACATGCACATAAATTGCCTAGAACTCCTGGCAGGATCATTCGCCATCCGCAGCCTGGCAAAAGACAAGACGGACTGCTGCATCCTTCTACGGATGGACAACATCTCGGCGGTCCGTTACATCAACCGCCTGGGCGGAGCTCGATCCCGACTCCTATCGGAAATAACAAAAGAGATTTTTGATTTCTGCCTACCCCGCAACCTCTCCCTCAAAGCGGAATACCTCCCGGGGGAAACGAACCTCATGCCAGACTGGTTTTCACACCACTGGAGGGACACCAGCGATTGGAAACTGGACCCACAGATCTTCCACTGTCTAGAGGAACACCGGGGTCCAGTTCACCTAGATATGTTCGCATCCCGCAACAACAGACAAACACAAGTATATTTCAGTTGGCTCCCGGACCGAGAGAGCATGGCAACAGATGCATTCCTACAACCATGGCCGATAACGGGGGCATATGTCTTTCCCCCCTTCGCCATGATAGCAAGGACCATCCATTAGCTGAGATAACAACGAGTATCTCTTCTACTCATCACCCCACTATGGACGGGACAACCATGGTTTCCGGACCTCCTTGCCCCTCCTACTACCCTCACACCAATACATCCTCACAGATCTGAAAAGGAGCCCCCACCCACTGATCCTGGCCAACCGACTCACTCTGGTGGCTTGGACGCTTTCCGGGGTACCTGGCAAGTCGGCGAACTATCGCAGGCTGCTAAGGACCTCCTATGGGACTCATGGGCTCCAGGAACCAGAAGATCCTATCTATCCGCCTGGAACTCCAGGTCCAATTGGTGCATGGAACGGAACCTCGATCCATTTATGGCCTCTATCCCTACCGTTCTAAACTTTCTAACCCATCTGTTCTCAACAGGATGATCATACGGGTCAATTAATGTAGTCCGATCCGCTATCTCAGCGGCCCATGTCCCTGTACTAGGGACCCCAGTAGGAAAAGACCCGCTGATATGTCGACTTTTAAGGGGCATTCGACTACAACGACCCCCTGAACCCAAATATTCACAACTCTGGGACGTTGAGGTAGTTCTACCGTTTCTTGAGAGAATGGCCGACCAACGTCAGACTCTCACTCCGAGTATCGGACGTCCGGGCATTTGACATAGACGCGTTCTCGGTCTCCCCAGAGGGAGTCACTTTCCAGATATCCCGTCGCACGAAATCAGACTCTACGACGGTTTTCTACCCCTTCTTCACCTCAGATCCACAACTCTGTGTCGTCGCCACATTACGGCGATACGTGGAGGGCACACTTCCAATACGGATGCCTCCCTCGGGACAACTACTCGTATCATATAAAAAAGGTAAGGTTAGCGCTAATAATATAGTGAACAGGCAGCGACCTTATAGAGGGTAACCCTCTAACCCTCTATATGTGAAATATACAGAAAAAAGAAAGAAAGGTTGTGCCAAAAGAGAAAATAAGTAAATAATAAAAAATTAAAATAGTAAAAAATCTTAGAAAATTTAAAAGAATGATTTTGAATAAAAAATGGGTAAGTTCCAATGATTATCAGAAGATAAAATAAATATAGTCACTAATTCCGCTGTGGGGGTATCTTCTCTTGTTGTAGTGGTTCACACCGTCTCGCGATATGGAAAACACAAAAAGAGAGGACCAATCATGCGCAGTGTATAAAATTAATGTAACGGTGGTAAAAATATATGTCACACTCACATTTAGATGAGCTATAGCCAGCTCAGGATTTGTAAGCATATAGCGGAATAATCCCCGCTTACAGGATGTATTGGTGCTTGTCCTCCAGGGTTTTTTTCCAACTCTCAGGAGAAGAAGGAGATAAAAACAGCAGATAGTGCTCTCTGATGATATTATAAGGTAGTAAATAAAATGAGATAAAATACACTCACAAGTAAAGTGCAGGTCACACTGCACTTTGGAAATAGCGTTGGTGGTATAATCCCCACGTCAGGATATGTAGTATAAAATGCCAGGAAAAAATAAATATAGTAATAGTAATAGTGTGCAAAAAATGATAATGGTACAAATATATAACCAAATATCTTTTATTATATAAATAACACAATATAAATAACCATTTAACGCGTTTCACCGCTGGGGCTTTATCAAAAATGGAATAACATATAACCTGGCGCATAAAGAATATATATAGGTACACTAGTACTTTAAAAAATGCGCCAAAATGACATCATTACTTGGTAGCCAATCAAAATCAAACATTGTCCATGTAAAAAATCAAATATAAAATTATATTTAAAACATTAAACAAAAGTACAGAAGGGATGGCCGATGGGAGATAAAGTAGTGCAGACGTCCTATTTCTTGGCGGCATGCACTACATGGAGAACGGGATGAAAGAGCAGCACGTGACCCGCGGCCAATAGGAAGATGGTGCGCAGGTCACGTGATCGGCAGATCGGCGAAAGGGCGTATGGGAAATGTAGTTTAGAACGCCCTTTCGTCTGTAGATTAGTATAATAGGTTTAAAGAGGACACAATAAGTAAATTGATTAAATACAGCATACAATGACAGATTTAACACATAGTATATATACATATATATAAATAGATTAGATTTAAAACACATAATTTGTATAAAAAGGAGACAGGATAAGTGAATTAATTTGTCTATAGGCAGGGGTCAAGTCCTGGGGAAAAAAGTGTGGGAACTCACCCAAGATTCCTGGACTGCACTATATGCATAGTAAGGTATTTTTTTTTTTTTTTAAAGGGGGGACTTAAAAAAATAAAATTACACTCCTATGCATATAGTGCAGTGCAGGGTGTGTATAATGAATGTAGTGTGTTTGTAGTGAATGCAGAGTATGGATAATGAATGTAGTGTGTTTGTAGTGAGTGCAGTGTGTATAATGAATGTAGTGTGTTTGTAGTGAGTGCAGTGTGTATAATAACTTTAGTGTGTTTGTAGTGAGTGCAGAATGTGCAGAGTGTGTATAATGAATGTAGTGTGTTTGTTGTGAGTGCAGTGTGTGTATAATGAATGTAGTGTGTTTGTTGTGAGTGCAGTGTGTGTATAATGAATGTAGTGTGTTTGTAGTGAGTGCAGAATGTGTATAATGAATGTAGTGTGTTTGTAGTGAGTGCAGAATGTGTATAATGAATGTAGTGTGTGTAGTGAGTGCAGTGTGTATAATGAATGTAGTGTGTGTAGTGAGTGCAGTGTGTATAATGAATGTAGTGTGTAGTGAGTGCAAAGTGTGTATAGTGAATGCAGAGTGTGTATAATGAATGTAGTGTGTTTGTAGTAAGTGCAGTGTGTATAATAAATTTAGTGTGTTTGTAGTGAGTGCAGTGTGTGTATAATGAATGTAGTGTGTTTGTTGTGAGTGCAGTGTGTGTATAATGAATGTAGTGTGTTTGTTGTGAGTGCAGTGTGTGTATAATGAAGAGAGTGTGTTTGTTGTGAGTGCAGTGTGTGTATAATGAAGAGAGTGTGTTTGTAGTGAGTGCAGATTGTGTATAGTAAATGTAGTGTGTTTGTGGTGAGAGCAGAGTGTGTATAATGACGTGTTTGTAGTGAGTGCAGTGTGTATAATAAATGTAGTGTGTTTGTAGTGAGTGCAGAATGTGTATAATGAATGTAGTGTGTGTAGTGAGTGCAGTGTGCATAATGAATGTAGTGTGTAGTGAGTGCAAAGTGTGTATAGTGAATGTAGTGTGTTTGTAGTGAGTGCAGAGTGTGTATAATGAATGTAGTGTGTTTGTTGTGAGTGCAGTGTGTGTATAATGAATGTAGTGTGTTTGTTGTGAGTGCAGTGTGTGTATAATGAATGTAGTGTGTTTGTTGTGAGTGCAGTGTGTGTATAATGAATGTAGTGTGTTTGTTGTGAGTGCAGTGTGTGTATAATGAATGCATTGTGTTTGTAGTGAGTGCAGATTGTGTATAGTAAATGTAGTGTGTTTGTGGTGAGAGCAGAGTGTGTATAATGAAGTGTTTGTAGTGAGTGCAGTGTGTATAATAAATGTAGTGTGTTTGTAGTGAGTGCAGAATGTGTATAATGAATGTAGTGTGTGTAGTGAGTGCAGTGTGTATAATGAATGTAGTGTGTAGTGAGTGCAAAGTGTGTATAGTGAATGTAGTGTGTTTGTAGTGAGTGCAGAGTGTGTATAATGAATGTAGTGTGTTTGTAGTGAGTGCAGAGTGTGTATAATGAATGTAGTGTGTGTGTGTGCTGGATGAAGTGTGTGTGTGTGCTGGATGAAGTGTGTGTGCTGGATGATGTGTGTGCTGGATGATGTGTGTGTGTGTGTGTGTGCTGGATGAAGTGTGTGTGTGCTGGATGAAGTGTGTGTGAACTGGATGAAGTGTGTGTGTGAACTGGATGAAGTGTGTGTGTGAACTGGATGAAGTGTGTGTGTGCGCTGGATGAAGTGTGTGTGTGCGCTGGATGAAGTGTGTGTGTGCGCTGGATGAAGTGTGTGTGTGCGCTGGATGAAGTGTGTGTGTGCGCTGGATGATGTGTGTGTGTGTGCGCTGGATGATGTGTGTGTGTGCGCTGGATGGTGTGTGTGCGCTGGATGGTGTGTGTGTGCTGGATGATGTGTGTCTGTGTGCGCTGGATGATGTGTGTGTGTGTGTGTGCTGGATGTAGTGTGTGTGAACTGGATGAAGTGTGTGTGTGTGCGCTGGATGATGTGTGTGTCTGTGTGGGCTGGATGATGTGTGTGTGTGTGTGTGTGTGCTGGATTATGTGTTTGTGTGTGTGCTGGATGAAGTGTGTGTGTGCTGGATGAAGTGTGTGTGTGCTGGATGAAGTGTGCGTGTGCTGGATGAAGTGTGCGTGTGCTGGATGAAGTGTGTGTGAACTGGATGATGTGTGTCTGTGTGCGCTGGATGATGTGTGTGCTGGATGATGTGTGTGTGTGCTGGATGATGTGTGTGTGTGTGTGTGTGTGTGCTGGATTATGTGTGTGTGTGTGTGCTGGATTATGTGTGTGTGTGTGCTGGATTATGTGTGTGTGTGTGTGCTGGATTATGTGTGTGTGTGTGTGTGTGTGTGTGCTGGATGATGTGTGTGTGTGCTGGATGATGTGTGTGTGTGTGTGTGCTGGATGATGTGTGTGTGTGTGTGTGTGCTGGATTATGTGTGTGTGTGCTGGATTATGTGTGTGTGTGTGTGCTGGATTATGTGTGTGTGTGTGCTGGATTATGTGTGTGTGTGTGTGTGTGTGTGCTGGATTATGTGTGTGTGTGTGTGTGTGTGCTGGATTATGTGTGTGTGTGTGTGTGTGTGCTGGATTATGTGTGTGTGTGTGCTGGATTATGTGTGTGTGTGTGCTGGATTATGTGTGTGTGTGTGTGTGCTGGATGATGGGGGGAAGCATTTGTTTTTTAAACCTTATGTGTTTAGGTTTTTTGTTTTATTCCCCCCTCCCTGCTTCTTACCTTGTCAGGGAGGGGGGAGATCGCTGGGTGGTCCGGTGGAGGGAAGCAGCCGCTGCATACAGGGGCCATCACACGCTGTGTTTCCTCTCCAGCACTAATTCTCGCGAGACTTTCCTGTGCGGAGCGTTGCCATGGTAACCCGTGGCAACGCTCTTACAGCCGCGGGTCTCGCGAGAATTAGTGCTTGAGAGGAAACACAGCGTGTGATGGCCCCTGTATGCAGATAGCAGGGCAGGTCCTGCAGGATCACTAGCGGGAACGGCGTTCCTGCTTTGGAAAAAGTGCAGGAACGCCGTTCCCGTGCGTTCCTGCAGGACTCGAGCCCTGTCTATAGGTATATATACATATAGGAGAAACTAAATATGACAATATAGATAAGGGGAGCCATATAGGTTGTGAACATTTGTATATAAAAGAACTAATCATAAGGAATATAAAATTGTCATTGGAATATATTAAGATAATTAAAAATATTTTAAAACATTTTAAAACATTTTAAGAACCATTTTTAAAAAAGAAAACTTATATTAGTAGGGATAATTCACGATAATAAAAAGAGACATATAGTATATAATTAAAAGTGTAAGAAAAGCTGCATACGGAGACAATAATAATGGAAGTCAAATATATTATAGGCTTTCATGTTCAAACTACAACTACAATGCTAACAAAACAAAGAGTTGAGTCAGCGCTAATCGTAGAGGCAGCAGACCCAAACAAGGACTCACTCAAATGTCCTTAGGAATAGATAAGCAAAAACAAATAAAAAGTCCAATTGAATCTATTATGTGGTCTACGAAGTTGTAGGATTCTACTTGTTACGATATCCAAGAGATGTGGAGGAAGGTGGTGGGTGATGAGTAAGATGATCCAAAATAGTAAAAATAGGATAGGTCTTACTTACAGTTGACAGAGCTTAACCCAGCTCTGGTGTGAATGGCTTGCAGCGCTATTATCCCCGCTTACAGGATATACGACGAGTATCCTCTTCTATGTGGTGACAGACGGCCAAGTGGGAGATAAAAATCGAAACAATAATGGTGCAGTATGTTCCACACGTGAGATAAAAGATGTAAAAATATAATAGATACACTCACATTTGGTAGAGCTTATGCTAGCTCTAGTTTTGTAGGTGTACAGCGGTATAATCCCCGCTTGTAGGATATAAGATGAGTGTTCTTGATGGCAGTGTCAGGAGCTCGGAGAGAAGCTAAAACAGCGATAGTGCTCTCAATAAAATATTGTTGGTGTATAAAATAATAAAATATACTCACAGTGTATAGGGCAGGCTAACTGCTCTATGATAAAAGCGTAGGTGGTATAATCCCCACCTAGGATTCTTTGGAGTATAATAACAGGAAGTAAAATAAAAAAAAGGTATATAAAAATGTATATAGTATAAAATATATATAAAAGGCCAGGTAATAGTCAAAAAGATAATGGTATAAACGTAAAAAGTGACCAAAATCGATTTATTAACAGTATATAAAAACAGTATAATATCCAAACGCGTTTCACCAATATAAGGCTTTATCAATGGATAAAAAACATTTCAACCTGGCTAGTTAAGGTTTATATAGGTATAGAACTAATTAAAATTGGCGCCACAATTGCCCTGCATGACCCCCTGGCCAATCACCCACAGGTAATGTGTAATGCTGTCAGTTTATGTATGTGTTTGTGTGTCTGTCTGTCATGGTGTGTGTATGTCTGTCATGGTGTGTGTGTGTGTGTGTGTCTGTCTGTCATGGTGTGTGTGTGTGTGTGTGTGTGTCTGTCATGGTGTGTGTATGTCTGTCATGGAGTGTGTGTGTGTCTGTCATGGTGTGTGTATGTCTGTCATGGTGTGTGTGTGTGTCTGTCAGTCATGGTGTGTGTGTGTGTCTATCTGTCATGGTGTGGGTGTGTCTGTGTCATGGACTTTCTGTGTCATGGTGTGTGTCTGTGTCATGGTGTGTGTGTCTGTCTGTCATGGCGTGTGTGTCTGTGTCATAGACTGTCTGTGTCATGGTGTGTGTCTGTCATGATGTGTGTGTTTGTGTCATGTTTGTGTCTGTATCATGGTATGTGTGTGTGTGTCTGTCTGTCGCAGGGCTCGAGTCCTGCAGGAACGCATGGGAATGGCGTTCCTGCACTTTTTCCAAAGCAGGAACGCCGTTCCCGTTACCAGTCCTGCAGGACCTGCCCTGCTACCTGCACACAGGGACCATCACACGCTGTGTTCCCTCTCCGGCTCTAACTCTCGCGAGACCTGCTCAGCACAAATCTCGCGAGAGTTAGAGCTGGAGAGGGAACACAGCGATGATGTGTGTCTGTGTGCGCTGGATGATGTGTGTGCTGGATGATGTGTGTGTGTGCTGGATGATGTGTGTGTGTGTGTGTGTGTGCGTGTGTGTGCTGGATTATGTGTGTGTGTGTGTGCTGGATTATGTGTGTGTGTGTGCTGGATTATGTGTGTGTGTGTGTGCTGTATTATGTGTGTGTGTGTGTGTGTGTGCTGGATGATGTGTGTGTGTGCTGGATGATGTGTGTGTGTGTGTGTGCTGGATGATGTGTGTGTGTGTGTGTGTGCTGGATTATGTGTGTGTGTGCTGGATTATGTGTGTGTGTGTGTGCTGGATTATGTGTGTGTGTGTGTGCTGGATTATGTGTGTGTGTGTGTGTGTGTGTGTGCTGGATGATGTGTGTGTGTGCTGGATGATGTGTGTGTGTGTGTGTGCTGGATGATGTGTGTGTGTGTGTGTGTGCTGGATTATGTGTGTGTGTGCTGGATTATGTGTGTGTGTGTGTGCTGGATTATGTGTGTGTGTGTGCTGGATTATGTGTGTGTGTGTGTGTGTGCAGCAGCTGCTTCCCTTCACCGGACCACCAGGCGATCTCCCCCCCTCCCTGACAAGGTAAGAAGCAGGGAGGGGGGAATAAAAAAAATAAAATAAACACAAAGTTTAAAAAAAAATGCTTCTCCCACCCATCATCCAACACACACACACACACACACACACACACACATCATCCAACACACACACACACACACACACACACACACACACACACACATCATCCAGCACACACACACACATCATCCAGCACACACACACACATCATCCAGCACACACACACACATCATCCAGCACACTCACACACACATCATCCAGCACACACACATCATCCAGCACACACACACACCATCCAACACACAGCATCCAACACACACACACACCTTATCCAACACACACACCATCCAACACACACACACACCATCCAGCACACACAAACACATCATCTAGCACACACACGCACACACGCACACACACACACATCATCCAACACACACACCATCCAGCACACACACACACACACACACCATCCAGCACACACACACACATCATCCAACATGCACATACATCATCCAACACACACACACACACACACATCATCCAACACACACACACATCACCCAGCACACACGCACACACACATCATCCAGCACACACACACACACCATCCAGCACACTCACACACATCATCCAGCACACACAAACACACACACATCATCCAGCACACACACACACATCATCCAGCACACACACACACACCATCCAACACACACACACCTTATCCAACACACACACACCATCCAACACACACACCATCCATCCCACACACAGACACACACACACCATCCAACACACACACCATCCATCCCACACACACACACACACCATCCAACACACACACACACACCATCCAACACACACAGACACACACACATAATCTAGCACACACACACACACACATCAGCCAACACACACATCATCCAGCACACACACATAATCCAACACACACACACATAATCCAACACACACACACATAATCCAACACACACACACACACACATCATCCAGCACACACACATAATCCAACACACACACACACACATCATCCAGCGCACACACACATCATCCAGCACACACACATCTTCCAGCACACACACACGCACACTTCATCCAGCACACACACTGCATTCATTATACACAATCTGCACTTACTATAAACACACTACATTTACTATACACACTCTGCATTCATTATACATACTCTGCACTCACTACAAACACACTACATTCACTATACACACTGCATTCATTATACACACTCTGCACTCACTACAAACACACTCCATTCACTACACACACTGCATTCATTATACACACTCTGCACTCACTACAAACACACTGCATTCACTATACACACTACATTCACTACACACTACATTCAGTATACACTACATTCACTACAAACACACTACATACACTGCATTCATTATACACACTGCACTCACTACATTCACACTGCATTCATTATACACACTCTGCACTCACTACAAACTACATTCATTATACACACTCTGCACTGACTACAAACACACTACATTCACTATACACACTTTGCACTTACTGCAAACACTAAATTCATTATACACACTCTGCACTCACTACAAACACTAAATTCATTATACACACTCTGCACTCACTACAAACACACTACATTCACTATACACACTCTGCACTCACTACAAACACTAAATTCATTATACACACTCTGCACTCACTACAAACACTAAATTCATTATACACATTCTGCAATCACTACAAAAACACTACATTTATTATACAGACTGCATTCACTACAAACACACTACATTCATTATACACACTCTGCACTCACTACAAACACACTACATTCACTATACACACTCTGCACTCACTACAAACACTAAATTCATTATACACACTCTGCACTCACTACAAACACTAAATTCATTATACGCATTCTGCAATCACTACATTTATTATACAGACTGCATTCACTACAAACACACTACATTCATTATACACACTCTGCACTCACTAGAAACACACTACATTCATTATACACACCCTGCACTGCACTATATGCATAGGAGTGTATTTTTTTTTAAAGGGGGGGGGGGAGTGGGAATCATGGGTGAGTTCCCACACTTTTTTCTCCAGGACTTGACCCCTGGTCTGTCGTGGTATGTATGTGTCTGTCATAGTGTGTGTGTGTGTGTGTGTGTGAGTGTCTGCCATGGTGTGTGTGTGTGTTTGTGTGTGATTTACAAATAGTGTTTTTACTCACTGACACAGGAAGCACCTCTAGTGACCGTCTGAGTGACTGTCACTAGAGGTGTCACTAGGAAGCAATGTAAACACTGCCTTTTCTCTGAAAAGTCAGTGTTTACATTGAAAAGCCTGCAGGGACAGGCTATAGACAACAGAACCCCTACATTAAGCTGGTGTGTGTGCGCCTGCTAGTGTGTGAGCTTGTGTTTTTATGTCAATGAGCTTATGTATATCAGTGAGATTGTCTATGAGGCTGTGTATCAATGAGCTTGCGTGTGTCAGTGGGATTGTCTGTGTCGGCATGTGAGTATGCTTACTGTATGATTAAATGTTTTACTATGAAAGGACCAATATTTTATATTAGAAAAAGCAATATATATATATATATATATATATATATATATATATATATTACTCAATCATCTGGGGTGGCAAGACATAGCCTTACATATTACATGTGACAATATATGGCTAGATTTTTTTTTCCAGGGCTGCTTTGCATCCCCAGTCCGGTCCTGATTAAGAAGTGCAAGTTGCCCTGGAGGGGTGGTAATATAAAAAATATCTTGGGGAGATTAGAAATGGAGTGGGTGTTCAACCTACAAACTATAACCCCCCAGGGCCTAAACGTAGATTTTGATTTATTCAATTTTTTAATGATAATTTTTTATGACAATATTATTGGTCTTTTAAGGTCTTCTTATTACTTTTGTGTTTCTTGCTGTCAGTTTGGGGCTATCCTATTCAGTTGTTACCTACGGCATTATAGTCCAGGATACCCCCAATCTGACCGCATTTTTACAACTATGTGTAGTATAAAGAGATATATAAGCTAATACGTGCTTATTATATGCATTGTAGTTGTGGTTCGAACATGAAAGCCTATAATATATTTGACTTCCATTATTATTGTCTCCATATGCAGCTCTTCTTACACTTTTAATTATATACTATATGTCTCTTTTTATTATCGTGAATTATCCCTACTAATATATGTTTTCTTTTTTAACCCCTTAAGGACACATGACGTGTGTGACACGTCATGATTCCCTTTTATTCCAGAAGTTTGGTCCTTAAGGGGTTAAAAATGGTTCTTAAAATGTTTTAAAATATTTTAAATTATCTTAATATATTCCAATGACAATTTTATATTCCTTATGATTAGTTCTTTTATATACAAATGTTCACAACCTATATGGCTCCCCTTATCTATATTGTCATATTTAGTTTCTCCTATATGTATATAGTTACATTACATAGTTACATAGTTAGATAGCTGAAAAGAGACTTGCGTCCATCAAGTTCAGCCTTCCTCACACCTGTTTTTTGCTGTTGATCCAAAAGAGAAAAAAAAAACACAAAAAAAACCCCAGTTTGAAGCACAATTTTGCAACAAGCTAGGACAAAAAATTCCTTATTGACCCCAGAATGGCAGTCAGATTTATCCTTGAATCAAGCAGTTATTACCCTACATTGAAAGATTATATCCTTGAATATTCTGTCTTTGCAAGTATGCATCTAGTAGCTGTTTGAACATCTGTATGGACTCTGATAAAACCACTTCTTCAGGCAGAGAATTCCACATCCTGATTGTTCTTACAGTAAAAAAACCTTTCCTTTGCCTTAGACGAAATCTTCTTTCTTCCAGTCTAAACGCATGGCCTCGTGTCCTATGTAAAGTCCGGTTTGTGAATAGATTTCCACACAATGGTTTGTATTGGCCCCGAATATATTTGTATAATGTTTTCATATCCCCTCTCAGGCGACGTTTTTCTAAACTAAATAGGTTTAAATTTGTTAACCTTTCTTCATAGCTGATATGTTCCATTCCTTTTATTAATTTTGTAGCCCGCCTCTGCACTTTTTCTAGTGCCATGATATCCTTCTTTAGAACAGGTGCCCAAAATTGCACAGCATATTCAATATGTGGTCTTACCAGTGATTTATAGAGAGGCAAAATGATATTCTCGTCCCGAAATGAATGCCCTTTTTCATGCATGACAATACCTTACTGGCCTTGGCCACTGCTGATTGACATTGCACATTGTTGCATAGTTTGTTGTCTATAACAATTCCCAAGTCCTTTTCGTGTGTTGTTATCCCTAATTCGCTTTCATTAAGGGTATACGTTGCTTGTGTATTCTTTACGCCGAAGTGCATAACTTTGCATTTTTCAACATTAAATTTCATCTGCCATTTGAGTGCCCAGTCCTCCAGTCTATCTAAATCCTTCTGCAGCAAAGTAATATCTTGCTCACATTGTATTATTTTACAAAGTTTTGTGTTATCTGCAAACACTGAAACATGACTTTCAATGCTGTCTTCAAGATCATTTATAAAAATGTTAAATAGAAGGGGTCCCAGAACAGACCCCTGAGGGACACCACTTGCCACCTCTGTCCAGCTTGAAAATTTACCATTAACGACAACTCTTTGTATTCTGTTTTTAAGCCAATGTTCTACCCAAGAACAAGCATTTTCATCGAGACCGATTTCCTTGAGTTTGAACACTAATCTTTTGTGTGGAACTGTATCAAATGCCTTGGCAAAATCCAAATAGATCACATCCACTGCAACACCCTGATCTATACTTCTACTTACTTCTTCGTAGAACGCAATCAAGTTAGTTTGACATGACCTGTGCTTCATAAAACCGTGCTGATTTTTGCTGATAACCATATTCTTCTCAAGGAATTCTTGAATATTATCCCTTAATAACCTTTCAAATATTTTACCAGCCACAGAAGTTAAGCTCACAGGTCTATAATTTCCAGGCAAGGATTTTGAACCCTTTTTGAATATAGGAACCACATCTGCCTTCCTCCAATCCTCCGGAACACTTCCTGAAAGAAAAGAATCTTGAAAGATTAAAAACAGAGGTTCACTTATTTCTACACTTAGTTCCTTAAGTACACGTGGATGGATACCGTCAGGCCCTGGAGCTTTGTTTATATTAACTTTCTTTAGTTGCTGCAGCACATTGTCTTGAGTTAACCAATTACAATTATTCTGCAAGTTTTTAGTAGCAATCATTTGCACATCTATTGCCATGGGTTCTTCTTTAATATATACGGAGGAGAAATAGTTATTTAGAATTCCTGCCTTTTCTTGGTCTTCATTAACTAACACCCCCGTTTCAGTTTTAAGTGTACCTATACTTTCATTTTTGGGTTTTTTGGAATTTATGTACTTAAAAAATGCTTTGGGGTTGGTTTTGCTCTCTTTAGCTATCATTTTTTCATTTTGAAGTTTAGCAAGTTTAATTGCCTTTTTGCACGCATTATTTGCTTTCTTATATCTTTTATAAGATGCATCTGATTTGTCTGATTTAAATGCTTTAAATGCCCTTTTCTTATTTTTAATCTCTTGTTTTACTTCTCTACTAAGCCACATTGGTTTTAATTTGTTTCTTTTATACTTATTTCCCAATGGTACATACTGAGAAATGTACCTTTCTAATATTTGTTGGAAGATGATCCATTTATCCTCAGTGTTCTTTTCACTAAAGAGTTTATGCCAGTCAATATATTGTAAAGCTTCCCTTATCTTATTGAAATTGGCCTTTTTAAAATTATATGTTTTAGTATACCCCATGTGCTTTTGTTTTTTTGAGTTTATTTCAAAGGACACTATATTGTGATCACTATTTCCCAAGTGCTCACCTACTTGAATGTTGGTCAAAAGATCAACGTTGTTTGTTAAAACCAGGTCCAGACAAGCGTCCATTCTAGTTGGTGCTTGTACAAGTTGTGACATGAAGTTGTCATTTAACAAGTTTAAAAACCTAATTCCCTTTGCTGAGTTACTAGTCCCTATGTCCCAATTTATGTCTGGGTAATTAAAATCTCCAATAATTAAAGTGTTACCCAGATTTGCAGCTTTCTCAATTTGCTCAAACAGCTGTTGTTCCTCGTCAATGTTAACATTAGGTGGTTTATAACATATCCCAACCAATAGTTGGTTTCCCTTCTTTTCCCCCAAGCAGATATTTACCCATAAAGCTTCCACATTTTCCTCATCGCATTCCATTTGCTTAAGATTTGGCTTTAAATCATGGTTGACATACAAACATACCCCACCACCCTTCTTGTTTTTCTTTTCCTTCCTAAATAACGTGTACCCATTTAAGTTACCTGCCCAGTCATGTGTCTCATCCCACCATGTTTCCGTGATGCCTATTATATCATATTGTTTAGTGTATGCTAATGCCTCTAGTTCCCCCATTTTGTTATTTAGGCTCCTTGCATTAGTAAGCATACATTTAATATCATGCGTCTTTTGTTTATTTTGTGAATTACCAACATTACATAGCTTCTCTGTTCTGAGCTTGCCCCTCCCCTCGTCTCCACCCTCCTTATACTGTTCTAAAGCCCATCTCCTTTCTGTCCTATCTCCATTTTGTAGATTGCTATGACCCTCCCCCCCTACTACTAGTTTAAAATCTCCTCCAACCTTCTAGCCATCCTATCCCCCAGCACTGCAGACCCCCTTCCGTTTAGGTGCAATCCATCACTACTATATAGGTTGTACCCAATCGCAAAGTCGGCCCAGTGCTCTAAAAACCCAAAACCCTCCTTCCATATATATATATGATGTGATTTATTTGATACTGTATGATGTACTTACCTATAGACAAATTAATTCACTTATCCTGTCTCCTTTTTATACAAATTATGTGTTTTAAATCTAATCTATTTATATATATGTATATATACTATGTGTTAAATCTGTCATTGTATGCTGTATTTAATCAATTTACTTATTGTGTCCTCTTTAAACCTATTATACTAATCTACAGACGAAAGGGCGTTCTAAACTACATTTCCCATACGCCCTTTCGCCGATCTGCCGATCACGTGACCCGCGCACCATCTTCCTATTGGCCGCGGGTCACGTGCTGCTCTTTCATCCCGTTCTCCATGTAGTGCATGCCGCCAAGAAATAGGACGTCTGCACTACTTTATCTCCCATCGGCCATCCCTTCTGTCCCCTCCTCACTAATTAGACGCCGATCACGTGACTCGCGCACTACATTTCCCAAGGTGCTGTGCGAGTCACGTGACGCGTCATTTTTACAAACTAATTTAAATTAATGTTTGAAACCTCGTTTTAAAGTTTAATCTACCCTAAATGATTGACATATATACCCCATTAAAGAAACATACTTTTGTTTAATATTTTAATTATAATTTTATATTTGATTTTTTACATGGACAATGTTTGATTTTGATTGGCTACCAAATAATGATGTCATTTTGGCGCCATTTTTTTAAGTACTAGTGTACCTATATATATTCTTTATGCGCCAGGTTATATGTTATTCCATTTTGATAAAGCCCCAGCGGTGAAACGCGTTAATGGTTATTTATATTGTGTTATTTATATAATAAAAGATATTTGGTTATATATTTATACCACTATCATTTTTTACACACTATTATTATTACTATTTATATTTTTTTCCTGGCATTTTATACAACGTACCCTGAGGTGGGGATTATACCACCAACGCTATTTCCAAAGTGCAGTGTGACCTGCACTTTACTTGTGAGTATATTTTATCTCATTTTATTTACTACCTTATAATATCATCAGAGAGCACTATCTGCTGTTTTTATCTCCTTCTTATCCTGAGAGTTGGAAAAAAAACCCTGGAGGACAAGCACCAATACATCCTGTAAGCGGGGATTATTCCGCTATATGCTTACAAATCCTGAGCTGGCTATAGCTCATCTAAATGTGAGTGTGACATATATATTTTTACCACTGTTACATTAATGTTATACACTCCGCACGATTGGTCCTCTTTTTTTGTGTTTTCCATATCATGAGACGGTGTGAACCACTACAACAAGAGAAGATACCCCCACAACGGAATTAGTGACTATATTTATTTTATCTTCTGATAATCATTGGAACTTACCCATTTTTTATTCAAAATCATTCTTTTTATTTTTTACGATTTTTTACCATTTACTTATTTTCTCTTTTGGCACAACCTTTCTTTCTTTTTACTCGTATCATATGTCCGACCACACGTCCCCATCACTACAACTACCCTCGCCAGATGGGTTCGCTGGGTACTTTCTTTAGCAGGCATAGACGCTTCTTTCGGGGCCCACTCGGTACGTGGAGCGGCGGCTTCCTCAGCCTTCACGGTGGGTGCCTCGCTTTCGGATATTGGTGTTGGTTACAGACTTGATCATCATATTACCGGACATTCACCCATGGTGTTTTTCTCCGGATGTTATTTATGGAACTTTTCTCTGTTACGATGTCGCTACGGAAAGAGGGGGAGGAGCCTATTTCCTGGAAATACCTTACTCCCTATTGCATTTTTGATGGGTTAAATGTTTCACTTTCTTTACTGCTGTGGAGTTTAGTAAAGAGAATAATGCAAAATACTCGCCTCCTGTCATTATTAAAATTAAGATTATAGGTATACTGACGCTAGCATAATCTTCAATTCACTACCATTTAGGGTGTAAGTTGCTTGTGCATTCTTGACCCCGAAGTGCATAACATTGCATTTCTCTATGTTAAATTTAATTTGTCATTTTAGTGCCCAATCCCCCAATCTATCCAAATTCCTCTGCAGCAAGGCACATTTTATTACTTTACAAAGTACAAAGTTTTGTCATCTGCAAACACTGAAACATGGCTTTCAATGCCCATTTCAAGATCATTTATAAATATGTTAAAAAGAAGCGGTCCCAAAACAGAACCCTGAGGGACACCACTTACCACTTTTGTCCAGCCTGAAAATGTACCATTAATGACAACTTCTAGCCAATGTTCTACCCAAGAACAAGAATAATCATCTAGACCAATTTATTTTAGTTTGAAGACTAACCTATTGTGAGGAACCGTATTAAATGCCTTGGTAAAATCCAAGTAGATCACATCCACTGCAACACCCTGATCTATACTTCTACTTACTTCTTCGTAGAATGCAATCAAGTTAGTTTGACATGACCTATGTTTCATAAAACCATGCTGATTATTGCTAATAACAAAGTTCTTCCCAATGAATTCCTGAATATTATCCCTTAATAGCCCTCCAAATATTTTCCCAGTCACAGAAGGTAAGCTCACAGGTCTATAATTTCCAGGCAAGGATTTTGAACCGACATCTGCCTCCTTCCAATCCTCCAGTACAATACCTGAAACTAAGAATCTTGAAAAATTAAATACAGATGTTGAATTATTTCCCTATTTAGCTCCTTAAGTACTCGTGGGTGAATACTGCCAGGCCCCGGAGCTTTATTTACATTAATTTTCTCTAACAGCTGTAGCACCTTGTCTCGAGTTTTCCAATCACAAGTTATCTGCAACTTTTTTGAAGCAATCATTTGCATATCTCTTGCCATAGGATCCTCATTAATATATACTGAAGAAAAATAGTTATTTAACATTTCTGCCTTTTCCTGGTCTTCGTTAACTAACAGACCCATCTCTGTTTCCAGTATACCTACACTTTAATTTTTAGTTTTTTTTAGAATTGATGTACTTGAAAAACTTTTTGGGGTTGGTTTTGCATTCTATGGCTATCAATTTCTCATTTTCTAGTTTAACCCCTTAAGACCACAGCCAAATGTACAAGTTGTGATCCAAACAAAACGTAAACAAAACCTGGCATTTGCACTATATGTCTGTCCAACCGTAATTCACCTCTTTCATATTATGTGCATCCACACTTATTATATATAATTTTATTCAGGGGAAACAGGGCTTTCATTTAACATCAAATATTTAGGTATGGAACATAATTTAATATGAAAAAAAATCTAAAAAAAATGGGAGAAAATAAGATTTTTTTTAATTGTTACAGGGTCAAATATAGCGTGTTACATATTTCAGTTTTTACATTGAAATTCACCAGATTGGTTACGTTGCCTTTGAGACCATATGGTAGCCCAGGAATAAGAATTACCCCCATGATGGCATACCATTTGCAAGAGTAGACAACCCATGTCCAGTCTTTTTTAGTAGCCATTTGGTCACAAACACTGACCAAAGTTAGTGTTAATATTTGAAAATGCAAAAAACTAATTTAAACGCAAATTTTGGCCAGTGTTTGTGACTAAGTGGCTACTAAAAAAAACTGAACATACCATATTTGCAATACCCTGGGTTGTCTACTATTGCAAATGGTATGCCATCATGGGGGTAATTTTCATTCCTGGGCTACCGTACGGTCTCAAAGGCAACCTGGCGAATTTTAATGTGAAAAAACTGAAACGCAAACCTTATATTTAACTTTTAAAAACACCATAAAACCTGTACATGGGGGGTACTGTTATACTCGGAAGACTTCGCTGAACACAAATATTAGTGTTTCAAAACAGTAAACTGTATCACAACAATTATATTGTCAGTGTAAGTGCCATTTGTGTGTGAAAAATGCAAAAAAAATTCACTGTCACTGGCGATATCGTCGTTGTAATACATTTTAATGTTTTGAAACACTAATATTTGTGTTCAGCGAAGTCCAGCGAAGTAAAACAGTACCCCCCCCCCCCCCCCATGTACAGGTTTTATGGTGTCTTGAAAAGTTACAGGGTTAAATATAGTGCTAGAAAATTAAATTCCCTGAACTTTCGGCCTAGGTTGTCAGGCAGGTCCAGCAAACTGTAATTAATAAAATGACCTAATTATGTAAAATTATTACATAAATATATACATATAATTATTATATATATATATATGTGTGTGTATATAGATATATTTATATATTTTTTTTTTATTTATATATAGGTATATATATAGTGATATATACGTATATACTTATGTATATAGATATATACAGATATTATTTTGTTCTACATGTATTTTGATATCAATATATATATTAATTTTAAAATACAGTTAGAACAAAATGACGCATGTTTATATATTTATTATCTATTATTTTTTATTTTATTTTTTAACGTATTTTTATATTTATTTATTATATATAAATATATATAATGAAAATTATATATATATTTAATCAATATCATTGTACGTGTATTTTGATATTAATATATACATATATAATTATGTATATATTAATATTAAAATACACGTAGACAGTGTATGTATATTTAGGTGTATGTGTGTATATGTGTATATATACTTAGATCATATATATAATAGATATATATATGATCTAAGTATATATTATTTAATTTTACACTGTTTTAACATCTTTTTATTTATTTTTCAGGCAGCAGGGGGAGTACCTGTCATTACAGGCACTCCCCCTGCTGGCATTGACATGTACGGCTATGCTGTCCATGTGATCGCGGGGTCCTCGCAAGGACCTCGCGATCACATGGCCCAGGGGGGCCGAAGAGGATGGAGAGGGACTCCCTGGGCTCCCAGGTAAGTCCCCCATACCGCAATCACCGGCGTGGGATCGCCGGTGACCGAGTAAGTACAAAAGATCGCGGGGCGTTCGATGCTGCCCTGCAGCATTTAGAGCCACCAAAATAAGGACGGCATAGAACACCCTGCGGTCTTAAGGGGTTAAACACTTTAATTGCCCTTTGCAAGCATTATTGGGTTTGTTATATCTTAAATAGGATGCCTCTGTTTTGTCCAATTTAAATGCTTCAAATGCCCTTTTCTTATTTTTAATTTTTTTGTTTTACTTCTCTACTAAGCCACATTGGTTTTAATTTGTTTTTTATATTTATTACCCAATGGTACATACTGTGAAATGAACCTTTCTAATATTTGTTTGAATAGTTTCCATTTATCCTCAGTGTTTCTTTCACTTAGGAGTAAATTATATGTTTTAGTATACCCCTCTTGCTTTTGCTTTTTTGAGTTTATTTCAAAATTTATCATATTGTGATCACTATTTCCCAAACGCTCCCCTACTTGAATGTTGGTTAAAAGATTAACATTGTTTGTTCTAACGAGATCCAGACAAGCATCCTTTCTAGTTGGTCCTTGTACCAGTCATTGGCGGATCCAGGGGGGGGGCAACGGGGCAATTGCCCCCCCGAGAAAATATTGCTGCCCGAGGCTCTCCCATGCCGGCCCATGCAAGGCTGGTGCTATCCAAGCACCAGCCCTGCTGATTGCCTTCACGTACCGGAGGGGAGATCAGTGATCTCCCTCCCCGGCCCACAGGCAGATTGCTGGGCGGCCGGCAGGGGAGGGATTGAGAGAGAGAACCCGGGGAAACTCTAACCTGCAGCTCCGCCGGGTTCTCCTCTCGCGAGCACGGAACGTTACCATGGCAACGCTCCGTTCTCGCGAGAGTGAACTCTAGCCTGAGCTGCAGGTTAGAGTTCACTCCCCCACTAGAACCACCAGGGACTGGAAGAGAAAGCAATGTCTCCCCCTCCCTCAGCAAAGGTAAGAAGGGAGGGGGGACATTAGCTATATTTAGTTAGTTATTTAATAATTAAAAAAAAATATCTTTAATCTGCCCCCCTACACACTGCACCACACAGCCCCCCCTTACACACAAATATACAGCCCCCCCTTACACACAAATATACAGCCCCCCCTTACACACAAATATACAGCCCCCCCTTACACACAAATATACAGCCCCCCCTTACACACAAATATACAGCCCCCCCCTTACACACAAATATACAGCCCCCCCTTACACACAAATATACAGCCCCCCCCTTACACACAAATATACAGCCCCCCCCTTACACACAAATATACAGCCCCCCCTTACACACAAATATACAGCCCCCCCTTACACACAAATATACAGCCCCCCTCTTACACACACAGCCTCCCTCTTACATACACAGCCCCCCCTTACACACTCAGCCCCCCCTTACACACACAGCCCCCCTTACACACACAGCCCCCCTTACACACACAGCCCCCCTCTTACATACACAGCCCCCCTCTTACATACACAGCCCCCTTACATACACAGCCCCCTTACACACACAACCACCCCCCTTACACACACACAGCCCCCCTCTTACATACACAGCCCCCCTTACACACACACAGCCCCCCCTTACACATAGCCCCCAATACACACAGCACCCCTCACACAAAAACACACTGCGCAACTCACACACAAACACACTGCTCCCAATACACACACTGCTCCCAATATACAAATTGCTACCCCATACATACACTGCACTCCTCTCACAAACGCACTACCCTTCCATACACATACTGCGACCCTCACACACACTGCACCCCTCAAACACATACACACTACAACCCCTATCCCGGCAGACCTGGGTAAGTTATCAAACTTTTTTTAAACGGTTTGACTACTTACTCTGGGAGGGCGCCACAGCAACTCCTGGCACCAAAACCACTACAGAGAGCTGTAGTGGTTATTGTGCCTGGATTGTTTCTTAAAATAATCTGCCAGTGCCCCTCCCGAGATTAGCTTCTGGATCCGCCACTGGTACCAGTTGTGACATGAAGGTGTCATTTAACACATTCAAAAACCTGATTCCCCTTGCTGAAGTACTAGTCCCTCTATTCCAATTAAATGCGATGTCTAAAATAAAGCAACTTTTATATAATCACGTGTGAATAAGAGGGATTCAATGTTATTTAGAATATAAAATATAAAATAACAGTGTAGCAGCAGTCCTCTTGTAATGGCAAAGTCCACTATGAGGCAGTACATTGCACGATTTCTTGGATGATAGTTTTGTTTATTTTATTATTTTTAAGACTCATGATTCGTTTTTTCATAGATTGTGTACTTTTAAACACATTGCGATTTTACGTCTATACTAGCTCCTGGACGTGGTTTTTATCTTGTACGTTTGTTAGAATTTTATACACCTAGGGATTTTATTTTATTTTAACCAGAGGGGGATTTTAGTTCTATTATTCTGTTACAATTTGGGGAATTTTTGGAAAGGAGAGGTTGCTTGTTCGATAGTTATTTAGATATAGTTTATTTAGATATAGTTTATTCTTTGCAGTTAGCTATAGTATGTGTAACGTTTTGTTTAGTTGATACTCTGCATTCTGCAATACATTAACTTGTTACCAAATAACATCTGATATCCCTGCTTATTACCCTATAAGCCTGTTGGTATATTTCTAGATAACTAAGATTGGCTTGAGATGTACTCATGGGGCACAGCACATGAAATGATTTCCTTTAAGCCTTTGTTTTTAGCGAACAGAAAGGAAATCACTTCACCGAGCAACATTTTGGAAAGTGTGACATTCCAGATACATGCATTATTTCATTTACTTATTTTCTTTGCAACACTTGACATGTGCACAGACGTTATTCGGCATGTGCAAAATTATAAATAAAACATTGACACCGCTTATTCTGTTGGAGTACAACGTCCACAGCTTTATTAATTATAAAATCTTTAAATTAACAATTTAGGGTCATTGTCAACAGTAATAACTCCGTTCCTCTCGATCCCAAATACCCCTGACAATGACCCTACCAAAACAATACAAACATAACAATTGATACATAACGAATAATACCTGGCCTACCAAAGAGGCCCCCAACATTTGTTTACCTGCAGGGGTGTACCCAGACACCCCTACACCCCTAGGTTCGTCGCCACCGACGGGCTAGAATCTACCAAACACTTTAACGTCCGGCCTACTCCAGCCTAGACCTTGGCATAACACTTTCATAACCCACAAATAGCCAGTTTACCCAAGCCCTATTTCCCGCCGCTGTGACCAAACGGGAACTACCACAAAAAAAAAACATAGGGAGGGAGGGACAATTCACAGGTAAGGGCAGCTCAGATTAGAATGGCCTCAACATAAAATGGCCGCTATTTAAACTACCCCTCTCCTCCCCACACCAGCTAGGCCCCACCCCCTGACCTCCAGTTCACCTGCCAACTTTCTGGCCCTGTCAAGGCCCACTCCCCCCCCTGCGTTGCTCCGTGGGCTTCATGACATGTGGACAGACGTTATTCGGCATGTGCTAAATTATAAATAAAACACAGACACCGCTTATTCTGTTGGAGTACAACGTCCACAGCTTTATTAATTATAAAATCTTTAAATTAACAATTTAGGGTCATTGTCAACAGTAATAACTCTGTTCCTCTCGATCCCAAATACCCCCGACAATGACCCTACCAAAACAATACAAACATAACAATTGATACATAACGAATAATACCTGGCCTACCAAAGAGGCCCCCAACATTTGTTTACCTGCAGGGGTGTACCCAGACACCCCTACACCCCTAGGTTCGTCGCCACCGACGGGCTAGAATCTACCAAACACTTTAACTTCCGGCCTACTCCAGCCTAGACCTTGGCATAACACTTTCATAACCCACAAATAGCCAGTTTACCCAAGCCCTATTTCCGCCACAGCACATGACTTGACCCCTTAAGCTCATGTGCGACCCCCACCACACATAAATAGGGCCTGCGCAATACCCTCCTGCAAGCCTAAGTTGAATAAATCGCAACCTACATCAGAAAGGTGCACACCGTCTGGCCTAAAGTAACCTGGTAATTTCTCCTCCAATTCCCTGTGCCGGACCACTACGCCCCCCACTCTACGAATGAAGCTAGCCATGATCTTATTGATCTTACCCCTGGATCGTGCGACCGCAGCTGCGTCCCTGGCGTGTCTCCACCTGCACCGAGGCACCATCTCCGACCACACCACCGTCACGCCAGGGACCAGGTACCGCAGCCGATCCACATCCCTCTTCATTTGCCTTACCAAGCCGCGCAGCGGCACCAGACCCAGGTCATTACCCCCGCCGCGGATCACCACCACGACTGGCAATGCCCTATCCGTCACCTTGCGAAAAAGTTCCCCACTGATGCTCCGCCAGTCAAAGCCCCGGTAACCAAACCAGTATATCTCCACTTGCTCCAAAGGAAAGCCCAGCTGTATCCCATTTCTCCGAACTGCAGCCCTCTTCCGAGCCCAATAGACGCAAGAATGACCAATTATCCATGCCGTCCAACCTAGGAGAGACAAAACAAAGGTAAGCAGCGCACCCTGCAGCCCAGCTGCACCCCCACATATTAGGTTCACACCAACCTGTCTGGGCACACATACGAGCGAAACCGCATTGATTCCCAACGACCAATACGCTTGATCCGCTCATCCCCCAAACCCAGCCGTGCGGCCTCCATGGCCGCCCCAATGCGGAAAGAGTGCATTCCGAATTGCAAGGGATCTAGACCCATCATCTTTAACCCCAACCGAAAAACCTTAGTAAATTGGAGGCGCAACAGCGCTGAACCATCCGCATGTACTAGGAAGCAACCCTTGACTTCTGGCCTTAACTCCAGGAACCTGGCCCCGCAGGCCACTGGGCACAAACCTGATCCCGGCAACGCACACAGCGTAACCGCACAACCCTTTCCAAAGACATCCGTCTTGGAACGGGCCAACAGTATCCGCACCCTGTCCGAACACACCGCTACGTCCTCCAATCTCAGCCCCCCTTCTCCCGCCTTGCTTGCACTGACCAATTCCCCTATCCTAAAAGCCCTGAAAAAGGCCCATACGAACGCCGTCGAAAACAGTGCCACCTCATGCCCGGAAAAACATATGTCTGGTAACCGATCCACCAAACCTTGTAGAACCTGAAAGGAAACCGGCCTCCTCATGTCACGAGCCTTCTTTCCTTTCCGAAAACCCCGCACCGCCTGTCTTACCAGGAGGTGTTTCGTCACATCTACCCAACCATTGAATTTAAAGAGAAACGCCAGGGCCGCGAGGTGCCTATCTACCATCGAGGGCGAGGAATGCTCGGCAAACAAACGGCACAGAATCCATAACAGCACATCCAACCGGTTAGATGCCGAGACATCCGAGCCTAACAGAAAAACAGTCTCATCCCAAACCCGCCAAACCTTAGCGTAAGAAGACCATGTGCCCGGGGCCAGCAAATTTTTTATGTACTCCCCAAGCAGGACGTCGCGAGCTGCCACATCTGTTCCGGGCAAGCGTGTCCCGTTTCCTGCACCTCCGGAGCCGCCTCCCGAAAACGTTCCCACTGAAAACTAGACAACGCATCAGCCACAACGTTTTCCAAACCCGGAATATGCCTAGCCCTGAACATAATATTAAATGACATGCATAACAACACCAACTGTCTCAGCAATCGAACAACCGTCAACGAGGACGCAGACAAGCCATTAATGGCCTGCACCACCGCCATATTATCCGAGTAAAACACTACCTTCTTGTTAGAAAGGTCCGCACCCCACAGTGTCACCGCCACCACCACCGGAAAGAATTCCAGGAACGCCAGGTTCCTAATCAGCGGGCTCGCCCTCCAAGCCTCCGGCCACTCCTCTGTGCACCACCGACCCGCAAAAAAGGCCCCGAACCCTACGCTACCTGAAGCATCCGTCAACAGTCTCACATCCTCCGATGACCCCACCGGCACCCGGAAAAACACCCTACCATTAAAATCCTGCAGAAAGCGCGCCCACACCCGTAAATCAGCCCTCATCTCTGCCGAAACTCTAATGTAGTGCGACGGCCGCTGTACCCCGCTCGTCGCGTGAGCCAGCAGCCGGCAGAAAACTCTCCCCATGGGAATCACCCGACAAGCGAAGTTGAGGCTCCCTATCAACGACTGCAAGCCCCTCAACGTCACCTTCCTCGCCTTCGCCACCACATTCACCGATTGCCGCAGGGCGTGCAGTTTGTCAAGTGGCAACCTGCATTCCCCCCGCACCGAGTCAATTTCTAATCCTAGGAAACTGAGGCACGTTACGGGTCCCACCGTTTTCTCCGCAGCCAACGGCACCCCAAACTTATGTGCCACCCACTGGAACACTTTCAGCATCTGACCACATCGCCCCGTTCCTGACGGACCGACACACAAGAAGTCGTCCAGGTAGTGTACCACCGCACCCCCCGCCGACTCCTTCCGGACTACCCATTCCAGGAACGTGCTAAACTTTTCAAAATATGCGCAAGATATAGCGCAACCCATATGTAACGGATCGCCTGGCACCCCGACTGGGTACCTCCGTTAATGGATGCTCCTAGCGCTTCCTGAGGACTCCAAGCACTCTGGCAGACACCACAATCACTGAATCAGAGAAGCATCTGAATCCTCTCAAGCCTCTGAATGCTGTAGACAGTTGAATAGGAACCATACGAATAGGTTTGCACTCCTAGCAGTCAAACTGGAACAGCATGCAATAAATCCTCCCCCAATAATGAGACGACACTTCACTTTGAGGGTTAAACAGGAACTCTGGACTGGCACATCCAGCCTGGCTTTTATTACAACTGTACACATACAGGCCACACCCAGGGGGAGGCCTAAAATAACCAATAGCATCACGGGTGCAACCCACACATCCCCTCCCCTTAGTGTGACACATAATCCCATTATTCATACAGTTTAAAATATACTTTTTACCCAATATTTATAACTTCAAAACCATACATCACATTCACATAAAAATACATATCCACAATCAATCCATTCAGGGGAACAACATATTAAAAAATGGCATGAATCAGACCAGGGGTTCAAAAGTTAGTAATAGTATCTTTTAAAACCCCTGTCAGCATGACGTTCCAGCTCAGACCGGTTACCTCCCACAATGCCTCACAATCCCTCCCCTCTGGCCTGGAGATAATTGGGGAAGGAATCTAATTATCTCCAAGGACTGAGGCAAAACTCCATTACCCACATGGCAGACAAAAAGACAGTAAAAGACATAAAATTACATACTGATACATTTAACACATAAAACACATTTCTACATATCCCCAGTTTAACCGAACACATAAATACCTACATAATATTTAAGACAATATTACTGTGATATGTTACAAAGTCTTAAAGGGACATTATTCCCAAACGTCCCAATATGTCCACGGATGATTCTAAAAGGGCCAGCAGCAGCAATATAAACTAAAACATGCCCAAATATAGTTCAAACGTACCAATTTTCCAGGGGCCATAGTCAGCAGGTAGGAGGCAGGCAGCCAGGCCCCTCCAATATCCCGTGGCGAGGCGGTTTCCGCCACATTTCTCCCCTTTCCCATTAAGACTATCCAGACTCCAGACCTCCAGTCGGTCTGGGGCTCTGATAGCCGGCCGGCCTTTCTCACAGGGTGTAGTTGTCCATATGGCCCCCTGCCACTTGTGCCCAGTTGTAGGTCCATGGCTTGGGGAAAAAATACCCAGGGTGTCTTCTCCCCTGGTTGAACAAAGCTGCCGCTGGGGGGAGGGGGTAACAAACTCCTCTCCCTTACACACTTCCAGCCGCTGGGGAGAGGGGGTAACCGGCTCCTCTCCCTGAACCATAAACTGCCGCTGGGGAGAGGGGGTAATAGGTTCCTCTCCCTGCGACACCTTCTCTTGTGGTAGGGGAAAAACGACTGTCTCCCCTTCAATTACTTTGCCTTGCTGTTGGGGAACCGTGCAGACTGTCTCTACCCCTGGTGGTGCAGATGCAGAGACTACGGTCCCATCTACACCGTTGGGGGGTGTAACATCTCCCCTTGGTGGGTTAGGCTGCCGCTGGAGAGAGGGTGCAACAAGTTCCTCTCTCTGCACTGTAAGCTGCCGCTGGGGAGAGGGGGTAACAGGCTCCTCTCCCTGACGCACTCTCTGCTGGAGGGGAAAGCCGACTGCCGTTGATTTCCTTATGAACTGCACAATTTTCTCAGAGGGGTTGGGTCCAAAGAAAGCCAGCCGCATGGCAACCTGTCTGTCCAACCGCTCCTGAGTGTAGCCAGGCGCCATGCTTGCTCTGCGGAAGTTGCTTCTTTTGTGGATAGGGGCGCTGTACGGGTACTAGCGTTGCCCTCACTTTGTCCAAACGAACTGTGTCTCCGAGCTGCTTTACCTCACACTAGGACGCCATCCCACCACTGCCACCAATGTAACGGATCGCCTGGCACCCCGACTGGGTACCTCCGTTAATGGATGCTCCTAGCGCTTCCTGAGGACTCCAGGCACTCTGGCAGACACCACAATCACTGAATCAGAGAAGCATCTGAATCCTCTCAAGCCTCTGAATGCTGTAGACAGTTGAATAGGAACCATACGAATAGGTTTGCACTCCTAGCAGTCAAACTGGAACAGCATGCAATAAATCCTCCCCCAATAATGAGACGACACTTCACTTTGAGGGTTAAACAGGAACTCTGGACTGGCACATCCAGCCTGGCTTTTATTACAACTGTACACATACAGGCCACACCCAGGGGGAGGCCTAAAATAACCAATAGCATCACGGGTGCAACCCACACATCCCCTCCCCTTAGTGTGACACATAATCCCATTATTCATACAGTTTAAAATATACTTTTTACCTAATATTTATAACTTCAAAACCATACATCACATTCACATAAAAATACATATCCACAATCAATCCATTCAGGGGAACAACATATTAAAAAATGGCATGAATCAGACCAGGGGTTCAAAAGTTAGTAATAGTATCTTTTAAAACCCCTGTCAGCATGACTTTCCAGCTCAGACCGGTTACCTCCCACAATGCCTCACAATCCCTCCCCTCTGGCCTGGAGATAATTGGGGAAGGAATCTAATTATCTCCAAGGACTGAGGCAAAACTCCATTACCCACATGGCAGACAAAAAGACAGTAAAAGACATAAAATTACATACTGATACATTTAACACATAAAACACATTTCTACATATCCCCAGTTTAACCGAACACATAAATACCTACATAATATTTAAGACAGTATTACTGTGATATGTTACAAAGTCTTAAAGGGACATTATTCCCAAACGTCCCAATATGTCCACGGATGATTCTAAAAGGGCCAGCAGCAGCAATATAAACTAAAACATGCCCAAATATAGTTCAAACGTACCAATTTTTCAGGGGCCATATTCATCAGGTAGGAGGCAGGCAGCCAGGCCCCTCCAATGTCCCGTGGCGAGGCGGTTTCCGCCACACCATAGGCAAACAGAGATCTACAAAGAACTCCCAGTCGAAGCAGCAACCCAGTAAATGATGACAATCCGGGTGAATGGGAAGCAATCTAAACGCAGCTTCCACATCTACCTTAGCCATCATTGCCCCGCGCCCTGCCCTCCGCACCAACTCAGCAGCATTGTCGAATGACATATAGGAGACAGAGCACAGGGCCGCGTCGATATCATCATTCACCGACGCCCCAGCTGGGTACGATAAGTGATGTATCAAACGGAACTTGCCCACTTCCTTCTTAGGGACCACCCCTAGCGGGGACACCCTCAAACTCGGCATGGGCGAAGCCGCAAACGGGCCCGCCATCCTCCCTAAACTCACTTCCTTTTGCAACTTCTCTCTAACCACCCCCGGATGAGCCAGCACAGATTTGAGATTCCCGCAAAGCACACCCGGACCCCTATCCTGGAACGGAATCACGAAGCCGTCCGTGAACCCGTCCCACAAAAATTTGGCTACCTCCCGGTTAGCGTATTGCCTTAGCCACGGCAACATTGCGTCTACTTTCACCGGTGATGCCCCCCGCCGCAGAAAGGGGGGCTGCCGTGCCAGCGCTCCCCCCTCCAGTGCCAGACTTCCCTTTCTTGAAGCATCTGGAGAGGCCATGATTGCCGCCACAGCCGGAGCACTCATGCTTGAATCTACATGACGCTCCCCACTTGCACTGCCCTTCGTTGAAGAGCCAGCAAAACCCCTTCTTCTGTCCCGCCGATGCGCTTCCACTTGGGCTCGCGCCGGCTGTCCCAAGAAAGGGGGCACTCTTTTGGGCCATCATTAATCTCATCCACAATGGCAGGTCCTTCTGGTCCCACCGCATGGCCTGATTCGCCGCTAGGCGCTGCCGAAACTGCTCATCATACCTCCACCAAGCGAATCCCCCGTAGGTCCTGTACGCATCCCCTATGCCGTCCAAGTAGCAAAACAGCTGTGAGCATCGTTCCGGGCTCTTTTCCCCTATCACGCTAGCCAGTATGCAAAAGGCACGCAGCCAGTTACCGAATGTCTTAGGTATCTTACGATACTTACGCCTTTTTTCCTCTTCCTCCTTCTTCGCGTCCTTCTTGTCTTCCTCCTTCAAATCTAAAAACTCCTCAAGGGGAAGAAGGGAAAATATTTCCACAAATTCCCCCTTTCCTATCCTCTCCTTAACTTCTGCCTTCAGATGACAACCCAATGGTCCCGCGAAGGACACGTGCACGTTCTGTCGTGCTGCCTCCGAAATATCGCCACGGTCCTCCAGCGCGCCCGCACAATCTGCCTTCCCAGTGGCCGCGTCCACGGTGCCCCCACTCGCGCCCCCAGCCGGTGTCCCCACGGGACCCCCCCTACACCTAGGTCGCTATCCGCTGCCCACACCTTCCCGAAGTGCCCAGGGGACCTCGCCTCCCCCGACCATGACCCCAAAAGTGATTGCAAACATCCTAACAAACTCCCTGAATGAGGTGTAGATGTTGACTCACCGCCCACTCCCCCGACCTCGGATGGCCGCGGGGGTACCGTCCTTCCGACTGCCTCGACTGGCTCCGAAGTGTCCAGGGGACGTCGCTTCCTGCCCGCCCGGCTGCGATCAATTCTTGTAGGCGAAACACTTCGTGACCTGTAAGGAGAAGGTGACCTGGGTAGTCTGTTCGCTTTTAGCCTCACCCGTCCATCACATCTGCCCCCTGTCCCGTCATGACAAGACCCCTTCCCTTGCTTGACCTGAGACCCACGGTCGCTCCTAGTCCTACTCCGTCTGGATCCAACCCTGTCATCCGACCCTGACTCACTGCGCCGGTACCTCCTCCATCCGTCCCTAGTGGTGGACCTCCTCCTCCCATCCCTGCTCCGCGCAGTGTTCCCGTCCCTGGACCTGCATCGCTCCGAAGATCGTCCTGAGCTTTCATATCCATCCCTCCCGCTGCCCGGCGTGGCTCTATCTTCCCCCCTGCTGTGGCCTGTCCTGCGCCGTTGATCCTGGGAGCGACCTGAGAAGGCCTCCCGCGTGTCACACCCCCGAGGGCCCCCGTCTGCATGACCTCTCCTCTGGCTCTGACTAGCCCGCCTCGCGCTGTCCTTCCCGGTCACCAACTCTCTTGCACCCCTGCCAACACTCCGCTCCTGGCTGTAGACCCTCTGCGCCTCTGACCTGCCGCTGGGCTCCTCTGGCTCCCCTCATCCCCCGAATCCACCTCTGGAGACCTAACCCCTGTCAGGGCTGTCTTGCCTGTCAAACTGCCCACCTGGACCCCACTACCTCTGTGTGGGCCCGCTGTCATGGCGTTGCCTGGTCCCCTGTCACCCCCCTGCCCCTCAGTGTTGCCCCCAGGGGGCAACTCACTGGGGCGGTGGGACACCAGCACTGATCCTTCTCCGGTCCTCTGCGCAGCCTCCCTCCTATGGGCTCCATCGGCAGCCAGGGGTGTCCTGCCCCCCGCCCGGCGGCGCTCTTGGCAAGTCCCACCTGACCGGCGCCGCGATGACCAGGCGGCACCGGCCGCCCTCCAGAGCCTCCCCGGCTTTCAGACCCGCCAGCCACCTCACTCTCCCTGTCAGCAGGGCTCTTCCTCCTCCGCGCTGCCGGTACCGAAACCGGACTGAGCCGCTGGGGCGGTCTCGCCCGCCTGACAGGCCTCTTCTCCGCCGCACCGACGGGGGGAGCAGACGTGCTCGGAACCCCCAGCTGCTCCTGCAACCACTCCAGGCCTCTCTCCTGCACCAACGACCGGACACCAGCCAGGATTTCTTCGGCAGACGCCATGACCTGCAGCAAAAGAAAAAAGAAGAGCTACTCTGACCTGCAACAATTCACAGGTAAGGGCAGCTCAGATTAGAATGGCCTCAACATAAAATGGCCGCTATTTAAACTACCACACCCGAACATCAAAGGTACAGTGGGCATAGAGTTCTAGTCAAGATGACGTATAACAGGCATGATTAGTCGGTAATATAAACATTGCTACTTGCTGGTACATAAAGGTAGAAGTGGGGTCTGGTGGATGTGTGGTTGAGGAAGTTTGGTTATCAGTAATTTGTCTTGTTTGTATCAGTAACAATATGTGATAGGCATCGATAGTTGAGGGAACTGATACTTTCAGAATCTGTATTAGAGATAAGAAGTGGGAAGACGGCAGGTTTCTTTGAGTATATCAGTTTATAAACTATTTAAAGTTGTATAAAGTGAGCGGGATTTGCACAGGATAGACTGCAGTGCAGGAAAAGTCCTGGAGACAGGAATGAAGGGAGTGATGGCAAGAAAGGTGCACGCCTTGGCTATCAGGATGCGTATCTCTCTAGTGAGGATTCAAGTATGTGAGACATTTCTAAGCGGCCTTGGGCCAAAAAAGGTTCGGAGTTTCCAATGTTTTTCCTAGCAACGCCACATATCATATCCCAGTATATAATCTGCCATTCATTTCTACAGCAATTTATGAACCTTCATGTCCCTTGTTAAGTAATTAAGTTTTAGTTCCTTTTCTAAATGTTGTAAGAAAGTAGAAGAAAGATAAAGGTAAACAATAACTCTCAGATGTCAGGATTGTCAGAGAGAGACACAAACAGGTTTCTAGGTCATTTACAGGGTCTCCATGTGGGGTGAGTCGTACAGGATGTAACAGTCATATTTATATTTAAAAATAAGTTTGACACTCAATGGTCTCTGGTCCCTGAAATCTCCGGGACCCCAGACGTCGCGGGCACCATCTCCTACAATCCACATTTATCTATCCCTCTCTCAAGACACAAAGCCGCTCGGAGATTCTGGACTGTTCGTGATTTCATATTTATGCCATTAACATCATGGTCTGTTATCTTGTTTCAAATTATCAGGAGTGTAATTAGGATGGTAGGACATAATTAGGGCTAGTTCTTCCCTCTTGAATGATAAGAGGATGGTTATTTGTACATGTCCCTTGTTCATTATCCTATACTCCTGAAGCACGGAGTCTGTTATTATATCCAATTGTCTATTGCAATTAATGCCAGCCTGGAGCATGTCTACATTACTGCCCCGCTTGTATTCTCTATTTTGCCTTGAATTGGGTGGCAATCTATAGGGCTTTCTTGGGCAATAGAGACTGTTTGGAGAATTTTCTTTCTTAAACTGTGTGTCTGTCTCTCGGTCTAGTGCATAAACAGAGCAAGTCCCAAGGTTACTCAAAGTATGACAAACATCTATCTGTCTCCTGGACGGCTGTGTTTCTGCTTGTTTTGTCAGTGGAAAGCTTATGTTATCTTTAATGTTCACAATACTTGAGTAAGCTCATTTAGCAGGGCCCTCCACTTCTCTGTTCCTGTACGTCCATTTGTCTGGTTACAATTACCTGTCTGGTAGCCCACCCATTGTACAGTGTTATGGAATCTGATGGCGCTATATAAATAATAACTAGTGGGGGTTGTATTGTATAATAGATGGGGTGATATAGGTTGCCAATCAGCAATCATATATTACAATATTATAATTTCTATTTTATAGGAAAAATATTATTGGGTGATGTAAATCCTCTGATTGTGCAACAACGAAGAAATGAACTGGATGAGAAGAGAAGTTCACACAGGTGAGTTACCAAATGGACATAGAGAAGGGAACGTGTCTGCTTAGTCAACTTAAAGATTTTCTTTTTACGAACTGCAACTTTTCTAAATTTGGGCCGAACGGGTGATCTTATGAATTCCTGAACAACAAGCCGAAATGTAACCGAACAGCAAACCAAAAAAATCACACAATGGATGAGCATGTTCATTGAATTGATTCGGAATTCTGCCAAAAAAAAATAGATGATTGATGGATAAAATGTGGACATAAATAAGGGAACATGTCTGCTCAGTAGAGATTCATTTGGCTTCAAATTGCAATTCAGCTGTAATGGGTCTAGTTGGGAGATAGTACTGATTCCTGAACTCCAAGTCGAAATGTAGCAGAATCATGAACCAAACGAGTTGTGCAATTGCAGAGCAGGTTCGTTTGATTTGTGATATAAGATTAATGCAGTTATGTCGGTAATTGAAAAGGTGAACAATTAATTAATGTGTCTGTCCTGAGGGTCACCATAAAAGGACAAAGTCCAAATCATTCAGGAACACTGTGGAATGCCATTCTGGAACTCAGGAATGCCATTCTCCAGTGTCGACTGTACTCAGGTGTTCACTGTGCGAGCAGGTACTCCAGTAGTGAACATGTCCCAATGTGGCCCTCCTGTGTTGACCAATAAAGAAGCAGATCCCTGCTTCAGTCGTTCCCCTGAGGAAGTGATAGAATGGATTACATCTGTCAGCTGTGTGCCAGTGGGCTGCAGTGTGGTCTGCACAGGGTATTCAGTGATGTTGGTATAAATTTATTCACGAAAATAAAAACAAAATTGGACTATAATAATAATGTTAAACATGCTCTAACCATTAACTATAAATAACGACTTCATACATTATATCTTTGTCCATAATATTAAAGGGATACTATAGGGCCAGGAATGCAAAGCTGTATTCATGGCATTATTGCTCCCCCTGCCTCTCCCTTCCCCTGTCTCCCACCTACCCAGTAAATAAAGGGTTTTAAAACCTTTTATTTACTTACCTGATCACAGCACCGATGTCCCTCAGTGCTGGGTTGACGCTCAGCCCCTTCTGATGTCCCGCGACAAGCGGGCTCTACTGTGCACATGCATTAGACCTCCTCATAGAAAAGCATTGAACCAATGCCTTCCTATGGGGGAAAATCTGACGCTGGATGTCCTCGTACAGCACCAGGTACAAAAGGGACATAGCACCCAGACCACTTCAGCTAGCTAAAGTTGTCTGGGTGTCTACAGTGTCCCTTCAAGGGAAGCATCTTACTGTACAAGGGTCAGTTTAATTAACCTTTGTTGGCACATTCTTTTCCTTGTCCTCCAGGTGGAGATATTATTCCGATGGGATGCCCTATTGTATAGATGTGGACAACTTTACAGATCTGCTACTGAATGACCAGTACTCCTCCACAAAAATGACAAGTTTAATCACTACTAGAGCATCAACGTATGTAATCATAATCATAGTGAATTTCTCTATTATTGATTAAAAGTGAATTAATAGATGTTATAAAGATGCAAGAAATATTTATTTTAGTAGCAGATATCTAATACTCATCTCCTCTCAAATGTGTCAGCACCTACATAGAAACATAGAATGTGACGGCAGATAAGAACCATTCGGCCCATCTAGTCTGCCCAGTTTTCTAAATACTTTCATTAGTCGCTGGCCTTATCTTATAGTTAGGATAGCCTTATGCCTATCCCACGCATGCTTAAACTCCTTTACTGTGTTAACCTCTACCACTTCACCTGGAAGGCTATTCCATGCATCCACTACCCTCTCAGTAAAGTAATACTTCCTGATATTATTTTTAACCCTTTGCCCCTCTAATTTTAGACTATGTCCTCTGGTTGTGGTAGTTTTTCTTCTTTTAAATATAGTCTCCTCCTTTACTGTGTTGATTCCCTTTATGTATTTAAATGTTTCTATCATATTGTTACGTATTCATCCTCATAAAAATGTGGTTAATGGCATTTACCGTCCTGACAGGAAAAGTTGTGCCAAGCACAAGCAGCAATCATGCACATGAAAACCTGTTAATTACTTTTGGGGTTAAAGGTAATGTTCATGTCCAATCAAATCCACAGGTGGGTTTGTGCTGAGCAGCAATCATGCACACCTGGTAATTGCCTTTGGGGTCAAAGGTCGGTTACAGCCAATCGGATCCACAGGAGGGGTATTTAAACCCAACTCTCCTCTTGTTCATTGCCCTGTTGTGGGTTCATGCCTATGGTTATCCGAGAGTGCGTTCCTGATCTTAGTTTTCTGGCATTTGACTTTGGCTGTGTTTTGACTTCCCTGATATCTGGCATCCTTGACTTTTGGCTTTCCCTCATCTTTGTGTCTGATTCTGTGTCCCTGACCTCGGGAAGTATTTTGACTACTCTTGGAGACGTTATACGTTATCCTTAGTCCTAGGCGTGACACAGTACTGTGTGCTGGATCAACTTGTAATCCTGACACATATCCCCCATCTCGTCTTTCCTCAAAGCTATACATGTTAAGTTTCTTTAACCTTTCCTTGTAAGTTTTATTCTGCAATCCATAAACCAGTTTAGTAGCCCTTCTCTGAACTCTCTCTAAGGTATCAATATGCTTCTGAAGATAGGGTCTCCAGTACTGCGTACAATACTCCGAGTGAGGTATCACCAGTGTTCTGTACAATAGCATGAGCACTTCCCTCTTTCTACTGCTAATACCTCTCCCTATACAACCAAGCATTCTGCTAGCATTTCCTGCTGCTCTATTACATTGTCTGCCTACCTTTAAGTCATCAGAAATAATCACCCCTAAATCCCTTTCCTCAGATGTTGAGGTTAGGACTCTATCAAATATTCTGTACTCTGCCCTTGGGTTTTTACGTCCAAGATGCATTATCTCGCACTTACCCACATTAAATGTCAGTTGCCACAACTCTGACCATTTTTCTAGTTTACCTAAATCATTAGCCATTTGGCTTATCCCTCCTGGAACATCAACCCTGTTACATATCTTAGTAATGCATTTATCTTGCAACTTGTTCTTAAACTGCTCAGCTTTCTAGTGAAGTAGATATCTTGAAGCAAAAAGTGAAGTCATTAAATAAAGAACTTCAAGATACCAGTGGAAAGTTAACTGAAGCAGAGCAGTTTAAGAACAAGTTGCAAGATAAATGCATTTCTCTTGACAAGAAACTTTTGGAAAATGAAGTTGATTTGGAAGAAAAACAAAAGCTAATTTATTCTGTGCAGAAATTAGAACTCCAGGTGGAGAGCATGCAGTCAGAAATCAGAATGGAGCAAAGCAAAACCCAAGCTGAAAAAATAGATTGTCCTCGTTGCAAGAATCCCATGACACACTAAAGAATGAATATGAGGAATTAAAAAAAATTGAATCTGAAAGCGTATTCCAAAGTTCAGTATAATGATTTGGTTCAAAAGCTTGACGCATGTGAAAAAGCTCTGGCAAAGAAGCAGTTTCAGATTGATGAACTGAACAAAACCATTGACAAACACAAGGAAGATGTAGAGACAATAGAACTTCTTCAAGCTCAGACACTTCTATGTTTGGATTGGGAGCAGTACTGAGCCAGGTCGGAGCAGATGGCGGCGAACATCCAGTAGCTTACCTAAGTAGAAAACTTTTACCCCGAGAAGTAAGCTACGCCGCCATCGAAAAGGAATGCCTTGCCGTGGTGTGGGCCCTCAAGAAACTGCAGCCCTATTTGTATGGACAAACTTTTTCGCTACTCACGGATCACAACCCGTTGGTCTGGCTGAACCGAGTGTCAGGGGACAATGCCAGGCTGCTGCGCTGGAGTTTAGCGCTGCAGCCATTTGATTTTACCATCCAGTATCGCCCGGGAAAGCTAAATGGAAATGCCGACGGGTTATCCCGACAAACGTAACTGGACAAGTGATCTGTGGGTACTCCTCCGGACATCCCCAAGCCGATCCGTTGGGATCAGACTGTGTATGCCGGCTTGGTTCTGGGGGAGCATTGTGGCAGCAGCAGCCATCTTTAAAACTGTATTTTCGTTAATATGTATGTACCACTTTAAGAACCAAGGGTATGCGTGTGTAATGTATTGCAGGTCTATGGCGTCTTGCTATTACTGCATTGCAGAACATTTAAAAGTTGACAGTTGGCAGTTAACTCCTGGAGCCATGAATAAAAATTGTCAGTTGACCTCCAAGCTATGTGTCGTCTAGTTCTTGGAGGGAAGGGATTGTAACTACGCTACCTGTCTTGTACCTGTCTTGGATTACCTTTCCTGTCTACCAGTGGAGATACCTTGGATAATACCTCTACTCCGCTACAAGTATCATCAGCAAAAAGACATACCTTACCATCAAGACCTTCTGCAATATCACTAATAAAAATATTAAAGAGAATGGGTCCAAGTACAGATCCCTGAGGTACCCCACTGGTGACAAGCCCAAGCTTCGAATATACTCCATTGACTACAACCCTCTGTTGCCTGTCACTCAGCCACTGCCTTACCCATTCAACAATATTGGAATCCAAACTTACGTGACAATGGGATTCTGGTCTCTCTTATCCCTCAATCTCCCCCAGCACCATCTCTCTCTTTCTCCTCTCATTCCAAACTTAGCTCCATCTCCCTCTCACCCCTCAGCTTTATCTCCCGCTCCTCCACCCAGTCCAACCAGCTTCTCTTTACCCAGTTTTATCTCCCTATAACCCTTAGCCCCATCTCCATCTCACCCCTTAGCTCTATCTCCTTCTCCTCCACCCACTCCAACCAGCTTCTCTCTACCCAGCTTGGGGACAAGTTGCAGATCACATCGATATAATACTCAAGCACCCGAGACACAGGGGCCCCGCAGAGGCGAATTGCGGCCTACAAGCCACCGGGCTGACAAGCATTATCTCAGACCTCCTCCTCCCCCCTCTTGGCCGGTGGGGGTTATCCCGGTCCCAACTGGAATAGCCAAGTCAAACCCTGTGGTCAACGAGAGTCACTTACTTGCACGCAACTGGACCCTCCAAAATGGCGGGCAAGCATCCTCCAGCAGAGCTGACTCTAGTACCAACTAGCAGTGGCCTCAGCTTCTCTGTTGAACGCTCCTTGATTGCAGATTGAAGGTGATATTTACCAGATTCTGGGCTAAACTGGAAGCACGAGCAGTTTTTACAGCCTCCCAACAAGTGACTGCCGTTCAACAAACTACACTGCATGGCATGAGCGGGTCCTCCAGACAAGGAAGGTGAGCAAACTCCCTTTGGCAAGCCCTCATATTCACCTGGGCTAAAAGCCTGCCAAACGACGATCCGCTGTTCAGAAATGCCAGGCAAGCAAAATTGAGGCACTGGTCACCGCGGGCAGCTACCACTGCCGGAAGTAGAAGCACTTAAACAAGAGCCTGCAGCTTACAAAAGAGCACGGTGATGTTCACCCATAGGGATCTGGGAGACCAGGAAAGGTGCCGATATCAGCATTAACCCTAGCTGGGCCTAGTAATCCAGGGGTAATACCTCACTTGATCCCTCAAGATGGTGGATACTGCTCCAGAAGGGAACCAAGGCACTCGACTGCAAGCTTCACATCGAGGCTCCCACGCTACTCATACCCACCTCTGTGGACACTCCTTACACACTCTTCAAAACGTCTACACTTCGTTAACTACACGCTTAGTCTGAATCTATTGTTGAGACATGTATTCCTAGCCTGATTATATTATACCAAAACTGTGCAGAATATTCACGATGCCTCACCATGTTTATGCTATGTTATGTGATATACTTGCCATTGGGGCTCTGCAAGCATGTTTGTATTTCGGAGCACAACAAAAATAAAGAATTGTAAAAAAATAAAAAAAACCTGCTAACAGTTTAATTGATTTCCTTTCCTGAAGAAGTGAGTTTTCAAAGATTTTTTGAAGGAGTGGAGACTGAATGATAGTCTTACGGTGAAGGGACGGGAGTTCCACAGAAGAGGTGTAGCCCTGGAGAAATCTTGGAGGCGAGCATCAGATGTGGGAGTAGGGAAAGAGGATATACGTAGGCCTTTGGCAGAGCGTAGGGGCCTCAATGGGACATACTTGTGTATTAGGGAGGATAGGTAGGTTGGAGCAGCATTTTATAGGGACTTATAAACAAGCATCAGAATGTATCTCCCCTTAGCTCCACCTCCCTCTCTTTCTCCAATGTATTGCAATGAAGCCGTGGTCACCTGATGTATTTCAATGAGGCCATGGACACCTGATGTATTTTAATGAAGCCATGGACACCTGATGTATTTCAATGAAGCCGTGGTCACCTGATGTATTGCAGTGTAAAGGAGCTGCCTGATCTATTGCAGAAAAAGAGCAATGCCTTTAAGGGAGCACTACCTTTCTTTGTAACAGGAGCAGGAAACAGCAAGGATCCACTGGACTTAAAAATCACGATTTGCTTCACTTTATTGATTAACAAGTAAAAAACAATAAAAACATCTGAGTGCATTTAATACCAGTCCAATAGAAAATCTTGGGTGATCCTTTTCTTTGTCCAAGATGCATTTCTCCTGAAGGCTTTATCAGGAAACTAAAATCACAGGTGTTTACCTGAAGAATTTATCATTCGGGATATTGGTTTCCTGATAAAGCCTTCAGACGAAACACCTGTGGTTTTAAAGTCCAGTGGATCCTTGGTGTTTCCTTCTCCTGTTACAAAGAAGGTACTGTGGTGTGGAAAAAAGGTATGATTGTACACACATGGTGGCACTACCAATCCATCAAAAATTTCTGGGAGAGAATCATTCCCCTCATAAGTATCGCCAAATCCTGCGGAGATACTTCTCCTCCACACAAAAACCTTTTTGCCAAACTAGGTAATTTTTGTCTACAATCCTTATTGATACCCACTAAATCCCTTATACCCCTTCATTGGAGCTCACCCCAAGTCGCCTCCTTAACAGAATGGCAAAACAAAGTTGAGGATAATAAAAGAATTGAGAAACTCACGGTTTTCTCCCAAAATAACCACTCCACAATTTCTAAAATATGTCATCCTTGAATTGTTTATACTATCGTGTATCATACCTGTAGAGGAGCTCCCTGTACCCCGGCTGGGTACCTCTGCCAAGGATCACTTCCTAGCTGGAACCCGGGAAAACCGCAGTGTTTCAGCCCCAGTCTCTGTGGTTTGACTGGGGTCCTCCTGGATCCTCTCTATCCTGGAGCAGGATAGGGGACTAGCTCTATTCCCTCCTAGCATAAAACTACCCTAAAACATAATACAAACATATTATACATCCCCAAATAGCCCTAATCTGAGCGCCAAAGTTCTCCAAATAGCGCTCAGATTCATGCAGTTTAGGGGAAACTCCACTGTGTTAAAGTTCACGTGGTCCTATGCCTAAAATAGTTCCAGGGCGTTTGGTGCTTTTGCTGATCTACTGTCGGGAGCTCCTGCATCCGAAATATGGAGAAATTAGTTCCATAATGGTCGCATCGTGGGTTTGATAAATGAATCTAATGTCAACTCTGGGTTTTCATTGAGTAAGAGAACCCCCGCCCACTGTGATCTATATAACTTATTGACCATATCCGACTCTACAGATTCAGATAACATACAATCAGATGATGTAAATTCAGATAATATACAGTGAGATAATGTGAATTCAGATAATATACAGTCAGATAATGTATAATCAGATAATGTATAATCAGATAATGTCAATTCAGATAATATACAGTGAGATAATGTGAATTCAGATAATATACAGTCAGATAATGTATAATCAGATAATGTATAATCAGATAATGTCAATTCAGATAATATACAGTGAGATAATGTGAATTCAGATAATATACAGTCAGATAATGTGAATTCAGATAATGTATAATCAGATAATGTGAATTCAGATAATATACAGTCAGATAATGTGAATTCAGATAATATATAATCAGATAATGTATAATCAGATAATATATAATCACATAATGTATAATCAGATAATGTATAATCAGATAATGTGTAATCAGATAATGTGTAATCAGATAATGTGAATTCAGATAATATACAGTCAGATAATGTCAATTCAGATAATATACAGTGAGATAATGTGAATTCAGATAATATACAGTCAGATAATGTATAATCAGATAATCTATAATCAGATAATGTGAATTCAGATAATATACAGTCAGATAATCTATAATCAGATAATGTATAATCAGATAATGTATAATCAGATAATATACAGTCAGATAATGTATAATCAGATAATGTATAATCAGATAATGTGTAATCAGATAATTAGAATTCCATGAATGTAAAACCCAAAACCATTCCATGTCAGAGATCAGTCTCCAGAAATCAGGTAGTTTAGATTTCAATTATTAATTCTTATTGGATTAAATCCCATTCTTTGAGTCTTTATGAAAACAGTGAATGTATTTCTAAACTTTATACCAGTGGTTCCCAAACTTTTTAGTTTCAAGGCGTCCGTAATATTTCAATATTTTTTCAAGGTGCCCCAAATCATAACAAATTTCTAGGTCGTATACCTGTACAGCGCTGCGGCATATACTGGGCCCCTTTTTAGCAGAAATGTTTCCCTGTCAGGGGCGGATCCAGAATCTAATCTCGGGAGGGGCACTAGTAGATTAGTTAAATAAGCAATCCAGGCACAATAACCACTAAAGCAATCTGTGATTTAAGAATAGTTCGACAACTTACCTGGGGTCTGCCGGGATAGGGGCTGTAGTAGGGCATAGAAGCATGTGTGTGTGTGGTGCAATGTATGTGTGAGGGCTGCAATGTGTGTGGGGTGCAGTGTGTGTGTATGTGAGGTACAGTGTGTGCATGGGGATCCATTGTGTATTGTGAAGGATGTAGTATGTGTGTGTGTGTGTGTGTGTGTGAGGGGTGCAGTGTGTGGGGGTGCAGAGTGTGCATGAGGGGTACAGTGTGTGTGAGGGGGCAGTGTGTGTGTATATATGGGTACAGTATGTGTGTATTGAAAGCAGTGTGTGTGTGTGTGTGATGGGCACAGTGTGTGAGTTAGGGGGCAGTGTGTGTGTGCTCTGTTGGGGGGTACAGTGTGTTTCTGGGGCAGTGTGTGTGTGTATTGGGGCAGTATGTGTATTGGGGGCAGAGTGTGTATGAGAGGTACAGTGTGTGTGTGTGTGTGAGAGAGATGTAGTGTATATGGGAGCAGTGTGTGTGTATAGGGGTACAGTGTGTATGGGAGGCAGTGTGTGTGATGGGTACAGTTATAGGCGTGTGCATGGGTTGTGCCGGGTGTGCCTGGACACATCCTAATCCCCGCGGCCCACGCTGTGTGCCTCCATGGACCAGTCCACAGGCAGAGAGGGAGGCAGGAGAGGACCCGGGGAGCTCTTGCCAGCAGCTCTGCAGGGTTCCTCTCAGATCTCGCAAGAGTGAACTCTAGCCCTGCAGGCTAGAGTTCACTCACACTATGACCACCAGGGATGGCAGCAAGGATCCCCCCTCCCAGGCAAAAGGTAAAAAGGAAGGTCTGTTTCCTAATCTGTCCCCCTACCCCCACAGACCACAAGGGAACGAGCGGCACGTGCTTCCCTTGGGTGGCCGGCGGTTCAGATTGCCGAACGCCCACCAAGGGGAGCATTCATCTCCCGAACAGTGCCGGACCACCCTGATACTCCAATTAGAATGTTCACACCTCGCTAATGAGGTGTGAAAACCGCAGACAGCAGGGAAACGAGCGGCGTGGGCTGCCCCTGGGTGGCCGCCGGTTCGTATTACCGAACGCCCACCATAGGGAGCATTCGTCTCCTGAACCGACCTGTGTACACTGTCTTCGATCCCGGTGTCAGGGATCATCCTACCCACTCCCAACAGAGCTATAATCACTCCTACCTTTCCTTGTCCTACCCGCTCCCCAACAGAGCTATAATCCCTTGTCCCTGTCCCTTACCTTGGAGCTAGGAGGCTACGCTCATGGCTGCCCAGGAGAGCACTCTCCCCGGTGGATACCTGCATGGGGATATCCACCGGGGAGAGGGATGCGCGCCAGCAAAGAGAGTCCCTGGGGCTGTGAGTTGGCCACATGGAAGTCCGTGCCGACCAATGGGAGAGGGAGCGCCCATTCAAACTGGGTGCGTGCCACTCTCCTGGTTGGCCGGCACAAATAAAGCGCTGATTGCTTGTCGCAGGAAGCGAGCAACCAATCCGAGAAGGAACGCTTGTTCAAACGGGTTTTCGCACCTTTCCATCTGATTAGGCGCCATATCTTCTGATTGGGCTGAGAAACCCCCATCCTCCTCAAGCACGGATTGGTGCAGCCGAGTTTCGCGCCTTTTCTTCGGATTGGGCGGCGAAACTCCTTCCTCCCCCCTAACGCTGATCTCCCAGAGCAGGAGATGGTTATCTGTTCCCCAGCCCCCTCCTGTATGTGTTTTGTGTTGTGCTGGGGGTCTCCTGCGGGGGTCTGTGCATAAAAAGCTGTGGGCCCAATAAACATTGTAAAAACGTTGTATCCTGGAACTGTGTCCTGTCCTGTTACTGGGGAAATGGATCTGACCTACTCTAACCAGCCAGGTTACCCCGGTCCCAGTTCAGGTCGGTCTAAAAATGCCTCCAATAAGCATCAAACAGGTATCTCCGGCACTTGAAAATGGCTCTGTCCACTCTCTATTTCTGGGTCAGGATCTCTCCAGGTGTGGAGAAATCTTCTGCTTCAAAGTGTCCAGTGCTTGATAAAAATTAGAAAAGTTCCAAGGTGCTTCTTAATACCGACTGGTTTCTTCCTCAAAGACTTTCTCAAGGTAAAGCAAATCCCCAAATCTTACTTCTGCTGGAACAGTACCAGGGTACTGCTGGCACCCTAACCACTACAGTGGACTAAAGTGGTGTTGATGCTTGGAGTAATTATTCTAATTAATGGTAAGTTTGGTTGAGTAAAGGTGCTCGCTCCAGAATCACTGTGATGTTTATTATTATTTCGAATACTATTTATTTTTTTGACATGGATAATTACAATTAGCAGCCAGTGTCATGTTTTTTTTCTGTATTTTGTATTCCAGATCAGGTGTCTCAAATATGGAAGGAGGACACCTTTTTTGGTTACCAGTTTCTGAATGGAACAAATCCTCTGCAAATCCGGAAATGCCTCCAAATCCCAGACAACTTCCCAGTGGATGATAAAATGGTAGCTGCGTCTCTGGGGACGTCCACCTCACTCCAGGATGAATTACAGGTGGGAATGTCTCCTCGACTATGAAAGCCAAGTCTCAAGGAGAGTGAGATTAAATCATGTATTAAACTCACTGTAATTGACTGACCATGACTTAAACCACTTTATTTGTTTTAGTATATAATAACAGCAGAGATTCATGTGTGTTCCTTTTATTTTCCTGTTTCGCTTACTTTTAGAACATATATCGATCTATAGTGATATGTCGAAAAATATATTGTTACTTAGAATCAGCCCCAAGACTCGTAGAGCATTCATGCCCCCTGCACCAGTGGAGATAGTTTTGTATTTACTCGTTCTTTGACTTCCCTTTCTTTTCTCATTTAGCCACATATTTTGGCTCGTTACTTCTAAAATTTAGAGGTTATCTATAAATCACAACTATAACCTCTATGCACTCTGCATGTTCCCTTCTTTCGTTGTTGAAAAACTTTTAGATTGTTCTTCTGAACATTGTTTAGATTGTTCATCTGAATTATATTGATATATAGGAATACTTTGTTTAGTAAATCCTAACAGACATTGGGTGTGGGTACTGCCCGTCACATTATCCTTACTTCCTAACAAAACTCTGGGCCAGTCAGGCAGAAAAATGCATGAATCCCTTTTTATTATATTTTATAGAATGGAAACCTCTTCCTGGCTGATTACAAGATTCTTCAAGGAATCCAAGCCAATACCATCAATGGCCAACAACAATACCTCGCTGCCCCGCTGTGTCTTCTGTGGAAACAACCCTTGGGGGATATTGTTCCCATTGCTATTCAAGTGAGAAACCTGATATTTCTATTAGTATATTAACACGTTAATAAACAAAACTCTACTTAGCAACATATAATATAAAACTGAACACTATATTCAGTTATATATTTATTTACTGGCAATATCCATGGCAGCACAATGATAGGTAGCTCCTCTCTATTCATATTAAAACAAGAACCATTCTTTTAGTTCTCTTCCTTTCCCTTATAGGAGATTCAGGATACAATCTGTGCTAAGGTGTTCCTCTGAAGATTCCTCTCTAGTGACCAGGGGACTCCTTATTGTGACCCTAGGGGTAGCAAGCTAGTTCTGCTTAAAGTGGGCAAATAATACTTTAAATTACCAATTCAATTGCAAAATAAAAATAGAACGATAATGTGCATCCTACGGAATGGATTTAGTTTAGAATATTATTAATATCGGTGCTTTATAAATCTTCCGAATCTTATACTCAGAGTACTGATTTTAATCCAGACACCGAATGCATTTGGAGAATTAAAAAAACAATAAAATTTTAGTGAGTGCTTAAAAATCAATATGTGCAAAATATTTGCTTTTTGACGTGTCACAACACCTGTGCGAAACCAACGCTCAATATACTCTTGAAGTGCTCGTGCAACAAATATATTTGTTTATGTGCATAAAAAATCCTTAATAAATATCTTCAGAAATGTGTTAAAAATAAAACAAAACATTAAATCTTATAAAGTGCTTAGTGTGCTGAACAACTTTTCGTGCAAAATTGTAAACACATTAAAGCAGATATACCAGCCGTGGTTAAAGTGCATGTGAGGAAATAAATATTAGTGCCAATATCAGGATATAAAAGTTCTTTGGATGGTATTTACCTAAAGAAATATAAAAACAGAAAAATAGTGAAGGCTGTTTACAGAAGATAAGAAACAGATATCTCCCCATTGGATCCCTTTGGACCTTCGCTCACATTTATTAGAGCCTCACACCTGGCTCTAGTTTACACGCCTTGGAGTCTTTTTTGGGGGGGAATCTTTTCTTTCTTGTCTCTGGTTATATTAACTCCCAAGAATAAAAACAGATAACACAATCTAGTGCATACATAATATAGCAGCATAAAAGAGTATAAATTAACCACTCACATCTCCTGAAGAACTGGAGAATTGCTGCAGACTCTCGGGCCAGCCAGATTCCAACTGTATTTGGTTTGAGAATTGTTATAGCTCTGGACAAAATCTGTTGTTTATTGAATCACTCTACCAGATTTCCAAGACTGGCTGTAGAGGTTTTTTTCAATCTATGATGGAGATTGACAGCAGGATATTGTTTTTTTTTCTGAGGAGGAGTCATCTTTTCCTGCACTATCTCTGGACCCAGTCATTGTTGACTATTTGATATCACTGTTGATACCATTTGAAGGTCCTTATATATATATAAAGGAGTCAACAAAAATTGAGCCCTACTCAAGCTGTTTATTTAAGACCTCAGTAACAAAAGAGTAACTTTCCCAGTGCACGATACTATTATTAATCAAATGAATTGATTATGAAGGAATGAGATAAGAGACTTGGAGCACAAGGCAGAATCTCCTAACTAACTGTACCCCTTTGATTCCAATAAGGTTCTTCCAAGGACTCCGCACCTAAATGAAATGCTATAGTGGTCAGACTGGCTAAGTGTTCTACACTGCCATTAGGCAAGCAGGTTCTTCAAGTGACTTCATCCAATGAAGGATGACTTAAATGTGTCTAAAGCTTACATTGCAGCTGACTTAGGGTTATATACAGCCATACCAGAGCTCTCAAGACATGGAAAGATTCAACTGAGGAAAATATTAGAGAAGGAAGAAGCAGGTCTATGATTATTGACATTCTTCACGTTTTCAAGCAAGAAGCATATTTTGTGGACCTTGGTTAAAGTTCTAGTCAGGAACATGGTCCTGTGAGAATCAATCAGAAAAAAGTCTCAGCTATGTATACTTCAAGGTCTCTCTCAAACAAAGCGTGAATAGGTTTACATGTGATCGCTGTCAGGGTCTTCTTGGTTTTGTGATTTGCAAAATCTTGCTTTTACAGAAACAATACCTGGCCTCATGTATGAATTCTCTACCTAGTCTTCTTAATTCCATGGTGTCCACTAACACGTAGCTATGGGCAAGCTTTAGGACAGTATCTCTATATCACTATGAGACCTACAGCTTCCCATATCCTCAACCATACCGTGATTCTGCACCCACATAGGGATCCTTACTAGTAGGGTACTGATTAACAACAGCTTTGGAGAGTTACAAAGTGACCAGCAATGATCACAGTCCATTTGCAGTGTGCAGCAACAGACAACTTAAACTAGATTTCCCTGTTAGGGAAACAAAATCCAGGTAATCGAATAACTATAACGTAGACATTTGAATGGAAAGAATTTTTGGTTTCTTAAAGGGCACTCCAGGCACCCAGACCACTTCTGCTCATTGGAGTGGTCTGGGTGCCAACTCCCACTACCCTTAACCCTGCAACTGTAAATATTGCAGTGTTTCATAAACTGCAATATTTACATTGCAGGGTTAACTCCACCTCTAGTGGCTGTCTATTAGACAGCCACTAGAGGTCACTTCCTGGGTTCTAGCACAGGTTTCCTGTGCTAGAGCGTCGCTGGACGTCCTCACGCTGTGTGAGGACCTCCAGCGTCGCTCAAAACCCCATTGGAAAGCATTGAAATGATTTTTCAATGCTTTCCTATGGGGAGACGTAATGCGCATGCGCGGAATTTCCGCGCATGCGCATTAGGTCTCCTCGGCCGGTGAGCGAGATTAGTATCGCCCACCGGCCGACGTAATCACTAGGAGGAGCGTCGCGGAGGCGGAGACAGCGGCGAGGGACATCGCCGCTGTCCCAGGTAAGTGACTGAAGGGGTTTTCACCCCTTCAGTAACCGGGGATTGGTGGGTGGGAGGGAGAGGGACCCTCCAGTGCCAGAAAAACGGATTGTTTTTCTGGCACTGGAGTTTCCCTTTAAGTTTTGTTTGAAAAGTATAGATTTTCTATTTGGCTGAAATTTGTTAGCGCATCTGTTCGATTCGCCAAAATTCTATAAAAGCTTTTGTTTTGTTGCATTATTTAAAGCCAGATGCAAAAGAATAGAAAAAAATACAGCTGCAGTGGTTTTAAACTACAAATAATAATAATAATAAATAAACTAATGATAAGATATCTTCTAAGTCTTCTCTCTCTCTTTATCACTCTATCACCAGCTACTAGCTCTCTCAAAGCACAACCTAAACCAACCCAACTCGGCCAACAAATGATGCTGGTCCACTACCTCACACTCAGTGTTCCAGCATCAGGAAATGGTTAAAAGCTGTCTGTCAGATTTGTTTAATGTCTTAGATTAGTTTAATGTTGTAGGAAATGGACAAATGATTGCGTGTAAAACACTTCCTGGCCCTGCATGATGATTGGTCTGTGATTGTTGTCACAGGATTTGTCAGAAAATGCTGGTCTCTCATTGGCTGCATGTGATAATAAATGAACAAATAGAACCAAATGAAAATTTGAAGAATTTGTTAATTCGCTAAATTTTGATTTTGCATTTGGTTTTGTCCAAAAATGAGCAAATAAATACATTTTCAGTCAGTTTAATGTTCAACTGAAAACAATTCCACGTCTACTAACAAGCAAATACTTCAAGGTTAAACTCACAAAACACAGGCTTCACCAACTTTTATATTATCAGCACCTTTGGTCTGTTCCTCAGTCCCTGCTGCAAATGTAGCTATTACAGACATTCCATCATGCAAAAACTAACTTCACCAGCAACAACACCCGCATCCCTTGCACCCCCCTCCCCTTTCCACACGAGCCCCCACATATGCACATAAACACAGCCAACATACTTGTATGAACAAGTAAATTATATTTTATTATGACAGAACACAACAACTATTTACACACTCTATCAACACGCGCACGTATGCACACACCTTGACACACTGACATACAGACATACACACAGATATACACACTGACAGACTGGCATATACATGCTGTGGCAAACTTCACGAACACATGGGAACTGAGTTGGAGGCCATCTTGTTCGCGAGAATGCAGGCAGCAGTGTTTGGTCATTGAGTTCATGGAACTACAATCGGACACTTTTACTCCCGAACACCGCTGAACTTTGACGAACGCCTGCTTCTTATCCACACATGTCGAGAGAGTGTCATTCGGTAGGGTTGTTCGTATGAACCATGCAAACAATTGCTACCAATAAGCCAGAGGATGCGTTCGGACAATACATGGAACTCCCGAAAGTGACCGGCCGCTACCACTGAATCCCTTGAACTAATTTAGGCAGACACCTCGTGTGCGATCGGTCAGGATCCCAGTGGCAGTTTAGCTTTGTTCGTGGGATCTGAGCACTATTTGGACAACTTGGGTGCTCAGATCCCAGCTATCTGGGGATATACAACTTGTGGGGGTTCCTATATGTATTATATGCATTATTATGTGTTTTTCATATTTCATGATTTTAGTCTGAGTCATGCTGACACTGTACTTTCTGGGCATATTGTGAGTGTGTTTATGGGTGTGTTCACTGTTCTCTGATTTTGTATATAAGCGGGCCATTTGGCTGGATTAAACAGATCTTCTTCACCCTTCACTAAGCCTCGGCTCGTGTTTGCGTGATACCACGGTTACCCCTGCGGCAATACCTATAATCACTGGCAGCTATATTGACTCTGCAGCTATCACAACCAGGAAGGGGCAACCACAGGCAGCACTAACCCATCTTCAGGAGGGTATACCGCCACACACACCTTGGCACAGATATACCCACACTGACACATACACACATATACACTCACTTGCACATTCACACATTCAGATGCACACTGACACATACATACAGATACACATACTGACTGACACAAACACACAGATACACACACTGGTGCATACACATACTCCGATACACACCGACACACACTGGCATATACACAAACTGACATACACACACAGATACAATTTGACATACATACACGAGTTATAATAATTTGATTTGCAGCAAACCTCCTATTAGCTTATCTTTTGTGTCCTGGAGGGTGGCTTGCTTGGGGTGAGGCTGATGGGAGTGAGCATGTAGGAACTCAGTCCAGCCTCTCATCTGCCTTCATGCTGCCTGTGGCCTCCAGCCAGTTCCTCCCTCTGACCCTTTTAAGGTAGGACAATTTGACAGGCTGTTACAGGCTATCACTTGCTCCCAGCTGGCAGATACTACAGGGGTCCGGTCAGGCTCTTCAAGGGCTGATGCACCCGACTGTTGTTTAGGAAAAACCCACCCATTGGGTGGATAATCTGATGGGGGCAGTTATTGGGGGCATTTATCATGTGTAATATCCTGCAAATCACACACACAATCTGACATACATTGTATGTTAAATTGTGTCATTTCTGGGATATCATATATGATTTACGGGTGTCAGGGAGCTGCATTAAAAATTGAACCACCGAGTCTGAATTTAGCTTTCTGCAACGGTCTCTCTTCTTCTAAATGCCAACCAGCCATGAGTTTATGTAACTTGCTGCTAATACTCCCTGTTTGGAGTCAGTTTGAACTCTCGGCCGGGATTCTTCCTCTTTGTTTTGTAGTTGTATAGAAACTTCCAGGTGGATTTCAAGCTTATTTCTCCAAATGATCAGTGCATAATGTCCATACATGTCTTGGTCTGCCCAAAATTACTACGAGTCACACTACTGTCAGCCATCTGCCACCATTTTAATTCAGCTCACTATATTATACAGTAAAAAATATATAGTTATGTGAGCGCTCCAATAAGACAAATTAAATAAAATGTAACACCCCACTCCAGCAACGAAAATGTTAATTAAACAGATACAATGTATTCAACGCCCTGCGTCTGATAAAAAAATTGAAGAGGTCCCTTCTATTATAAAGAAAATTAGGAGCCACAATACAAGTAAAGGTACAATCCACTGGGTTATAATTGGCAGGTAATAAAGTGCCTTTTATTTAAAGAACTTAAAATATATATATATACAGCTATCTAACAATAGACCTGCAAGATACAATATAGCAATGTTATCTCATGGGTAGAAACATCAATAGACACGGCAGACCATACTCAAAATAATTTGCAATAATGTAGATCAGCAGTTCTGTATAACTCCAGTGAGGGACCCCTCCACTGGAGTAAACACAAGTATAAAGATTCAAACACCTAAAAATGTCCGTGATGTTAATGATCAAATAAAAATAGGACAAAAAACAGCAGAAGGGGTATGGAGTTCTAAAACCAAGCAGGCTAATGTGACTGGGTGCTGCACAGGGGCTCCCAAGTCGGAAACTGTGGGAGTAGCTAGGAGCAACTTACCCTGTTCGCCACACCACACGCCTGGCTCTGGGAGCACACCAATGGACCCGTCAAACTGGAACTGATATGTGCTCGCTTTGGTCCGTCATTATCAAAAACAGGGAGCCACAAACAGGGTCAAGGAAGTCGTGCCGGTGTAGCAGTGCAGTGAAACGATGAACTCGTGATCTACGCGTTTCGTCTGTAATACAGACTTTATCAAGACTGGTGTTCATCAGGTAAAAGTCCAGCTTATATATCAATCACTCAGGGATACTAATTACAATAAAACATGACGTCAGAAAGAGTTTGGGTTACAGTTGCCCCAGGCAAGCTGAGGGTTGGACCGTAGAAAGGATGCTCCTAGCGCTCACCAAGGACCATCAGCAACACACCAGACACCATAAGCACTGCAGACTCCACAAACCGCCGCAGCTTGGTTGGGGTCTCGCCGTCTCCTACCCACCCTGGACCTACGACAAGGCTCCAGGTTCCAGTGCGTGAACCTCTCTTTTCCCAGAGAGCGAAGCAGGAACATGAACAAGCTCTCACAAGAGCTTAGCGAAGCTAAGGGAGTATGAAGAACATAGCAATCCCTGTAGTGGTTATAGCTGTCCCCTCCAAACACAAGTCGAGGCTGCGAGTTGAGGGTCAAGTAGGACTGGTTTAATGAGCATACAGGTCTTTCTTATATACACATTTTCCCACAAGGTTACTACCCACGTGGCCCTTGTGGAACAGAGGACACAAAGTTACAACAGCCAATCAACACAGTACAGTATAGTCAGACACTCCCAGCTAATGCACACAAACCCTCCCCTCTGCCTGTGATACAATTACCAAACACAATGGACTAACTTAATTATCACAGGCATAAAATATACAGTTTTACCCCAAAACAACAACATATCCCCACAAATCATACATCCCCGGATAGCTCTGATCTGGGCAAACAACATATCCAAAAGTCACCCAGATCAGAGCAAGGGTTCCCGAATTACATGGAAGTCATATTTCATATTTCGGTCTATTTCACATGGTTCAAATGCAGTTCAAATGCACGAACGGGGCTGTTCGTGCAAATAGCCAGAGTTAAAGTGGTGTTTGAAATGTCAAACACCGTTCGAGTCCCGCCGAAGTGTCGAAGTTCCAGAGAAGGTAAGGTTCAGCGTTGTTCGTGCCGTCGCGTGTCCGATTTGAGTTCAATGAACTCAACGGTAAAACACAGCTGACCGCATTTGACTAAACAAGATAATAAAATTGTTTCAAATTGTTTTATCTCAGATTAATTTTAAACAGGCCAAAAATAAACATTACAGAGTTTAGCTGGGCCCTATGTTGCACCTCCATCGAGATTTCGAAAAAAACCACCACAACAGAGATTCAGAAACTGTGAAGCAATGTTTGACCTCCAGGAGAGAGATAATACATGTGGGCAGTAGTGGGATTCAAAAATGTTAGTAACTAGTTCTGACTTTTCATATGTTTCCAACTCCACAGGATTGGCCCAAGACATTGTGCTGCCTGGGATCAATACTCCCCCCCCCCCCCGCCCCCCCCAAGTCATGTGAGCACACACAAGCAGATTGACGCAGCCACACATATATACCCCGGTCGTCAAAAACACCTGGGGGGCAGGGTAATGCTATTAATGCAGTAAATACATAAACCTTAAATATCATGCCAATGAGAAATAAATGCATCAATCCTGAATATCATGCCAAAGAGCAGTAAGTTCTTATAAGTTGTATATAATGAGCCACGTGTGTCTCCTGTGTCATCTCTCTGCCCCAGCCTTTCTGTGCCATCATTCTGCCCCTAGCCTCCAAGTGCCATGTCTCTGCCACGAGCCACTCTGTGCCATGTCTCTGCCCTAAGCCTCTCTGATAGTGTGTGTGTGGGAGGGTGACTGTGTGTGGGAGGGTGACAGTGTGAGGGGGATGGTGACAGTGTGTGAGGGGGACAGTGTGTGGGATGGTGATAATATGTGTGGAGGGGAACAGTGTGTGTGGCTGGTGATAGTGTGTGTAGGTGGTGACAGTGTGTGTGGATGTAACAGACTTTTCCCCTCTCTGACCGGTTGTCAGTACCCACCTTGTTCGTATTCCTAATAAAGATGAGTGTTCACCTTTTACACCCCCGAACACCGACCACCCCCTGGCTTGTTAACTTCATAAGAGTAATTAGCTCAAGTGCTTTCCCTGGGTGGCCGCCAATCATATAAGCGAACACACATGCTCGAGTGAATGGCGTCCATTTTGTCTCCCGAACTCAGGCAGCAGAATATGGTCATCGAATGTGTGGAACTCTTTTTGGCTACGTGATCCCATGAACCCCGGGGAAAACTGCACTGCTGCCCGTTCCGCTCCTAGACAAGTTAGAAGAATGCCGTTCGGGAGAAACTACCGACTAGGAGAAGCATTTGCTCCCTAAAAACCATTGGGAGCATTGGTTGGTGTTCACACAGGAACTCACGAAAGTGGACCGGCGGCCATTGCCTCTTTATGTATGGTTCCCTGTAACTGAGAGATTATTTAGTTACCGGTCTTTTACTCAATTATCTCCCAGACACAGGGACATCTGTGCATAAAAAGCTTATGGCTTAATAAAGTCGTACTCCCAGAATTGCTGTTACTAGGGAGGGATAGAGCTATTCACTTCACAGCGCCTTGTTCCGGAATTCCAGTTACTATGGATCCAGCTGAGAAAAGTCCTGGTCAGGACTAGAGTTTCACCACAGTGGGTGGTGACAGTGTGTGTGGGATGGTGACAGTATGTGTGGGAGGGTGACAGTGTGGGGGATGGTGACAGTATGCGTGGGGGGGGGTGACAGTGTCGGGATGGTGATATTATGGGGGGATGGTGACAGTCTGGGGAGAATGGGGACAATATGGAAGGTGGTGAGTGTGGAGTGATGGTGACAGTGTGGGAGGTTGTGACGACTGTGTGGTAAGTGGTGACAGTAAGAGGGGGATGGTTACAGTGGAGGGCAGGTCACAGTGTGGGAATAAGTGACAGTGTGGGAAGTGGTAACTGTGGGGTGAATGGTGACTGTGTGGGAGGATGGTGACAGTGGTGGTGGTGACAGTTTAAAAAGTAGTGACAGTGGGGGGATTATAACAGTGGTGGTGGTAGTGTGAGGGGATGGTGACAGGAGAGGAGGTGGTAAAGTGGGAAGTGGTGACAATGGGGGGAGATGGTGACAGTGGGAGTGGTGGTAGTGTAAGGGGATGGTGACAGTGGGGGTGGTGGTAGTGTGAAGGGATGGTGACAGTAGTGGTGGGGGTAGTGTGAGGTGATGGTAACAGTGGGGGGTGGTATTGTGTGAGGATGGTGGCACTGGTGGGGTGGTGACAGTGTGGGTGGTTGTGACAGTGGGAAGTGGTGACTGTGGGGGAGATGATGACAGTGGTGGTGGTGGTAGTGTGAGGGGATGGTGACAGGACAGGGGGGAAGGTGGTGACAGTGGTGGTGACAGGGTAAGAAGTGGTGGCAATGGGCGGCTGGTGACAGTCGGTATGGTGGTAGGTAAGGAGATGTTGACAGTGGTGGTGGTGGTGGTAGTGTAAGGGAATGGTAATCGTGGGAGTGGTGGTAGTGTGTGGGGATGGTGACAGTGGGCGTGGTAGTGTGTGGCTTAGTGAAATTAACATTTTTTTTGTGTGTATTCCATTCCCTGCTGGTCCAGTGGGCTAGGTATCCAGTCTGTCAGAGCCTCTCTGTCTGCAGCTCCACCGAGTGCAGAGCTGCAGACCATGGAGTAGAGATTTCACTATCTCCGGCCATTCAGAGCTCTGACACATCACGTCCCGGAGATCGTAGATCCCTACTCCATGGTCTGCACCCGGCGGAGCTGCAGACAGGGAAACTCTGAATGACTGCATGGAGGGGCCCCGCCCCCAGCGGTATAAAGGACCAGCCGCCTGGCCCCCTCTTGGTGTTGGTTCTCGGTCATGGACTGAGGACCCGACACAGCAGCCATTTTAATCACCGGTTTTGCAAACTTGTTAAATTTTAGTAACAGGTTTATGCAAACTGGCTGAATCCCACCGCTGCATGTGGGTTAAGGCATGCTAAAGTTTCTAGTATACATATTGAAAAATTATACTTATTTTTAGGCGCTCAACCAGCATAACTATAATTTCTAACCTGTGTTTTATGTGTTTAGTATGAGGGTACAACACAAATGTGTCTTTTTAATGCATCTTTATATATATGAATAATACTGTATAGGTGGTTGGGAAATATTTTTTACATTTTTTATTTCCCCTCATACTCCTGTTTTATTTAGCGCTTTTATATTCAAACTTTTGAATTCCAGTATACATATTTCCATTAAAAAATAATTAAAAAGTACAGAATAATAGAATTTAGTCAAGGTGTCATTTTATATAAATTTGAACAGAAAATTCCCTATAGTCAACACTATTTATTTGAATATTGTTGAAAATCAAGGTAAATATTATACATTGATAACATTTTTAATAATATTTGAATTGAATGGAAGCAGTTTGTTTATTCTGAAGGGTAATGTACACTGATCAGCCAAAACAGCTCTAAGGCATCTAGTCACAGACTCCACAAGACCTCTAAACGTGTCCTGTGGTATCTGCACCAAGACATTAGATCCTTTAAGTCCTGCAAGTTGCGTGGGGGGTCAGAGCTCCATGGATTAGACTTGTTGTTCCAGCACATCCCACCAATGCTCAAAGAGATTGAGATCTGGGAATTTGGAGTATGGCAGGGTGCATTAGCCTAGTGAAAGAGGCCATGGAAAATGAACACCATTACCATAAAGGGGTACATGTCAAAGTAACATCCAAATGAATGCAAGGACCCAAGACTTCCCAGCATAGCATTGCCCAGAGCATAACACTTCCTCCGCCATCTTGCCATTTTCCCATAGTGCATCCTGCTTCCATCTCTTTCCCAGGTAAACAACGCACACATGAACCTGGACATCCACCTAATCTAAAAGAAAACATAATTCATCAGACCAGGCAACCTTCTTCCATTGCTCCATGGTCCAGCTCTGATACAAACATCCCAATTAAAGGTGCTTTAGAAGGTGGACAGGACAGCTACGCAGCTTCACAATGAATCCACTGCGTGTTCCTACACGTTTCTATCTTGTGTAATCAGACCAGATGAACTAGCCTTCGTTCCCCACATGCATCAATAAACCTTGGGCTCCCATGACCCTGACGCCAGTTACATGCACCACTTTTGGTAGGTACTAACTACTGCATACTAGGAACACCCTATGAGACTTACTGCTTTGGAGATGATATGAACCAGTCATCTAGCCATTACTATTTGGCTCTTGTCAAAGTCACTAAGATAGATCTTTTCTTTGCCCATTTTTCCTGCTTCCAACACATGAAATTCAAGAACTGACTTGATGATGTTGCCATTTAGTCTATAACTATGTCTCTTTTATTCCAGTTGGGTCAAACCCCAGGTGAAGACACCCCTATTTTCCTGCCCAGTGACCCTGAGTGGGACTGGACCTTGGCCAAGATGTGGGTGCGCAATGTTGACTTCCAGGTTCATGAAGCTTTATCTCACTGGCTTTACACCCATCTCTTCGCTGAGGTCTTTACTATTGCAACCACCAGACAACTTCCGATGGGCCATCCAGTTTACAAGGTAAGAGATTACATGGCCAATTCACACTTACTGTAAATATTATCTTCATTCCTGTGGAATATTCTCTTATTACTACAGAGTGATGAGATCTGTAACAGAGCTTCCTGTACCCCGGTTGGGTACCTCTGCCGACGGATGCTCCTAGTGCTTACCGAGGGCTCCAAGCACTTTTCCAGACACCATAAGTGCTGCTGACCCCATTAACCGCCGCAGCTTGGTTGGGGTCTCGCCATCTCCTACCCACCCTGGACCTACGGCAAGGCTCCAGGTTCCAGTGGGTGAACCTCTCTTCCTTCAGAGAGCGAAGCAGGAACAGCTCTTAGAAGAGCTAGTGATTATTCAAGGGAGTATGAAGAGCATAGCAATCCCTTGTAGCAGTTTCCCCCAATAAGAGACAGAACTCAGTATTGAGGGTGAAGTAGAACAGAGGGTTTATTGATACAGGCTTGCTTTATATACAATTTTCCCAACAAGGTTGATTCCCAGCTGGACCTTGTTGGGCACCAGACACAAAACATACAGGCCAATCAGAAACAGTTTGATCATGAATAACACTCCCACATACTGTACACAATCCCTGTGCCTGTGATATAATTACTGAAGAGAATGGACTAACTCAATTAACTCTAACAGAAAAAACATACATTTTTACAAAGTCTGAAAAACACCCCAAAACACTACATATCCCCTGATCTGGGTTAAAAACATATCCAAAAATAACCCAGATCAGAGCAGGGGTTCAAAAGATTCATGGAAGTCTCTTTTGACCGACCGCACGCATGGTTTCATGCCCAAAACAGTTCCAGAGAATTTGGCCTTGCGTCCGGTCTATTTCCAATGGCTAAGTTCAGAGAAGGTAAAGTTTCTGCGGTGTTCGTGCCTGCGCATGTCCGATTTGAGTTCCATGAACTCGGCGATAAAACACCAATGACCTTGTTCGACTGAATAAAATAGCTGCCGCCACATGTTCGAATGTCAAATTGCGGCCACTTCGACTACTTCGACACTTCAGCTGTTTTCGAAGTGACACTTCGAAAGTGCAAATCCTTTCCAATAATTTCTGAAGGGGCAGAAACAGTGCTTTAAACCCCAATAAGTCACAGGGCCATAATCTCAAGGCAAAAGGCTGGCCAGGAATCCTCTCCAAAAACCAGTGGCGAAGTGGCTTTTGCCACAAGATCCAACTGGTGTATATTTTGTGCAAACCTCTTGTGTTTCCCCTTTTTATCCTTTGTTGCCTTTTTATTTTCTTGGTGGTGTTATAGCCACTCTATATTTTGGTTTCTTTGCAACAAGGTGGGACCTGGGAGGCCTGGAGGTGACTTGAACCTCTGTGACAGGTCAGCAGAACCCTCTAGGAAGCCAGTGGATAACACTGACAGTGTATACCTCCCTCCCATTGTAACATAACATTGCAGTTACTGACTCCTTCTAGACAAGTCTCTGCTGTTCTCGTTTGTTAGACTGTAATTTTCCTGCTTCCTTCATCACACAAACTCAATACCCTGATAGATCAGCACTCACAGCACACAGTTACAATGATATCCAGGTCTGTGCAATCTGTAACCATGATTCCACACTAAACTGATATGTACAGTTGGGGAGAATAGGGAGAAAATAAGGGTATGGGAGAAAAGCACAGACCATAACAAGGGACAATATTACAGGACACGGCAATGGGGAGAAGGCAACTAGCAGGGGAGTAGGTAGAAGACATAAGGTAGAACAATGGGAAGGCACAAAGACTTCAGGATACAAGAAGATGATTTTGATTAGGATCTTTTGTTGTCAAATTCTGTGTGAATCGTAACTCCTTACTTCAGTTTATGGCTATTTCCCTCAGTGTAAGTGCTGGATTTGTGTGAAGGCAGGAAATAACAGATAGCAAATGGTTCATTATATCTGAAAACAGCAAAACAATGTTATGACACAGAGATTATAATGAACTGGATTTAAATTAGGTGAACGGCCCCTTACTGCACTTGGTTAGAGTGCAATCCATTGACAGGGATCATGGATCTCTAAACCCTCGGCCTACAAAAAACATAGATAAAATAAATAAATAGATGCTAGAGGACCACGGGTTACCCAACTGATTACCTCCACTATTACCTTCCTTTAGCCACTCTATAACCATCAGCACAAGTAAATACCCATTCCCCCAGTAACCAGACGAAACATGTCTCTGGGAGTCAACTGAACTCAACTGATCTGTTTAATGGAACATGGTAAGCCAAGTTATACACAGACCCTCAGCAGGGGGTCTCCATATAATTACACAAAACCTTCACCAATGGGAATACAGAACAGGTCACAGAGAAAGAACTACAAAGCAATAAAGTGATTCCTTACACAAGTTACCACCTCCCCTTGTGCCAACACACCATGACAGCAAAAGGTTATCTTGGTTGGACCCCATGTCCCTTCAGAGCCATCTCTGGTTACATCAACACAGCCCGTCACTGTAGTAGATAGACTTGCTGGCTCCCACAGCAGGTGGTCACTCACAGGGCAGCATTTAACTTGATTAAAACGCAGTACAACGCAATACATTTCACTCCTAACTATACTTTATAGTTTATAGAGCTGCTGCCCCCCCCCTTTGTTGACCCACAGCTGCATATACAGACATACACACCGCTCTATGTAGAATACAGGTACACACACACTGCTCTGTGTATAATACAGGTACACAATACAGCGATATCTAGACACACGGAGATCAGTCCCAAAAATGGTGCCGCAAGCTTGTTGCCCGCACCAAACAAATCAGGCCATCCATCACATATCTCCCCCAATAGAAATAGAAAGACCTGTGGCCAGATCCACAACGGGCCTGAAACAAGTCTGTTGGACCCCCTGAGTCCACAGTACAAGTCCTTAGGGGTCCAATGAGACTGGACAAGTGGGTGGGCACATGTGGCCATGGTACCCAGTGACCGCGTTTCATCACAGGAACGTTCAGTAATCTGATCCTAATATTCACAGTGACGAAGTGTACCAATACATCCGGCCTATTAACAGAGAGCACTCTATTATCACTTTGTAAACCATATGATAACTCCCACCACAAAGTATTTAATACAACAATGCAGAGACTGCTATGGAGATGTAATTGTATGTATTTCTCTCATTGCAGCTCATTATCCCTCATCTTCGATACACTCTGATGATCAATGTTCTCGGTAGACAAGCTCTTTTCAATCCTGGTGGAACGTTTGATCAGGTGTGATCCATCTACTGACCTCTCATGTAGTCTGTTTATAATTAGGGTGATAAAAAAAGGATATTCCTTTTTGTAACTGTTGGTTAAAGCAGGATTAATCAGAAAGTGACTCTAATAACTAAATTATATTTGTAAATCTAAAAAAAAAAAAAAAGTGTGATTGGCAACCTGAGGTATAAAACCAAAAAACCAAAAACTGAAAATTGCAAAACCAGAGTGACTGAGAAGAAAAGAGATAATGTATAAATTTGTAAAAAGTTGGGGATACAATCTCACAGACTAGGCATAATGAATGGATAAGAATGTAGAGCATGCATCTCCCCTGTCCTTTGTTTCTTCAAAGTTCCAGACTCCTGAGAAAGGCTAAATCCTTATTAATCTGCTGTTCATACAGATTAATATATAATCCATTCAGATTAAATAAATTCTCCCCAGCCTCACAGAGTTCATAATAATTGTAGTTACTATATACGTTGTGCTCAAAGCATAGTGTAAGTTGGTTTACTGGAGCACTTCCATACCATCATTTCCCATCTGTTGGAGATCCCCCGGTAGACTCGTCAATAAATATCTCTTTATGTAAAATGAAAGCCTTGTTGTTACATATCATTTTATGGTAAGATATTTAACCTTTGCTGTAACAATCTTTAGTACAAAACAGGAAGAATACCAGATGGTCATAATACAATCATATAATTAGCTAATCACTTAACAACTTCAATCGAGAATTTTCAATATTGATGTCTATTTCTCTAGAAAGATGTCACTATATCTCTTATTTGATATATGTATATTCAGATTATGACAATTGGAATCAAAGGAATGCAGGCTCTTTCGAAGAAAGTAGCAGCAGAGTTGACATACGACTCCCTCTGTGTCCCTAAAGATATCGAGAACAGAGGGATGGAGTCCATCCCAAATTACTTCTACAGAGACGATGGGATGAAGATCTGGCTGGCCATAGAGAGGTAACCATGCTTTGTCTAAATCAAACAGATCTGCAGCAGAGTTTCAAGTAAGGGGTCGCTCCAGTTCTCTCATACGTTTTATTTAATTGCATTGATAGTATTGTGCTCCACCACCATCTGGCCATTACTGTACTGGATTTCACCTACATGAAGATTCACTAATGCAGAAAACTAGTTATAGGTTTAAATTTAGAAGCTTTTCATTGTGGTGGTTTCAGGGGGCAGCAGATTTCATGCTTTTTTTTAAATCTATAATTCTGGTCTTTTCATACCAGGACACACATTGTGGTCACAGGTAAAAGACCTCCAAACCTCTCTTTTGATATATTTATGTTCAGATTATGATATTTGGAATGAAAGGAGTGCAAGCTCTTCTGAAAAATGCAATGATAGATCTGACAAACGAATCCCTCGGTGTCCCTAAAGATATTGAGGGCACTGTTACATTACTTTGTGATACAAATGTGAAAAGATAAAAAATGCGCAGACTTCAATACCTGTATATCTTGGAACATTGTTTGATACGCTGATGTGGCGTCTATCCTACATGTCTTGTAATATTTTATGCGCAATAAAATAAAGAATTAAGATATTGAGGGCAGAGTGGTGGAGTCCATTACAAATTACTTCTACAGAGACGATGGGATGAAGAACTGTTTAGCTGATCATCAATCATGTTATAAAAAGCCATTTGCTCTATGCTATCAGCCCTCTTTACCTTGGCACAGCCTCAAAATAAACTGACCCACCATTTAAAATCTCTTTTGAGGAGACATTACTCTCATCACTTCCAGGTGACCAGTTCTTACCCAGAATTAATTTCTAAAATTATAATGTACATTTAATGTGTTATTTTGGAGAATAGGTGGGCTGGTGGGGACATAAAGACCAGGAGCTTTGACCAGTGATCTCTGTATCCAGTCAGCCACATATGATTCATAATGGAGCTACAGGGACAGTTATAGAGGGAGTCAAATTCAGTGCTGTCCCAGATCCTCCAGTGTCTGTGTGTGAGGCTGGATAGGAAGTGGAAGGGATCACTTCCCATCTGCCACTAACAGCCTTTCACACAGGAAATGCTGTACAGGAGGATCAGGGACAATGCTGAGTGATGCACAATGTAAAATAAAGAATTAAGATATTGAGGGCAGAGTGGTGGAGTCCATTACAAATTACTTCTACAGAGACGATGGGATGAAGAACTGTTTAGCTGATCATCAATCATGTTATAAAAAGCCATTTGCTCTATGCTATCAGCCCTCTTTACCTTGGCACAGCCTCAAAATAAACTGACCCACCATTTAAAATCTCTTTTGAGGAGACATTACTCTCATCACTTCCAGGTGACCAGTTCTTACCCAGAATTAATTTCTAAAATTATAATGTACATTTAATGTGTTATTTTGGAGAATAGGTGGGCTGGTGGGGACATAAAGACCAGGAGCTTTGACCAGTGATCTCTGTATCCAGTCAGCCACATATGATTCATAATGGAGCTACAGGGACAGTTATAGAGGGAGTCAAATTCAGTGCTGTCCCAGATCCTCCAGTGTCTGTGTGTGAGGCTGGATAGGAAGTGGAAGGGATCACTTCCCATCTGCCACTAACAGCCTTTCACACAGGAAATGCTGTACAGGAGGATCAGGGACAATGCTGAGTGATGCACAATGTAAAATAAAGAATTAAGATATTGAGGGCAGAGTGGTGGAGTCCATTACAAATTACTTCTACAGAGACGATGGGATGAAGAACTGTTTAGCTGATCATCAATCATGTTATAAAAAGCCATTTGCTCTATGCTATCAGCCCTCTTTACCTTGGCACAGCCTCAAAATAAACTGACCCACCATTTAAAATCTCTTTTGAGGAGACATTACTCTCATCACTTCCAGGTGACCAGTTCTTACCCAGAATTAATTTCTAAAATTATAATGTACATTTAATGTGTTATTTTGGAGAATAGGTGGGCTGGTGGGGACATAAAGACCAGGAGCTTTGACCAGTGATCTCTGTATCCAGTCAGCCACATATGATTCATAATGGAGCTACAGGGACAGTTATAGAGGGAGTCAAATTCAGTGCTGTCCCAGATCCTCCAGTGTCTGTGTGTGAGGCTGGATAGGAAGTGGAAGGGATCACTTCCCATCTGCCACTAACAGCCTCTCACACAGAAAATGCTGTACAGGAGGATCAGGGACAATGCTGAGTGATGCACAATGTATAACAGCTCCTGCAGCTGTAATACAAATCACAGTAGGCTGACTGGAGTATAAATAGACATGGGAAAGGGAGTAATTTCAAACTCCACACAACATAAACGTATTTCCCCTCACCTTAAATTTTACCCCTTCAAAAACCTAAACAAACCGTTCCATTAGTCCCAAATGAATCATAGGCTAATCCTTAAATATACCCTTTAGCTTAGTCCTAGTTTTATTTCCTCTTAAAAACTAAACACATCAATTCGTCAAATAATACATTTAACCCAACTCTAGCCCTAAACTCAATTATCTGAAACACCCCATATATCACAACTTTAACCCCTCTCAAGATTTTTAATCTACTTAAAGCATCCTTGTCCTTTTTTTCCTTTCCTTATGCTCCGTGTATCTTAATGATTATCCACGTTGCAACCAATGAGGACATCATGACAGTCCTACCCTAAAGCACCCATGACAGAATACCTCTATCAATCATTTCCCTGCTGTTTATTGGGGAACCCCAGGAATCACTGTCAGAACTAGTAGCCCCACTGTTACTATTGAGCTGTATGCAGAACTTAAAGTGAGCGCTGTATATAGCCCTTTTATTGAGGATTTAATCTAGCAAGGGGTGTCCCATGGTGTCTGAGCACATCCCAGTTGGAGTTGGGTCTACCTGCAAGTCCCCTGCAGTGTGATCAGCACTGGGCTATGCAGGCTGCTCAGTACTGATCACTGCAAGTTCTCCTGACTGCAGGGCTATTTAAATCATATTGTAACAAATGTCACAAAATGAATTAACAGCAGAGAGGGAAATAATCTAAGAGCACTTAGAGAGTGCTCTGCAGTAAGGGTTTCCATAAGCGGATGTCAGCATGGGATTTCCTGTCCTGAATTCAGCAAGAGTTAGTGTTAGGGTAGGTTTAGTGTTGGTTTAGAGTCCATGTCAGATTTAGATTTAATATTAAGATTAGGATTAGGGTTGGATTTAGGATTAGGGATAGGACTAGGTCCAGGAATATAATTCCTCTGGTTAAATAAGACAGGGTATTCCTCTAACACTATTGCTATGGTTAGGATTAACATTAGGATTAGGGTTTAGAATGTTCATCAGAATTAAGGTTAAGGTGAAAATTAGAGTTTATACTTTCTACATATATACTTGGGGGGTTGTTGTACTCCAGATATTGCTGAGTACAGTTTGATGCATTTTATTACAGTGGTAAAAATTAATAGCAAAAAGGGAGGCTGACACGCAGTCCTCTCTAAGCACCAAGGTAACAGAGAATTCCGTTAAAATACCATTTTCTAATACCATTCCACATAAAATTGTATTTTACTGCTTTTATTATGTGACCTGTAGCTACCAAAAATAAACTGAAATCCTACACATATTATGTGCTCTGTAAATCAAGACGCATACATTTTTTATTCTTTAAAAAAAATTTAATATAATATTGGTGCAATACATGAAAAAAATGGTAAATACAATCAGTGCAATAAATAGAAAAGTTGGTATTTGCAGTTGAACATAAACTTAGCAAAAATGCCAGAATTGCTTGTGTCAGAAGTACAAAACAAAGCAAACTGGCGTGGCTTGCCTGCCAATGGAGAAGGACATGTGAGTGCTATACTCCACCCATTTTACGCATACGACAACAGCTACAGTTCTGAACAAGAAGCTACAGACTACTTGCACTGTTCAGACAGACTACCTGAGGAATCAAACAGGGCCAATGGATGACTTTATTTTTTTACTAATAATGACCTCACTGTTCTAGCCAAGAAGATATAATGGTGGCAACCTTCCTGGGATCTGAGCATACAGCAGATCCCTTACAAGGATCAGCTCATGCTGGTACATTAGCCCAGACATGAGTGGATCTCAGTTAATATGCTCACAAAGGCAGACACAGGAACCATTGCTTCTGAGCTTTGTGCTGCCACGCACTCAAAGCTATCCGATATTCGGATTGACCCCCTGGATGCAAGGGTTGGTGGTTGTGGAGTCTAAGATTCAGCTGCTGCTGCAGCAAAATCAGGCAGCAGAAATTGCTGCCACAGGACAAGTAAACATGTTTCTGGAACTTAGAAGGCAAGTTGAAGAGTTAGCTAATAGAGGTAGACAAAACAATATAAGGGTCTATGGCCTACTTGAAACAGATGAAAAACCCATTGCGGCATGTCGGTGGATGCTGGCCGCTGCGGACCCACGCAATTATATAGCCCCACGTCCATCCACTGTAAAGATGACGACATGCGGGTGACGTCACACAAAAGACGAACACGCACATTTTGGGATCAAGGGCTAGGTATAGCCAATCGGATCTGCAAAAGGGTTATTTAAACTCTCATATTCCCTTAGCTCATTGCCCTGTCATGGTTTCCCCTCAATGGTTATCCGAGAGTGTGTTCCTGATCATGTTTTTCTGGTTTTTGACTTTGGCTTCGTTTTGATTTCCCTGATTTTTGGTACCCTTGACTTTTGGCTTTTCCTTATCGCTGTGTATCATTCTGTGTCCCTGACCTCGGCTAGTTTTCTGACTATTTAAACGTTGTAAAGAAGTGTCCAGATAGGCTTGATGAATAGGCAGCTACCAACCATCAGCCCCTGCTTTCTCTTTGGGAGATGAGCAGTTGTCCCTCAATTTGAGGGCAGTGTGGCTCCCGATGAGCTTCCCACTGCAGAGATGGAGAATCCTCTCCAGTGCATATTGCTACTTTTTATCTACTATATTTCTTTTTATCAATGCTGTTTATTTTCATTCTTATTGCATTTTTGGGGGGTAAGTAGTACGGCTTGTTTCATGACTTGTTTTTCTTACAAGAAATGCACTTTAGGGATGGATCGGCCACAGCACTGAGAGATGGGAGATAGCAATAATATTTGTACAAATAATAGCATCCAATTGCAAAGTAACACAAGAAAATCCTTTGGGCTGATTCCGATTTGTTGAAGGTATATGTAATAATAAAGGACAACATATATTTCTGTCCAAAACAGCTTTTATCTTTACAGACATTTCTGCAAGGTTTACTTATAGAGGCCAGTGACCTCAACATTCCTCTCGACCCAGGTCAATGCACCACCCATAGTATGAAGCGAGTTACTAGAGATTTGCAGTGAATGGGCTTGGTTGACTTCTAGAGGGTGGCACACCCAGAGGGTAAAGATTACTCATTTTACTGAGCTGTACATAAAGTTTATAGTAGAATACATTATCTTATAGTGGCACAGGAATACTTGCCACGTTTAATTTCCTCATATAATGACAAATATAAGGAATTAGTTGAAGCTCACAGTTTTTCAAAAGTTGTTGTCACAAAAGTACCCGCTAAACCTTCACAAGTTCCATAGATATTTTTACCAATTAAAAATAAATGTCAGTGGCTTTAAGCAAAGGTGCACCAAAAAAAAAAGAGACAACTGCCATATCCATAAGGCCAGAATAAAGGGAGATAAAGGGAATCCCTGAGGATATAATAGCAGAGTTCCACTCATACTACGCTAAACTTTATATTCATCCCATAACCACTCCTCTGAAAGAGATCAAAGACATAAAGTTCATATTTTGGAATTTATTTATTTTTTGGTTTAATTAGTTTTTTTTTATTGAGCATATCAAAATAAATCATGAACATCGACTGTACATTCGTTGTCATATAATCAAAAAGTAAACCATCAGAGTGATACATGTAACGTAATTTCAAGATATATTGCTTTCACAATGGTGAGAATACACACAATTACAGTGCACTAACTTCCTGACTGGTATTGCACACAAAACGGACATGTGTTGTGCTGAATTTCTTATTATGTAGGGTAATTTATGCATAATATTGCCACATGGGTACCTTCATCACTTACAGTTACATCGCAAACCCATTCAATATTATAACTGTATTGTACAAAAGTCAGAAAGGTGTTAGACATAATAAATGCATTATAGACAAATAAACAATATTATAACAGAGAAAAAGAAAATAATACAACTAAAATCTAACCTAATCGTGCTGGCCCCTGCACGACTAATAAAGGATGCTCACTCCAAGTGGGTTTTGTCGGTTATTTAGTTGATGCATTTGGGCTTTGTAATACTGTTAGGAACCCCCACACAAGTATATTTCCCCGACCGGTCTCCGTTCATGAGATTTCTGTGTAAACACCTTAAAAGGGCAACATCTCCTTTTGGGATACGAATGCTCCCACTGGTTGGCGTTCGTCTATACAAAATGGTGGCCACCCTGTGGAGCACTCATTAATTACTTCCCTTGCGGTTTCGCACTTATGTTAGTGGTGTGAACGTTCTAATGGGGCACCGGGATAATCCCCGTTCGGGAGACGAATGATTTCTGTTCATATGAACGCTCCCGAACGGGGAAACAGGGCACAATACACGTAACACAAGGGGAAAACATACGAATAAGCAGTGGTCCTGCCAGAAAGCTTCCCTTTAACCACAAGCCAGCATACACAGTCTGAACCTGACGGATCGGCTTGGGGATGCCCGGGTGAGTACTCACAGATCACTTCTCCAGTTCTGTCTGTCTTGACAACCCGTTGGCATTCCCGTTTTGCTTACTGGGTCTGTAATGAATCGTGAAGTCATATGGTTGTAGTGCCAGGCTTCAACCTAACAGCCTGGCATTGTCTCTAGAGACCCGGTTGTGATCTGTGAATAAAGTGAATTGCTGTCCGTAAATGATGTTTGCAGCTTTTTGAGTGCCCACACCACTTCAGGGGTGGGAAGTATACGATGGAGAATCTCCAGGGGTGGGAAGTATGGGACTACCTGGGTATGTGTATCTGTTAGTAACTAACTGTGACAAGAGTCATGTTAAGGGGTGGATTAAGAGAGGTACAGGGGAGAGATTTGGGAAGGGTCAGGGATGGGGCTTTAGGTAGGAGTCAATATTTATTTTAGTGTGAAGCCCCAGGTACCTATATTTACCATAACAATGCCCCTGAGTTGATAAGACACAGCTTGCTTGGACATGCATTCATACAAGTGATTAGTGGTACAATCCTCTTTAATGGATGTAATTCTCTTCTTAAAGGCTAAGATCCGATTTAGTTAGGACTGAGCTGGTTGCAGTAGCGGCGCTTTCCTGGGTTAACCTTCATATCTGAATGCAATTTCTAGTTTTTAGCATCTAGTGGAACCCAGCCATAAATCACCTAAAAAAAACTCCTATAAAAGTGAGAATATGTCCATGAGGAATGGATACTTTCTTTATCACTAATATAACGGTTTCTTAAATGTAATAATGTGTATTAAAAGTACTTTATGTTTTCAGAAAGAAAATGCACCTGAAATTAATTCTTCTTCAATCCAAAATCAAAAGGTCAATAAATCGCCCATTGTCCATAATCACACCAAAGACTGTAACACGGCTCCTACTTCTAAAATCCAATAGATCTAAGTTTATTACATTTACTGAATCAGAGTGACATCCTATGGCCAACTGCTGCTCACCCTAACAATCCCTGCAGCAGCCGGCAAGGTAGGTTTAACAGCAGTTGGTCAGATAAAAGTAGAGTCAGATTCTCAGCCAGATAAAAAGTGACATTTTCTCAACATAATCAATTTACACGTCATTTAAGGAAATACTTTTAAGTTTCTTTAAATGTAATAAACTTTAAAAAAAGTGAGAAGTAAAAATTTGATGTCAGTTGTCCTAAAAATTGAAACTGTGACTTCCCCAGGGTTTTTTTAATATCATTTTAATTATAAAATATTTTACCAGGAAAGATACATTGAGATTTTTCTCGTTTTCAAGTATGTCCTGGGTTCACAAAACATTGCATTGTTACAATAGGGTACAATAAAATACAAAAACAATATTAATACACAATAAATACAAAATGTAACATAGAACAGGTAGGAAATATATAATCACCCATGACAGCTGCATTCTGTTATGAGGTATGTAGAGAGGGATCTCTTAAAGGACTTGGGGAAGATTTGAAAGTGTGCGAGAGGTCGTTCCATAATTGCGTCGCTCCGTAGGAAAAGGAGGAACTGGCTGCTTTCTTTTTGTATTCAGGTAGACTAAATAAAGTGCTGGTACTGGATTGGAGATATAGGAGGTGGGAACAGCTGGGGAGAGCATTCTGCTCAGTTAGGGTGGGAGCTTCCCAGAAGTGGTCTTGGAGCACAGCCTCAAGCTGCGGTAGATTGGATTTGCTCGCATAGATTACTGTGTCGTCTGCGTACATGTGTACATGTGAGGATTTGCAGACATTAGGCAGATCATTTATAAACAATGTGAATAGTAGGGGGCCGAGAATGGAACTTTGGGGAACAACACACGTGACTGGAAGAGGGTGTCACTGTCAGAAATGGACACATAGTGTGAGCGATACGATACATATGATCAAAACCAGGTTAGCGGACGATCACCGATACCTGAGTTTTTGATTTTTTGCAGAATGTCGTGGTCTACTGTGTCAAAGGTCTTTGCAAAATAAAGGAAAATAGCTCCAGCTCCTTGTTCCATGCCAGTTTGGAGGTCATTGCAAACTTTTAAGAGGGCAGTTGTAGTGGAGTGATTCGGGCGAAAACCTGATTGATCAGGGGTCAGATAGTTTGAATGTTGGTAATACTCACATAGTTGCGTATGGATGCATTTTTCTAAGATTTTTTACAATACTGGGAGCAATGACATTGGGCAATAGTTGGAAACCAAAGTATTGTCACCACTTTTATGGATAGGCACTACTCTCGCAGTCTTCCAAAGTTTGGGTATGTATCGAGACACCAAGGATTCTTTAATTAGGGTTGTGACAGGTTTAGCATTTTCCAGCGCACTGAGCTCCAACAGCATTGCTGGGATTTGATCAGGTCCAGACTGGTTATTCATTTTTAGATTATTAAGGTGTTGCTTAATGGCAGTAATAGGTACAGGTCTATATAAAATGTATAAAAGATTTAAAGGTCATTTTCCTGTTACAAACATTAATCCACTCTATGGATAGTATTCTATGCATTTCACCTGACAAAGTGGAATAATGAATAATAAGGGATTTGATCTGTTTTCCATATCATTCTTTAAAAAACAGATATTTACTAATCAAAGAAAACACATTGTGTATTCCCAGCTTTGTCTCGGAGATCGTCCACTACTATTATAAGGATGATGGCTCCGTGTCGGAGGATCCGGAGCTCCAAGCGTGGGCGGGAGAAATCTTTACAAAAGGATTCCTGGACAATCAATCCTCAGGTAGGAATTATCTGTCTTTTGCTAGTTCAGACTCACTGTGTATATAAATATATAGTCACTTATATGGAATCTCAAGAACTCATCGAAAAAGAAAATAAATACAATTATTTAAAGGGAAACTGTAGTGAGAGGAACACAAAAACAAAATATCTTCTAGGAATAACGGGTGAGGGATCCCCTTCTAGTCCATGGGGAACATCTGGTATAACGGTAAGAGGAATGGACAATTCCAGAAGGCTAGCTCTGCTACAGAGGAGCAACCAGGATTATCATCACCTGTTGAGACTGGACATGATGAAGGAACCTCGCAATTATCGCAAAGGGAGGAAAAGCGTAGGCTCAATGAATCAGCCAAGTCTGAAAAAATGCATCTACCACTTTTCTCTCCAAATCCAGTAGCCAGCTGAAGAAGTCTGGAGTTTGTTGATTGTGGCAAGAAGCAAACAGTTTCAACCAGAATAGGCCGCTTTGGGATTCAAGGGCAGCAAACCCCAGTGGATTAAGCTTCCAGTCACTGCCTTCCCTTCAATTGCAGGAGAACCAATCCACTGTGAGGTTGGTTGTGACGGAACACAGTCATTGAGTACCATACCCACATGTGCCCCCCCCACTTGCCCAGTCACATTGGACCCCAAGGACTTGGACTGTAGATTCAAGGGGGTCCAATCGACTTGTTGCAGGCCCATCGTGGGTCTGGCCACAGGTCTATCTATTTCTATAGGGGAGATATGTGATGGATGGCCTGATTTGTTTGGCTCGGGCCACAAGCTTGCGGTGCCATTTTTGTGACTGTCTTACATGTGCCTGTATATATGCAGCTGTGGGTCAACAAAGGGGGGGGGGAGAGGCAGCAGCTCTGTAAAGTATAGTTAAGTGAAATGTATTGCTTGTCTGAGCCCCTCCCCCTCCCCTTTCTTCTTCCTGTCCTAGCAGGACATTGTCACAGAGACACTGTCAGCCCAGTTTGAACTGGTTGCCTTGTCCCTCTTCCATCCCCCATCCAGTTCTTGGGATTGAAACCCCTGGTGTATTGTGTTGGAGACCCCATATAGGGGTTCAGTCAGTGCTGTACTCTGTTCTGTACAGAATAGTGTCTCGTCCAGTTACTGGGGGAAATGGATGCCTGCTTGTTGTAAGGGTTCCTGAGCAGATGAAGGAAGGTATTAGCAGAGGTAACCTGGGGTCCGCTACATTGGTCTTCCCCGACAGATATTCTACCTTCAAAGATATGTTGCGGGGAAGACAATAATTCAAATCATCTTTTTGAGATCCGACAGAATGTGGGAGCAAGCGCCCCAGAGATAATTAATCTTGTTATAACAAACAATGTTGATCTTTTGACCAACATTCAAGTAGGGGAGCATTTGGGAAATAGTGATCACAATATGGTAATTAGTTAAAAAAAAACACTGAGGATAACTGGAAGGCAATTAAAGTGGTTAAACTAGAAAATGAGAAATGGATTGCCAAAGAATGTAAAACCAACTCCAAATTTTTTTTCAAGTACATCAATTTGAAAAAACCTGAAAATGAAAGTGTAGCATAGAAACATAGATGGGTCTGTTAATTAATGAAGACCAAGGAAAGGCAGAAATTTTAAATATCAATTTTTCTTCAGTATATATTAATGAGGATCCCATGGCAAGAGATATGCAAATGATCACTGCAAAAAAACTTGCAGATAACGTGTGATTGGATGATTCGAGACAAGGTGCTACAGCAGTTAAGGAAAATTAATGTATATAAAGCTCTGGGGCCTGACGGTATTCACCCACGGTACTTAAGGAGCTAACTTGGGAAATAAATGAACCTCTGTATTTAATCTTTCAAGATTCTTTTGTTTCAGGTATTGTACAGGAGGATTGGAGGAAGGCAGATGTCATTCCTATGTTTAAAAAGGGTTCAAAATCCTTGCCTGGAAATAATAGACCTGTGAGCTTGACTTATGTGAGTGGGAAAATATTTGAAGGGCTATTATGGGATGAAATTCAGGGATTCATTGGGAAGATCTTTGTTATTAGCAATAATCATCAAGGCTTTATGAAACATAGGTCATGCCAAACTAACCTGATTTCAGGGTGGCGGTCCGGTGCCCAGGACCCAGACACTGTCTGGGCGGCGGAGCGAGGACCGGGACCAAGTATGCCTGATGTTCAGAGTAGGAGTCACAGTGTGGAGGTGGATTAGCAGGGTCTAGTGCAGGGTAACCGCACACCCCCTGGTGTTGAGCACCAGCGTTTGTGCAGCCACATACCAGAATCCTGATTCAGCTTCAGCGGATCCCAGGAACTAGAAGCTTGGAAATTAAGCAGACCTCCCAGGAGCTGAATAGGGAGGCTCTGCAGCAAGAATGTATCCAGTACTAGAAACAAGGCAAGACTAGAGATAGGCACCAAACATAAAAACAAGACAGAACTAGTAGAACCCAGAACCAGAGAAGGATAGTAAGCTAAACCCAGAACATATACACAATACATAACGGAACATTAACTAACCAGGGACAGGACAGGACTGTACATGGACTGGGATTACAAAATAAAACAAGACAAGATATAATAGGCAAAACAAGAGGAGACATAACTAAGCACTATATATGAAAACTATGGGGATTTAGTTACATTATATGATCATACATTGCATAAGCCTGCCACAACGCCAATGTACCCCATATTCGGCAGGTCCTATACTGCCTAAAGTATGAACCATACTAAACCACAATAGTACTTACCTGCAAGAAATGGCAGATACTTGAAACACTGCTGCAGGTCCAGGCTGAAACAAAAGAAATGATGGAAACCAAACAGGTGTGGCAACATAAAACAAACATTTAAAGGAAACCAAGAGACTGGGAAATCCAGGGACGGATTACAGGAATGAACCCAGAAAAACCCAGGATAAAGAAAACCAGACATAGAATAGAACACCAGTAAAAAACAAGAACAATTAAACAAGAATTGTAAAAAGAGTACTGGATACCAGAAGCCATTGCCAGAATGATCCGCAGCTAGGAACAGGATGTGACACCTGATTGCATTCTACGAAGAATTAAGTAGAAGTATAGATCAGGGTGTTGCAGTGGATGTGATCTACTTGGATTTTGCCAAGGCTTTTGATATGGTTCATCACAATAGGTTAGTATTCAAACTAAAAGAAATTGGTCTAGATGAATATTCTTTTTCTTGGGTAGAACATTGGCTTAAGGATAGAGTACAACGACTAATGGTAAATTTTCAAGCAGGACAAAAGTGGTAAGTGGTGTCCCTCAGGGTTCTGTTTTGGGACCGCTTCTATTTAACATATTAATAAATGATCTTGCAATAGGCATTGAAAGCCATGTATCAGTGTTCAACTTTGTAAAGTAATAAAATGTGAGCAGGACATTGCTTTGCTGCAGAGGGTTTTAGATAGATTGGGGGACTGGGCACTCAAATGGCAGATGAAATTTAACGTAGAGAAATGCAAAGTTATGCACTTCGGGGTTAAGAATGTACAAGCAACTTACACACTAAATGGTAGTGAATTAGGGATAACCACACACGAGAAGGATTTGGGAATTGTTATAGACAACAAATTAGGCAGCAATATGCAATGTCAATCTGCCGTTGCTAAGGCCAGTAAGGTTTTGTCGTGTATAAATAGGGGCATAAATTCTCGAGATGAAAATATAATTTTGCCTCTTTATAAATCGCTGGTAAGACCACACCTTGAATATGCCGAAACGTTGGGGGCTACTTTGTGTTTGGCGTCTTCACCCTCTTCTCATGTTCCTTGATAGGGTCTATATTTGGTATGTGTTTTTTGGTTCACTATTGTATACAGGTATCATAATACTGCTTTTTTGCATCAGTTGTTATATATATATATACTGCCCAATGTGGATTATTTAGATAAGTATTCTCTTTTTTTAAATCTATTTTCCTTTTGTCCTAGTTATCGCTTGCATATTGGGTAGATGTGTTTGAATATATTGACACCAAAATGTCCTCGTTGATACTGGTTATATGTGCTCCCGTACAATAATTTTTTTTGCATTTTTATTGGCTGTGCTCCTTGTTTTAGTATTATATGATTATATTATTAGCCCTTTGGAAATGGGGCTTTTGGAGTGAGCACCCTTATCTATATACGTTTTCTTTGTCCAGTGTTAATGGCTGTTAATCAGGTGTGCCTATCTCTCTCATTGTTAATACATGAGCTGCAGTAATACCACGCCCATGCCCACTGGAGGGGGTACAAATGACACAACCCAGAGGGACTAAATACACCGGAGCCCACCGGGAACATTGGAGCATCGGAACAGAAGTGAGAGTGTGTGGGGCAGGCAGGGCCTGCAGGAAAAGGAAAAATAGGGTCCAGTATGCAGATATAGCCTGTCAGAGGAATGGTTAAACAGTAATGTGGCCGGCAAAGCCTGCCAGGAAAAGGACAAATAAGGCCCATTGTGCAGGCAGGGGCTGTCAGGAAAAATGGGAAAAACTGTTATGAAGAAGGCAGAGCCTGTCAGGAAAGGGAAAAATAAGACCCAGTGTGCAGGCAGAGCCTGCCAGAAAATGGGAAAAACAGTAATGGGTCATTCAGAGCATGCCAGAACAGGGACAGGCGGTTGCTGGCTAATGCTGAGTCTGGGACTAGTGTAGTCTCCCCTTCCTCTCCCCGCCCTCTCTGTGCCTCCTCCAAGCCCGCACATCTCATGCTATAAGCTGGGAGAAAGTAACCTGAACTCACTTCCTCCCATCAGTAAGCCCAAAAAGTAAGGACCACCCGATGGGCACCATGCAGCTTGCGGGCCTTAGAGTAACTACATCGGTGGTAGTTCTGTTGCTGCTCGGAAGTTCAAACGCACAGATACGTGAAGGGAATACAAATGTCTGATAGCAGATATTTGAATTCCTGCATGTAAAAGGGGAACTTTGCGTTTAGTTAATACTAATTATAAGAATATATTCACTTGTTATTTTCTATGACAGACAGAAATGTTAATACTTCTTACATAATGTTCTGTTTTGCTTTTACCATCAGGCATTCCGTCCTCTTTGGAGACCCGGATGGAAATGGTCCGCTACCTGACCACGATGATCTTCACATGTTCCGCGAAGCATGCGGCGGTAAACAGTGGCCAGGTGACCATTTCCTATTTATACTTCATATAACAAGGGTTGGTTTATGGGACCTTTAAATATTAAATATTACACTTGTGCACAACTAAGAATTTTTTGGGCAAAATTCAATGTATTAAAAAAAAAAAAAAAGAACAAATTGGATTGGGCATTTCGGATCTGTTGAATTTTGTCCTTGTGATCATTCCGGGAAATATGATTTAGATAAATCAAAATGGTGGGAAAATGCATATATATTGCAATACATTGTTTTTCACACCATTTATTACATAGTTACATAGTTAGATAGCTGAAAAGAGACTTGCGTCCATCAAGTTCAGCCTTCCTCACACCTGTTTTTTGCTGTTGATCCAAAAGGCAAAAAAAAAAACCCCAGTTTGAAGCACAATTTTGCAAAAAGCTAGGACAAAAAATTCCTTCTTGACCCCAGAATGGCAGTCAGATTTATCCTTGAATCAAGCAGTTATTACCCTACATTGAAAGATAATATCCTTGAATATTCTGTCTTTGCAAGTATGCATCTAGTAGCTGTTTGAACATCTGTATGGACTCTGATAAAACCACTTCTTCAGGCAGAGAATTCCACATCCTGATTGTTCTTACAGTAAAAAAAACTTTCCTTTGCCTTAGACGAAATCTTCTTTCTTCCAGTCTAAACGCTCGTGTCCTATGTAAAGTCCGGTTTGTGAATAGATTTCCACACAATGGTTTGGATTGGCCCCGAATATATTTGTATAATGTTATCATATCCCCTCTCAGGCGACGTTTTTCTAAACTAAATAGGTTTAAATTTGTTAACCTTTCTTCATAGCTGATATGTTCCATTCCTTTTATTAATTTTGTAGCCCGCCTCTGCACTTTTTCTATTGCCATGATATCCTTCTTTAGAACAGGTGCCCAAAATTGCACAGCATATTCAATATGTGGTCTTACCAGTGATTTATAGAGAGGCAAAATGATATTCTCGTCCCGAGAATGAATGCCCTTTTGCATGCATGACAATACCTTACTGGCCTTGGCCACTGCTGATTGACATTGCACATTGTTGCATAGTTTGTTGTCTATAACAATTCCCAAGTCCTTTTCGTGTGTTGTTATCCCTAATTCACTTCCATTAAGGGTATACGTTGCTTGTGTATTCTTTACGCCGAAGTGCATAACTTTGCATTTTTCAACATTAAATTTCATCTGCCATTTGAGTGCCCAGTCCTCCAGTCTATCTAAATCCTTCTGCAACAAAGTAATATCTTGCTCACATTGTATTATTTTACAAAGTTTTGTGTCATCTGCAAACACTGAAACATGACTTTCAATTGCGTCTTCAAGATCATTTATAAAACCATTTGGTTCACAGATCAAGTGAGAAGTAACCAACAGAGGGAAAATATATATATTTATTTCTATTTTTACAGCTTCTCCATTTTTTCTTTCTATAGGTCACTTCTAACTTGATGTATGAATAAGATCCATATATAACTCTTGCCCCTACCCATCAGTCATCTTTTTCCATCAATCATCTTTTTACTTTCGTGCCACGGATGGACCTCCGAAGCAGTAAAACCGCTCGTTCATCGTCTGTTGCATTTGTTTCGTTATTCGTCCATATTACATTTTGGAATTATAGAATTTGTACTTGGAACCTTCTGATCAACCAGAATTGGGATAAATCATGATTCATCTGAAATCGAATGCATGAGTTTCATTAAATAGCTGCCCCACAGATGTTGTAAGATATAGTTTGTTAAATATTTATGAAAGAAGTTGGTGTGACAGATCCATCTGTACAGACTAAGATTGCTGGTTCGTCTGTTTGCCTTTATTTCGATTGATCTCCTGTCCGTATGCCCCTGGTTCGTGTTTTACCGATTGAAACTACCGAACGGACGGCCACCCAGGAGAGGAGTGTGCTGCTGGTTAACCTCTTGGCCCAATTAGAACGTTGTGGTTAACCGCAGACACCTCTCCATTCCATCCGTATGGTTGGTTGTCGTTCGTATGCCGACTACGAGGCGGCGGCCATTTTGGAACACGAGAAGGATCAGCAGTGTTCGGCGAGGATTCTATGGAACTAAAAGCAGACACTTTATTTACCGAACACCACTGAAAACTACCGCCCGCCTTCTATTTCGTCGAGGCATACGAACACCGGTCCGTTCGGGAGTTTGCAACGTACGTATGGACTTCGCCCAGATAGCCGTCCCATGGAGTCAATCGTATACCGAAAAGACTTGTGAGAGACTTTGACTCCATGGCAATTGAACTGTGTACATTGGATCTGAGCGCTATTCGGTAGAAATGTGCACTCAGATCCAGGCTATCTGGGGATACGTTACACGAAACACATATATTCAATATTTTCACATTGATGTATTTTAATGTATTTTTATTACTGTATTCAAAATGGCGATTTGCCTCTATCCCTGGAGATAATTAGGTTTCTTCCCAATTATCTCCAGGATAGAGAGGAGGGATTTATGTGTGTAATAGGGAGGGCTTACACCTAAGCCACTGCAATTGGCCACTGTCCAATAAATGTCCCAGTCTTCCATCTGGTCCCCTAGGGGAGTGTCCACCAGGTGGGAGACCTGCATAAATACCGGGCAGGTAGCCCCCATTAAACAGAATCCTGTTTTACCCTCAAGACGGAGCTTGGTCTCGTTTGCGGGGGGAATTATTACTTGGAAAGCGCATTTTGTTTATTTTAGCCGTGAAATGAGTTTGCCTGATTTTATGGTCGGGAGTTACCGCGTTCCCTTATACTCCGTTTGGGAGTTTGCCGGTCGGCCGTGCAGAACCTGCATTTCTGGAAAGGGGGATTATTAACTAAACGGCGGCTTCATCTAAATTGGCGATGAGTGTCGTAACAATTGGTATTGTTACAATGCTGGCAATAGTGGGACAAGTCTTCAACACCATTTGTCTATTACATGTCAAACCCAACCTTTCATACATCCATCATTCCAGAAGATGGTAAAAAAAAAAACCAATATCAAATGATTAGAATCCTTCTTCTCTCCCAAGGAGATCTGGGTCCTCCTTGTGTGTACCAGGCTCCGGGTTCCCAATGGCAGGTTGTGAGTGGGGTCAGAGTACCTGCTTCTCCAGTGTGAGTGATAGCCAGGTTCGGGCTGCCCCCTGCCTGGCTATCGGGAAACCCACAGGAGGACTTGGAATCCAGAGTGAAACATATGGATTGTGTACAAGGTACAAAAGTATGGGTGTAGTCATCACTGTGTGAAACTGTGTGTGACACAGAACTATATGTCAGGGGCATTGATAGAGTGACATAGAAAAACTGTGCCATGGGCACAGCAATGGGAGGCCAGGGCAGGGGCACATAGAATGGCACAGCGAAGGCCTGCTGAGATCAATGGGTGCCTGGGACAGGGTTACTTGGATCTGAGTTGTGAAATTGTCTGACACAAACAGGGAATTGCAGACTTTTAAAGAACAGGACAGAGTCTCTGGGCATGTGTGGCAGTGTTTGTTTGTGTCAGTGTATTAATCTGTATGTGGCAGTCATATGTATTTGTGAAAACATATTTATATGCAATCACCAGTATTTAACAAAAGCACACCTCTGCATTCAAACACCAACACTGTACACAAACTCACCTGTGGCGGCATCACTGCCTGTTTGTGGAACTCCTTTTTATACTATGTGTGTTTCCCTATCTTTCTTGAATTGTGCCCACAAAGGGAATTCATTTGCCTCCTGAGGACCAACCCGATAACTCATTTAGAACGCTAGGTTAGAACATTCTCACCTCGCAACATAAGTGTCAAACCACAAGGAAAACAATTAATGAGTGCTCCCCTGGGTGGCTGCCCTTTCGTTAGATGAACGCCAACCAGGGGGAGCATTCGTGAGTTGTTATCCGACTCTTTCGTTTCCCGAACGAGAACCTCGTTAACACTAATCACTAATCACGTTCGCACTCGTTATATAGGTGTGAAACTGCAATGGAAGTCATTAATGAGTGCTCCCCTGGGTGGCCGCCATTCGTAACCTTGAGCAGCGGCCAGGGGGAATATTCATACCCCGAAAATAGACACTTCCCTTGTCTGGGTTCCACACCGGGACCTTGCGAACGGAGGTTAGTCAAAAGAGGAGCTGTTGTGCGGATCCCTGAGATTCGTGTGGACACTTTTGGGGCACTGGGTAGTTTGGCAGGCTTTCCAGTGCCTGGACTCCCAGGCACAGAGGCTCCTGGGAAGAAGGCATCTGGGGTGGGAAACCCTGTGTTTTGGTGGCGGGTTTTGGGGACAAAGGGAACAGAGTCCCCTTCCCGCTCTAGGACCGCAGGGAGGGGGGAGGATTCTAGGATGTGACCCTGTACGGTTGTGTGGGAGACCCCTTGCATTGGGATATGCATAAAAGCCGTGTGTGGCCAATATAGTTGTGTTGTACCTCCAGGACTGTGTGTCGTCCATTTACTGGGGGAATGGGTTTCTTTATACTCTAAATGGTTCCTGACCGGCTGAAGGAAGGAAATTAGCAGAGGTAACAGGTCAGGTCTGCTACAACGCTGAATTCATGCACTAACACGACATAAAAAAAACCTTGCATTCAAACACCAACACTACACAAACCCATGATTTAAATGCCGACACTACACACAAACAGATACCCTGCATTCAAACATTCACACAAATGTACTCCATACAAAAACATGCCTACATTCACAGATACTACATACAGATAGAATTGCACACAAATAGAATCCTGCAAGGATGGGTGTGAAGGATTTCCCATGTACTTGCCTGTGGGCCCTCAGTTAAACCCTCTCCCTGCTGTTTAAATACCTGTATCTGTGCGGTTTAAAATGTATAAAAGAAATGTCTGTGTGTTATGTGTAAAAGGTGACTTTATGTATTTTAAAGTGTTTTATGTCTTTTTGCAACCATGTGCTCAATGGAGTCTGCCTCTAGCCCTGGATAATTGGATTACTTTCCCCTTTGTCTCCAGGATAGAGGCCTCTGTAAAACCTGTTTAAACCAGATTGCCATGCTGCCAGCCAGGGACCAAAATATACTTTTACTAACTTTTGAACCCCTGGTCTGATTCATGCCATTTTTTAATATGTTGTTCCCCTGAATGGGTTGATTGTGAATATGTGAATGTGATGTATGGTTTTAGAGTTATGAATGTTAGGTAAAAAGTATGTTAAACTGTAAATGTTCTGGCCAGCAGATAATTGAGCTATGTATATTGCTAAAACTCAATTATCTAGCCTGGCCCAGAGGAGGAGTTTTGTGTTGCATAAATTGTGAGTTCTGTGTGCCAGTAAATCAGTCTTGTTCCAGCATTAAGCCTTGGCTCATGTGTGGATTATTTGGCGAGACCAGCAATTTATTACTCTGTGGATTACTTGCTGATTTTATTTTATGGGAAGAAGAGAATACATGACGGAGTAACGGATTGTACCGTCACAATGGGTAAACAGCAGATATACAGCTGCCAAAGCATAATGGAATGTGTACGGCAGTGGAGGATCTACATATTGTCTACCTCTCCTATACAGCTGTGAAAGGGGGCCTTATCAGTTTTTTGCACCATGGACCTGAGGCTTCTAGTTACGCCCCTGGTCACCATGCCTGATAACTTCACACTATGCTGCAGTTACATGTCTGTCTTCATGATAGATTAGAGAAAGCTTAAAGTGATAGTATAGTCACCAAAACAACATTATCCTAATGAAGCATTTTTTGTGTATAGATCATGCCTTTTAGGAGTTAAATCAATTTTGTTTCTGTTTATGCAGCCCAAGCCACACCTCCACTGGGTGTGACTGACACAGCCTGCATGAAAACAAAAATAAAATGGTTTTATTTTTAGTCAAATGTATTTTATTTTAAATGGTTTATCTCCTGCTCTGTAAATTGAACTTTAATTACATACAGGATGCTCCTTCCGGGTCTAGCAAGCTATTAGCAGAACAGGAGATAGAAATTCAAAATTAAATGGAATTTGCAATAAAGGATGTATAAACATTAAATCTCTCTTTACAGGAAGTGTTTAGGAAGGCTGAGTAAGTCACATGCAGGGAGGTGTGACTATGGTGTGTAAACAAAGTGATGTAACTCCTAAATGGCAGAATTGAGCAGTGAGACTGCATGGGCAGGATCTGTACACCAAAACTGCTTCATTAAGCTAGAGTTGTTTTGGTGACTATCGTGTCCCTTTAAAGATGATTTCATTATTTTTATTTTTTTAAAGAGGGGGCCCTAAATCAGAGCCTGTGAAATAACTATAAAGCAGGCTTAGAAATATTACATTTATTAGAGTGTTCCTTTAATGTAAAATCTCCTCTCTTCAACTCTCCATAGATAGATTTACTTCTGCATGTCGAGAACATTTGCTTTGGTTAAGCCATTTTTCAGAAAAGAAAACATTTTTGGGACAGGCGTATTTCAGCTATATGGGGGTTCAGCTCTGCAGAATTTCAGTAACAAAGAAATGATTTGGAAAATGAAGCAGATGAACAAAATAATGTGAAAATTGGCCAATCAGTATGTATTATGCAGTACACTGATACAAGCATTTTCCAGAATTTGGTTTACATATTATAAAATTATTAGATTTATAAATAAATATAGAATTTATTTTTACTGCTTCTCCCTTTTCCACCTCTATTGCACAATTATCACTTAATATGTGAAAAAAATCAATATTTAGTGACTGTCCCCAGGCTATCAATCATCTCTTCCCATTAATCATCTGCTTTTTTGATGCCACGGGAGGAATTCTGAATCAAAAGGAACATGCACGTTTCGTTTTGATTTCAATATTCTCTATTGTATAATATATATTAATATGGGGATATTGTTAACCGTATATCATTAACAATATCCCATGCAAATAAGAACTTATGGATCCTATTAGCCTGTCAGGATACTTCCGTCCAAAAATACAATACATTTATATTTTGTATTTTTGCAAGTTTCGTTTTAGTCAAATTTTGGTGAATTTGACTAATCGCCCAATCTGCCCAAATTTGAATGAATTGAAGTTTGTAACAAAATAAATCTCCAAGCCATAATAACCTCTCGGTCCTTTGTACAGTAATTACCAGAGACCTGCTTTACTTGCCTTGCATGTGTGTATAGAATGATCATATCCCCTCTGAGATGTCCGCTTTCCCCAATTGGGCAGACTAGATGGGCCGAATGGTTCTTATCTGCCGTCACATTCTATGTTTCTATGTAAACAAATCCATTTTCTGTCCTTTCTTCATCACTAAAATCTACTACTGCAATGATGAGCAAGAAATATAAATTTAGATAAAGTATCAGCCCAGATTATCCATCTAATAAGCAGCCAGGGTAATGACCAACCCCATCAGACCCTCACACCTTCACTGAATCTGCTTGAGAAGAGAATCCAACGGGTTATTGAAAGGGCTTGTATGAGCTGTATCCATGTATATCTATTGTGCATGTTCAGTAATGTTCAGAATGTCTGTTGAGTAAGGATGATTTGAGATGTGCGTGTGAACTGACAGTGATGGAAATGTGAAGTTTGGACCCAAATACCAGTCCTTTGTTACAGGCAGTGCTAAGTTAAATACCGGAATGTCAGTAGAGAAAACTTCTATTACAGTTGTAAATACTGATGTTTCTCAGAAAAGTCAATGTTTACATACATCAAACATCTTTGTACTACAAAAAATAAAATTAGGCTGTTGTGGTTTTGATGCATAAAGAATGTATCTCACAACACAGTGCATTGGACCTGTAACAATCTAGAATGCACCCAGATGGGGTCCAGGACCCTCCAGGATCCAGACACCCTCCAGTAAGGGAAGCACCAGACTCCTGGAGAAAGTCAGGTTTCCTTGTGGTTAGCAGATGCTGGTTTCGCTTGCAGTTTTAGGTTTTCCATTCAATGTTAGTGGTCCTCATTCCTAGATCCTACTTGAGTTTTCAGAAGACAAGTCTCATAGGAGTAAGTACATCACCATTCCTGAAATATCAGTTACTTTCATAGAAATGTATTAATGTGTTTACAAGAATGTCTACTTGCCTTGTTATACATTATAAACCTGGCTGGATAGAGAGAGAGAGAACCAGAGATTTAACCTTTATTAATAAAAACAATTATTGTGTTAATTGAAACTTCTGGCTCCCAACTAATTCACTATCGGAACCCCACCTGCATCTCATGAGATTTGTAGATCTTGTGAGCAACACTTCCCACCACTCGAGCAAAAATGCATTGGTAGATGTGATGAGCCATATGTGATGCCTGTGCCCATAATTGGAACCAAGGTAATGAGTTCCAGAAAGTGAAGAGTATGCACAAACAATGTATTATGGACAATATTTAATATAATAGACTGTGATAATAAACATACATGGGTATTAGACTGTAATAGTCTCTAAAGTTTGGGTAAAATCCCTCTTTTTTTTTTATTATTTGCACCCACTTAATGTAACAAATCTCTGTTTTCAGTTTGACTTCTGCTCCTGGATGCCAAATTGTCCATCATCCATGAGGAAGCCCCCTCCAACAACGAAAGGCAAAGCCACATTGGAGAGCATCCTGGAGACCTTGCCACAAGTTAACACAACAACTACCACCATGAGTACAGTCTGGGAGCTGAGCAACGAACCCAAGGACCAAGTAAGTATCTGACGTCTTCTGTGAGTACTTGCTCTGATTTAGTCTATATTTAGTATATATTATTGTCTTTTTAAGGTGTGCATGTAACAATACAACATACAATCAAACATCAATCAGAACAATAACCCAAACGTAAAGGGGGCGTTTGTAATGGAAGAAAAAGTACAATAGTTACCGGTAATACAGTCTATCAATGACCTCCACGCATTTAATGTATATAGCACATGGGTTATATTTTGACTATAATGACTCCAGATGGGCATCCCAGACTGTAACGAAATCAAAGACAGCTTGACTTCCAAAGTGGAACACATCATGAGAAAGATTGGACACACAAACAGTAGCAATATGGGATTCCAATCTGATTTACCAGCTAAGTATATCTTAGTATTAACACATAGCAGAAATATCAACATTGGCCCCAAAGAAGCAATCACAGTTTCCATCTTTCTCAGTCATTGCACCAACACATTTTATGAACCATGTTTTAAAGGATAAAGGGGCTTTAATTATATTAGGACACATAAATATATAAATTCCCAATTATTATAAAACATATAAAACAAACTAAAATCTATTTTTTTTCACAGTTTTGACAATTATAATGTATACAGTATTATGGCTGCTTAAGAAATGTAATTCAAAATAAGTTCATTTAGTTGTCCTGATTTACAGAGTGCATTGAATGTCCAGGATTTCAGTTTATTTTTGGTAATTACAGGTCACAAAATGTCACCACATTGCAGCAATTAAGATTTAAATCCCCATTTAAAGAGAAGTATGCCGCGCTCACTGTGAGTGTTGAATTCTGCTCATCTGCAGCCACTAAATATGGTCCCAGCTGACAGAGGGGAGCCCCAGGTATCATTTCCTATTAATTCATTGTATTCCACACCTGAGTGAATCGATCCATCCAGGGTCCAAGAATATCACTCCACAGGTAACTCTGGGTCTAATTGAATTGGAGGAATCACTGAAAGAAATACCACTGTGAAGGGAAAATTCAGTATTTCTTCGTTATCCACCAGACCTTCTACTACAGTATAGCTATGAGTTATATAGATGCTGTGGATGGGGTGACCATTATCGTACTGTACTTTAATTCCCTTATATGTGGCCTTATACCATTGTTTATATTCTAAATATACAGTGTTGATAAAGGACACATTATGGCATCAACAACATGGCAATGTCTGTCTCTGGTTTTATACATGTGGTGCTTGTCAATTTACTGTCAATATGAAGAAATATGGAATATAGACTGTACACAAAGTACTACCGGATGATGCAGTGATCACCATGAAATGGTCCACTCAACATTTATTAATTTTAAAGCATTATAAATGACCCCAGAAGTCCATGATTATTTTTTTCCTAATACACTCTTCACCATTATGTATCTTTATATTACATGATTTAGAGCTATGATCAATGTGTTAGTTTTAGGAATAGTGTTAGGATTAGTGTTAGTTTTAGGAATAGTGTTAGGGTTAAGGTTAGTGTTAGGGTTGGGAATAATGTTAAGGTTAGTATTAAGAATAATGTTAAGGTTAGTGTTAGGTTTAGGAATAGTGTTAGGGTTAGTGTTCGTTTTAGGAATAATGTTAGGGTTAGTGTTAGTTTCTGTTCTCGTGTTTTGTGTAAGGGTTCTGGATAGTGTTTGTGTAAGGGATAGCGGAACCACCAGGATCTATAGATGTTCCAAGTCTAAAGTTATGAATTGACCTCTGACTGTTTTAATAAACTGGATAATAGACTCTAATTTTCTCTGTTACAGAGACCTCTCGGTAATTATCCAGAGGAGCGTTTCACGGAGGACATGCCCAAGAAATTAATTCAGGATTTCCAGAAGAAGCTGTCTGAGATTTCCAGTCAAATTAAGGAGAGGAACAAGACCAAGAGTCTGACTTACCCGTATCTGGATCCTGAGCGGATTGAGAACAGTGTGTCCATTTAATTTAACCATCCTGGCAACACTACAATGAATGAAAAGTGTTCAAATGTTATGGCATCTCTGTGTGCTTAAAAATAAAAAAATAAATGTAAATATTTGAGGATCTTCATAGAGCATTGCAGGACAAAAATCACAATCTGATCTAAAATTAAATCAAAACGTTCCAGTAGAATATTGAGTCAAACATACAAACCCATGTAACTAGCAGGGGGTCACACAATGGTTTCACCTTTCTTCTTAGAACAATTTTGATTGAAGTTTTGGTTCTAGGACCCACACAGCACAAAGAGGTCTCTTTCTTAGAGCGAGGAGTACAGACCCACAAAGGGTGATATACACACGGGATTAGTCTCTGAACACCGTATGTTGTCTGAATGAACAAAATCTGGTGAAAATGATTGAATTCTGACAGCACTGGCAATTCTCATATTTACTGAAGCCAGATACAGTCAGAATTCCGTCTCCCTGAGTGAATCTGCAGCAATGGCCTGGATGCGTTTGTTGTCTGAATTTATTTCTGTGCTTTCACATCTCAATCCTACATAAAGGATGGGATTCTGAGGATTCACAATGTCCCGTTTATTTTATAAAATTTGGGCCAAATGCATCCAGTAGGATGTTAGTTCACAAAGCACTAGCAGTCAGCAGGAAAATAGTTACATAACCCATGGCAATGCCAACACTTACTAGCCAACTGCCACATAAAAAAAATAAAAAAGCCTATGGGGGTCACATAGTTCCCCCCCCCCCCCCCTTTGCCCCATCCATGGGAATCAAGGTGGCAGAATTCTAAATAATCTCACTGTCCAGCTGCCTATTTCGATTGACTGTGGGGACCCAAATTGCAATAATCAAGCGGGAGGACCTAGTGTCACCCAAGCAACCACACGTTGGCAGTGGGTAAGGGCCCTTAAGAGTTATATGCACTATATTGCGATGCAATTCTTTAAAATAAAAAAAGCCTGTTTGGAAACAGACACGTGAAAAAGGAGGAGCACTGACAGCATAATATGAAGAACGCCTTCAACATCAACATCAGCTTGTAATTACTGAAGCGCTGCCCAAGGAGTACGCCAAGAGGTAGGGAATCCCAAGCACATGGCAGGTGTCCTGACTAAAAGGGTGGATCTACCAAGTATCTCAATCAATCAAAAACTAGAGGGCCTGACATGAGTTCCGTTGATGAAGGACAAATCTCCTTTCAAGGACGAGATAACTTCTCAATAATCACAAGTATCAGCGAGTCGGATCTATACGAGATCTCTCTCGCTATTCAGTATGATTAATATGCGCACTGCCAAATCAGCTGACAGTCTTACAAATCTTACAAATGGGTCCAGAACGGGTCAGTATTTTTGGCTAAAAGTAAAAAATACATCTATATATGTGTCGCATCTGACATCAAAATAACTCCAGTACCCTCAGGCATCCCATAATGAGTAATAAAATGCTATGAATTGTCTGTAAGTGAATCAGATTGAGATCCATACAGTCAGCATATTGAAAGATTGTAAAACAATATGAAAATTAAATGCATCATTTATTAATTATTAAACATACCGATCCAATTCAGAGCAAGGGCACATAATCCTTGGATATATCAGTGGACCAAATCCCAACACATCCACACGGTCAGTTCAAATCTCCCCAAGCTAACATAGAGTACATTAGGAACAAAATATGAATACCGCACTCAACCAATGGCAATAAATCTGATAGTTAAACCTGTGTTAAATTTCATAGTATTTATTGTGATGTTTTTAGAATAATTCATAAAGATAGTGGTATTTCATCAAAGTAACACAGAATTCATCCTATATACACCAGGTATATACATATATCTAGACACAGAATCCTCCTTTGTTCGATGAACAGTTCAAAGTCTGTATATCTGTACACGTTAATTGGTGATCTTAAGCGCAAAGAAAATAGAAAAACAAATGAGGAAAAAATCATGTGGAAAAATGAAAAAGTAAAATAATGGAAAAATAAGAAAAAAAAAAAAAAAAATAGGAAAAAATAGGAAAAATGAAAAAAATGAAAAAAATGGAAACAATGCAAAGTACTACAGTCCTGATTAATTGCAGTCCAGTATATAGTGCACTATATCTACCCCACTATCTGTGGGTTGATCTCACCAATGTCGTCTATTTCTTTATGCTGTATCATGTAGGAAGATCCTGTAGTCTGTGAGAGATGGTGTGATTGGAGGGGATGAAAACAGTTCCTGATGATTGTAGAGATGATCACCACACTGTATCAGCAGGTAGCTGGTCAATCCTTGTGTAGTAAGAGAAGTCAATCCTAAGGCTCTCCTATAATTGGGCCCAATTATAGCCCGTATAGAACCGTATGAAAGGGCTTTCCTGCTAGGAGCACTCTGGCACGGGTGGGGGCCATGGGAGGGGCTCCCTCTTATTTCCCATCCAACGCCTTTTCTAGTGACTGGGCAGCAAACTCCATCATTAACCCATGCAGCGCGGAGGGTTTGTAACTATTTGCCTGCTTGCTGTTAGCACTATCTGCGTGCAAATCATTCACGTTTGTTTTAATCCAGGCCTGGATTCGCCACATTCAGCATGGATTTCAGCCCATTAGGGTCAAAATTGCAAAATTCGAATGTTGATGAATTCCATTAACAGCGTGAGACGGTTTTGTCCAATTCGGTTCGGGTCCATTCGGACCCTGATCATGTTGTAGTTCTATCTCAGAATGATTACTACTTAGCATGGCTGAGTGTAATGTAAACTTGCCACGTCACAAACCTGCTTAAAATGTATTAATGCAAGCTATGAGCGATATTTCGAAACAGAAATCCTGATAAGGGGCAACTCCCTGGCAGGATATTATACAACTCAAACCACAAGTATTACCCGGATAGACTGGGCCAGCTGTGTCACATCTCATGATACTTAGACCAACGTTAATTAAAGTTAGTATTAGACAAAAAATAAAACTACCAGCCAAAGAGAACCCTGGCGGGGAGTAATGGGGTTACAGGGGTAGTAAAGGGCATAACCCTACATATATAGAACAGACAAGAGAAGTAATGAGGAGAGCTCCTCGTATTACCGGGGTGCTCCACCTCACCACTACTACCCCTTAATAGATATCCAATAGTAGAAGCTTAAAAACTGACAACCTTTATTGAAACAAACAATAATAATTTTTTATAAGTCTCCAACACACTCATAAACAAATTAGTGAACAACACACACCCTCATATACCATAAGTGGTAAAAAATAATAAAACAACGACTAGAGACTAAACATCTAACTGGTAAAGTATTCAAGCATTTTCCTTTTGTGAGCAGATAAGTCACAATATATCAGAGCAGTGCAGCTCAATGTAAATATGTCACAGTATATCAGAGTAGTACCACTCTTGTATAATTAAGTGAGACAATTGAGCACACTGACAAAAAATTGTCTATCAAGGAAAAATAGCCTGTTAATGGTTAATTGTAATATATAGCAGGAGATCTCCCCTTTGCATGGATCAAGTAGGGAAAAAAGGAGATCAAAAATAATAATAAATAAATAAATGACATAAGTGCAAAAAGATCTCTTCCACCAAACCCCTAATTAAACACTGACCTCCAGTAGTAGGGAGAAAAACCTCCAATATTAAGTCTAGTAGAGGTTAAATCGAAAGGATAGGGAGATGAGAGGTAGAGGAAATAAATCGGTTAAAGAAAGTGCTGTCTAGACTGAGTCCAATGTACAGAAAACAGGCTCAGTCACTACACTTAACATATGTCATAAATCCCTTAGGTACATTTTAAAGTTAAAGATCTCATGTGGGGGTATCCTGCTAGCTGTAGTCTCAGTCAGTAGAGGCCATGACCAAAAACATTAAGTCATAGCCAAATAGTAGTACAGGTCGTCCTGCTCAGGTCGCCCTAGTAGTACAGGTCGTCCTGCTCAGGTCGCCCCTGAGCAGGACGACCTGTACTACTAGGGCGACCTGAGCAGGACGACCTGTACTACTATTTGGCTATGACTTAATGTTTTTGGTCATGGCCTCTACTGACTGAGACTACAGCTAGCAGGATACCCCCACATGAGATCTTTAACTTTAAAATGTACCTAAGGGATTTATGACATATGTTAAGTGTAGTGACTGAGCCTGTTTTCTGTACATTGGACTCAGTCTAGACAGCACTTTCTCTAACCGATTTATTTCCTCTACCTCTCATCTCCCTATCCTTTCGATTTAACCTCTACTAGACTTAATATTGGAGGTTTTTCTCCCTACTACTGGAGGTCAGTGTTTAATTAGGGGTTTGGTGGAAGAGATCTTTTTGCACTTATGTCATTTATTTATTTATTATTATTTTTGATCTCCTTTTTTCCCTACTTGATCCATGCAAAGGGGAGATCTCCTGCTATATATTACAATTAACCATTAACAGGCTATTTTTCCTTGATAGACAATTTTTTGTCAGTGTGCTCAATTGTCTCACTTAATTATACAAGAGTGGTACTACTCTGATATACTGTGACATATTTACATTGAGCTGCACTGCTCTGATATATTGTGACTTATCTGCTCACAAAAGGAAAATGCTTGAATACTTTACCAGTTAGATGTTTAGTCTCTAGTCGTTGTTTTATTATTTTTTACCACTTATGGTATATGAGGGTGTGTGTTGTTCACTAATTTGTTTATGAGTGTGTTGGAGACTTATAAAAAATTATTATTGTTTGTTTCAATAAAGGTTGTCAGTTTTTAAGCTTCTACTATTGGATATCTATTAAGGGGTAGTAGTGGTGAGGTGGAGCACCCCGGTAATACGAGGAGCTCTCCTCATTACTTCTCTTGTCTGTTCTAAAGTTAGTATTAGCACTGGATATACCAGGGGAGACCCCCAAGGCGCAGTCTATACGAACACACTGTGAGTGTAACCTGTGAAGCCCAATTCTTGTTGAAACAAACTGTATTTCACCATGTTTGGTTTATTTTTTTCCTTTTTAGATGCATAGCCGATTCCCAAACATTGTTTGTTTCATAAGAATAAGATTCGCAACCTAGGACAGTCCGTTCACCATGCCGCGCACGATTCGCTTGTATGTCTTTGCACATACATCTTGTATTTATGTTGTATTCGTATTAACGTTGTCTTTATGGTTCTCATTATACATGGTAGTCCATTCATTGATTGCAGTTTTTTTTTTTTTGTATAAACAAATACCTCCGTGTAGATAATACATAGACAAGTATGATCAATGCTGCATTTGATATAGAGGAGATATATTCGTGCATACCATTGTGACTCATTGCATACATCTGGTTTTTATCATTATACATTTAAATAAAGAAATATTAAAAATACAAAATAAATAAAGGACAAATATACATGATTAAGACCTTCTAGTCCAAGCGTTGCCTTTTATGATTCAAATAAATTCCAAATAAATTATAAATTTGAATTTATTTTATTATATTATTCAAATTTTAATTGCAGCATAAATAACACATTTATGCTGCAATGGAAAAAAAAAACAAAAAACAAACAAAAAAAAAAAACATTTATTCTACCCCCCCTGACATGTATCCAGCAGTAGGCTGTCTGGTAACACGCACGCTGCCTGCATCATAGACAATACATACAAATACACTAAACAACAACCAGAAGAAATGAATTACAATCCGAATAGCAAAATGTAGGTTAAATTAGCCAAGCTGTGCCAAGGCTGAATGGAGAATTTTACCAAATCACTTATTTCCTTATATTTTGCATCTAATATTTCAATTCACTACAATTAATAGATTCATAAATAGACTTCACACTTGGTGAAAACCGCTGGAGTTGCTTAGTAATAAATAATGAAAAATGTACATTGAATTGAAATTGTAAGTCAAAATAGTAGAATTAGAATACTTGCAGGATTTTTCCAATTCTGTGAAACTGCTGTGCGTATTTGCATATATCTTGGCAAGGTGTGCGTGAATGCATGTTTCATTGTGTATATTGGCAAAGTGCTGGTGTTTACTTGTGGACCTGGTGTTAGTGTGGATTTCTACGAGCATGTAGTGTCCGTGTGAATGTCTACGTTTATTAGCTGTGAATGCAAAAATGTATCTCAGTGTGGAAACAATATTTCTATGTGTATTGTATGGATTTGAATGCATGGTAGGGTCAGGGTTTATGAAGGCCTGTATAATAATTTAAAGGGCAGGCATGTTTCAGGTCACCAGAAATTATCAAATGTGTTGATGTTTGTGAAAACACAATTAAATAGTGATAAAGATACATATGTAAATTTGTCAATGTTCCAGGTTCTAACCAATTTACTAGCAGTAGTATATAAGGTCTTAGTCGGGTTAATTACATTACATTGTATATTTTATTCAAAACCCTATTTATAGAGTATTGGTTTGATGATTACAATACATGAGGACAACGCGTTTCACTTCAATTCTGCTTCATTTTAATAACTTTACCAGCTTAACCAATATCCAACACAAGTCAGAAATCTTATTAGAAAATCCTTCTGGTTATTTATTTCACATAAAATGAATCCTTTCAAATTGATAAGCATCAAAATTTCCGAGGGTGTTTTTAATATGGTCTGAGGTACTTTCTCGGAATTCCCCCTGCCAGAAATTCTGAGAAAGTACCTCGGACCATATTAAAAACACCCTCTGAAATCTGAACCAGAGCTCCACCAAATCCTTCTGGAATTTCTTCCCCAGATCCCACACCAGAACAGTGCCAAGATAATTTCCCCCAGAATGCATCAAAATGACATCAGGAACCCCGAGCAGGTCGGCTAAATGGACCACTTCAGGCAACAGCTGCTCCAACTGCATCCCCTGGTTACCGAACCAATGGACTTCTGCCACCACTGGCGAAAGGCCCAATTATAGACCCCGGGGGAACCTGAGCCCTCAGCTTCGCCCAATAGATGTAAGAATGGCCGATGACCCATACTCGCTTCCCGGCACCTATAACGACAAAAGGGGAAACGGAATCATTCCATTTGGACGAATATATGATCGAAACCTCCCAGATTTCCATCTCCCAATCCTTTGGATAACCTCCTCAGCCAGCCCTAAGCATGATGCCTCAGTAGCAGTTTAAACCCAGACAACTTCCCAGACACAGCCGTGGAAGAACAGCCCGAGGCCTCCCACAACCAAATCAGTTGTAAAAAACCTTGCACTCGCTCACCATCTGACTGAAAACCACTAAGTTGCCTTTCGAACGCTAGCCACTCGCTCTATGCCTCACAATGACGCTGCAATGTAGACGCTGAGATTGAACCCCTGATCCATGAAGCTACTTCGTCAACCCAAGGTCCCATAGATCTGCTGAACCCATCTCATCCGCCTCGTGCGCCGCCGCCGCCCTGAATTTCCAACACTGAAAACAAGAAAGCGCATCGGCTGTAATATTAGCAACCCCGAGCACATGTACAGCCCTACAGTATACATTCAGAAGCAAACAGTGCAGCACCAGGCGCGGCAGAAGGCGAACGACCGGAGGTGATTAAGCAGACAAATTGTTGATGGCCTGCACAACCCCCATATTATCAAAGTGGAAGACCACCCTACGATCCCTGAGAAGATTACCCCAGATCTTTACAGCCACCACAGTAGGAAAGAGCTCCAAGTAAGTTCTTAGTCAACTCCGCCGAATGCCAAGAATCCGGCCAAGGCTCGGCACACCAGTGGGCCCCAAAGATTACCCCCAAAACCCACCTCGCCTGTGGTGTCAGTGAACAAATGGAGCTCGGCACTGGACACCTCAGGCATCTGCCAATACGACTGACCACTAAACCCATCCAAGAAGACCGACCAAACCCCCAAATCCTTGTGCAATGGGCGAGTGATCCACACATAATGATGAGGGCAAAGCGCATCCGCAGTAGCCGCTTTGAGGAGGCTATGAAACACCTTCTCCATACGGATAATCCGGAAAGCAAATTGAAGCTTACCCAAGAACGACTGCAGGTGTCGCAACTGAATTTTCTTAAGTGACCTGGCGGCAGAGACCAAGTCGCGCAGTTCCAGCACCTTATCTTCCGGAAAACAACATTCCCCAGCAACCGAATCAATCTCAATCCCCAAGAAACTCAAGCAGGTGGACCCCAAAGAACCGAGAGTCAAAGCAGCCAAAAGGCAGGCTCAATATCAGCTTTCTCCAGCAGAGCTATAGGGCCTGCCACCTGAACCGCAGCATCAAAATATGCGTACGACACCCTACACAGCTCCCTATCACTACTTACCAAATCCCGAAATGGGTAAGATAAATGGTGAATCAGCCGAAACTTACCCAGTTCCTTCTTGGGCACCATGCCCCAACAGGGAGACCTGTAAGTGAGAGATAAGCGGGCTGTAAACGGGCTCGCCATTTGCCCAAGTGACAGCTCCTTACTAAGCTTGTCAGCTACCACGTCAGGGCAATCCCTTGCAGACTTGAGATTCTGACATACACCAGTCACACACACACACACAGTGCAGAATCCTAAACCCATCCTGGAAACCCCCAAGGAGCAGTTATGCTGTCCTGCGGTTCCTGTAATGGCTTAGCCACCGGAGCATCGCACCGATGTCCACCGGCGTCATCCCCTTTCGAGACCACGTTATCCCCGCCCTCCCCGGCTTTTCCCCGCTGACCCTCCCCCCAAAGAAAGATGACAGACCCCCCTGATGCGAGGCCAGGCGAGGCATAATCGCTAACCACAGGCCAATATCCATTTGATCCCATCCCATGGATGGGCGAACTGCCAGCCGCATGAGCGAACTGCCAGCCCCATGAGCGGCTGGCGCTGAACCCCTGGCCCCAGAACTGCCCGGGCAACCCACACCCCCACCTGACCCTCAACCAATGCAGAACCGGACTCACCAGAGGGCGCAGGAGTCTATTGGAGTAGTAGAGCCATAACCACTGGAGGCTGGGCCGGAGCTGCCACTTTCAACAGGATGTGTGGCGTAGCACACAACGAGGCCTGGAACACGGCCCTATCCAGAGCCACCTGGGAAGGCAGGACAGATAAATTGTGCGGCCGGTCACCTATGACTTCCATGGAATTCGAAAACCCCTGAACTGATCTGGGTGATTTTTGGATATGTTGGTCACCCAGATCAGGGCCATCAGGGGATATGACTTTTGTGGGAATGTTATATATTTTATGGTACATTTTAAGTTTTGTGGAAATTTTAATTTTTCTGCCTGGAGATAATTAAGTTATTACTTTATCAGACTCAATTATTTCCAGGTAGAGAGGAGGGGATTGTATGGTTGTACTCAGAGTGTCACAGTTGTTCCCTGTATTATTATTGGCTGTATGACTTATGTTCCTGTGGGAGGTCACCTTGCATGGGGACTTGCATAAAAGCCAGTGTGGAACCATTAAAATTGAGTTCTGTTACACCCTTCATCTAGAATTCGGCTGATGTCTGGGTAGCTGTCTGCTTTACTGGGAGAATCTACTTGGGAAGCTGTACTTTCATATGGAGAATCGCTTACTTTATTTCCCGAACGGCAAGTTATAATCACTCATACTCTGGCCGTTCGGGAGGAAACTGACGAACGGGTATAGGAGATATCAATGTTCCCTACAATTGATAAGACATTATATACAAAGTTTAAAATACAAATACAGAGTCTAAACGTGTAAACCAAAAGATGCCAAGTAACTCAAAAACACCTGTGTGGTGACCTCTCTACCCACACTGAAATAAAGCAAAACAAACGAACCGCCATAGACTTCAATGGGCAGGCGAATTTTAAAGCCCACAGGGACTCTTTCTGGCGACAATAGTGATGGAAAAGTTGTTTCAAGGGGACTAACACCTGGACTGTGGCATGCCGGAGGGGGATCCATGGCAAAACTCCCATGGAAAATTACACAGTTGATGCAGAGTCTGGTTTTAATCCATAAAGGGCATAAATCACCTAACATTTCTAAATCACAATGGATATGGATTGACACCTGACATATGACATATAGTGATTTACCGAACTGTTCGCTGGCGAATAGTTCCCGGCGAACATAGCGTGTTCGCGTTCGCCACGGCGGGCGAACACATGCGTGGTTCAAACCGCCCCCTATACATCATCATTGAGCAAACTTTGACCCTGTGCCTCACGGTCAGCAGACACATTCCAGCAAATTAGCAGCAGACCCTCCCTTCCAGACCCTCCCACCTCCTGTACAGCATCCATTTTAGATTCATTCTGAAGCTGCATTCTTAGTGAGAGGAGGGAAAGTGTAGCTGCTGCTCATTAGATAGGGAAATTGATAGCTAGGCTAGGGTATTCAGTGTCCACTACAGTCCTGAATGACTCATCTGATCTCTGCTGTAAGAACAGCACCCCAGGGCTAGAACAGCAGTCTGCTTTTTTTTTTTTTTTTTTGTGTAATGTAATTGCAGTTGCCTGCCTGCCAGCTTCTGTGTCAGGCTCACAGTGGATACTGTGCCCACTTGCCCAGTGCCACCACTCATATCTGGTGTCACAATAGCTTAAGCTTGACATTTAAAAAGAAATGTTTTTTTCACTCTAATAGATTGAATAACAGTTAGTTGTCTGCCAGCTTCTGTGTCAGGCTCACAGTGGATACTGTGCCAACTTGCCCTGTGCCACCACTCATATCTGGTGTCACAATAGCTTAAGCTTGACATTTAAAAAGAAAAAAGTTTTTCACTGTTATAGATTGAATAGCAGTTAGTTGTCTTCAAGCGGGTGTCAGGCCTTCAGCGTGTACTCTGCCAACCTCAGCAAGTGCATTTGCCACTCATATATGGTGTGACTATAGAGTACCTTTAAAAACAAAAAACGTTTTTCACTGTAAGCTAATAGCAGTTAGTTGTCTGCAAGCGTCTGGGTGTCAGGCCTTCAGCGTGTACTCTGCCAACCTCAGCAAGTGCATTTGCCACTCATATCTGGTGTGACTATAGTGTGCCTTAAAAAACAAAAAAAGCTTTTCACTGTAAGCTAATAGCAGTTAGTTGTCTGCAAGCGTCTGGGTGTCAGGCCTTCAGCGTGTACTCTGCCAACCTCAGCAAGTGCATTTGCCACTCATATCTGGTGTGACTATAGTGTGCCTTTAAATAGAAAAAAAGTTTTTCACTGTAAGCTAATAGCAGTTAGTTGTCTGCAAACGTCCGGGTGTCAGGCCTTCAGCGTGTACTCTGCCAACCTCAGCAAGTACATTTGCCACTCATATCTGGTGTGACTATAGTGTGCCTTTAAAAACAAAAAAAGTTTTTCACTGTTATAGATTGAATAGCAGTTAGTTGTCTTCAAGCGGGTGTCAGGCCTTCAGCGTGTACTCTGCCAACCTCAGCAAGTGCATTTGCCACTCATATCTGGTGTGACTATAGTGTGCCTTTAAAAACAAAAAATGTTTTTCACTGTAAGCTAATGGCAGTTAGTTGTCTGCAAGTGTCTGGGTGTCAGGCCTTCAGCGTGTACTCTGCCAACCTCAGCAAGTGCATTTGCCACTCATATCTGGTGTGACTATAGTGTGCCTTTAAATAGAAAAAAAGTTTTTCACTGTAAGCTAATAGCAGTTAGTTGTCTGCAAACGTCCGGGTGTCAGGCCTTCAGCGTGTACTCTGCCAACCTCAGCAAGTACATTTGCCACTCATATCTGGTGTGACTATAGTGTGCCTTTAAAAACAAAAAAAGTTTTTCACTGTTATAGATTGAATAGCAGTTAGTTGTCTTCAAGCGGGTGTCAGGCCTTCAGCATGTACTCTGCCAACCTCAGCAAGTGCATTTGCCACTCATATCTGGTGTGACTATAGTGTGCCTTAAAAAACAAAAAAAGCTTTTCACTGTAAGCTAATAGCAGTTAGTTGTCTGCAAGCGTCTGGGTGTCAGGCCTTCAGCGTGTACTCTGCCAACCTCAGCAAGTGCATTTGCCACTCATATCTGGTGTGACTATAGTGTGCCTTTAAATAGAAAAAAAGTTTTTCACTGTAAGCTAATAGCAGTTAGTTGTCTGCAAACGTCCGGGTGTCAGGCCTTCAGCGTGTACTCTGCCAACCTCAGCAAGTACATTTGCCACTCATATCTGGTGTGACTATAGTGTGCCTTTAAAAACAAAAAAAGTTTTTCACTGTTATAGATTGAATAGCAGTTAGTTGTCTTCAAGCGGGTGTCAGGCCTTCAGCGTGTACTCTGCCAACCTCAGCAAGTGCATTTGCCACTCATATCTGGTGTGACTATAGTGTGCCTTTAAAAACAAAAAATGTTTTTCACTGTAAGCTAATGGCAGTTAGTTGTCTGCAAGTGTCTAGGTGTCAGGTCTTCAGCGTGTACTCTGTCAACCTCAGCAAGTGCATTTGCCACTCACATCTGGTGTTACTATAGTGTGCCTTTAAAAACAAAAAAAGTTTTTCACTGTTATAGATTGAATAGCAGTTAGTTGTCTTCAAGCTGGTGTCAGGCCTTCAGCATGTACTCTGCCAACCTCAGCAAGTGCATTTGCCACTCATATCTGGTGTGACTATAGTGTGCCTTTAAAAACAAAAAAAGTTTTTTACTGTAAGCTAATAGCAGTTAGTTGTCTGCAAGCGTCTGGGTGTCAGGCCTTCAGCGTGTACTCTGCCAACCTCAGCAAGTGCATTTGCCACTCATATCTGGTGTGACTATAGTGTGCCTTTAAAAAGAAAAAAAGTTTTTCACTGTAAGCTAATAGCAGTTAGTTGTCTGCAAGCGTCTGGGTGTCAGGCCTTTAGCGTGTACTCTGCCAACCTCAGCAAGGGCATTTGCCACTCATATCTGGTGTGACTATAGTGTGCCTTTCAAAACAAAAAAACGTTTTTCACTGTAAGCTAATAGCAGTTAGTTGTCTGCAAGCGTCTGGGTGTCAGGCCTTCAGCGTGTACTCTGCCAACCTCAGCAAGTGCATTTGCCACTCATATCTGGTGTGACTATAGTGTGCCTTTAAAAACAAAAAAAGTTTTTCACTGTAAGCTAATAGCAGTCAGTGTCCTTAAAGCGGGTGTCAGGCCTTCAGCGTGTGCTCTTCCAACCTCTGCCAGTCCACTTTGCCACTCATATCTGGTGTCACAATAGCGTGCATTTAAAAACAAAAAACTTTTTTCACTGTTATAGATTGAATAGCAGTTAGTTGTCTTCAAGCAGGTGTCAGGCCTTCAGCGTGTACTCTGCCAACCTCTGCAAGTGCACTTTGCCAGGTGTCAATCCATACTTGCCATGTAGGGGGAACAGTCTCTATTCTGCTCTGTGTCAGTGTGTATCGGGGATCCTTAGGATAGGTGTCAATCCATATCTGCCAAGTGACCCTATGTAGGGGGAACAGTCCCTATTCTGCTCTGTTTCAGTGTGTATCAGGAGTTTTGAGGACAGGTGTCAATCCATATCTGCCAAGTGACCCTATGTAGGAGGAACAGTCCCTATTCTGCTCTGTGTCAGTGTGTATCAGGGATCCTTAGGATAGGTGTCAATCCATATCTGCCAAGTGACCCTATGTAGGGGGAACAGTCTCTATTCTGCTCTGTGTCCGTGTGTTTCAGGGATCCATATCTGCCAAGTGACCCTATGTATCCTGCTCTGTTTCAGTGTGTATCATGGTCTCTGAGGACAGGTGTCAATCCATATCTGCCAAGTGACCCTATGTAGGGGGAACAGTCTCTATTCTGCTCTGTGTCAATGTGTATCATGGTCTATGAGGACAGGTGTCAATCCATATCTGCCAAGTGACCCTATGTAGGAGGAACAGTCTCTATTCTGCTCTGTGTCAGTGTGTTTCAGGGATCCTTAGGATAGGTGTCAATCCATATCTGCCAAGTGACCCTATGTAGGGGGGGCAGTCTCTATTCTGCTCTGTGTCAGTGTGTTTCAGGGATCCTTAGGATAGGTGTCAATCCATATCTGCCAAGTGACCCTATGTAGGGGGAACAGTCTCTATTCTGCTATGTGTCAGTGTGTTTCAGGGATCCTTAGGATAGGTGTCAATCCATATCTGCCAATTGATCCTATGTAGGGGGAACAGTCTCTATTCTGCTCTGTGTCAGTGTGTATCATGGTTTCTGAGGACAGGTGTCAATCCATACCTGCCAAGTGACCCTATCTAGGGGGAACAGTCCCTATTCTGCTCTGTGTGAGGAGGAGGAACGGGAAATTAGTAGCTCGGCATCCAACCTTGTGCAAATGGGGTCTTTCATGCTGTCGTGCCTGTTGAGGGACCCTCGTATAAAAAGGCTGAAGGAGAACGACCTGTACTTGGTGTCCACGCTACTAGACCCCGGTATAAGCAGACAGTGGTGGAAATGTTACCAAATTACAAGTCGGAAAGGATTCAGCATTTGCAAAATAAATTAAAAAGTATGCTTTACACAGCGTATAAGGGTGATGTCACAGCACAACGGGAATCTAACAGGGGAAGAGGTGAAAGTCATCCTCCTCCTCCCACGACCACGCGATACCTGCCAAGTGACCCTATGTAGGGGGAACAGTCCCTATTTTGCTCTGTGTCAGTGTGTATCAGGGATCCTTAGGATAGGTGTCAATCCATATCTGCCAAGTGACCCTATGTAGGAGGAACAGTCCCTATTCTGCTCTGTGTCAGTGTGTATCAGGGATCATTAGGACAGGTGTCAATCCATATCTGCCAAGTGACCCTATGTAGGGGGAACAGTCTCTATTCTGCTCTGTGTCAGTGTGTATCAGGGATCATTAGGACAGGTGTCAATCCATATCTGCCAAGTGACCCTATGTAGGGGGAACAGTCCCTATTCTGCTCTGTGTCAGTGTTTATCAGGGATCCTTAGGATAGGTGTCAATCCATATCTGCCAAGTGACCCTATGTAGGGGGAACAGTCCCTATTCTGCTCGATGTTAGTGTTTATCAGGGATCCTTAGGATAGGTGTCAATCCATATCTGCCAAGTGACCCTATGTAGGGGGAACAGTCCCTATTCTGCTCTGTGTCAGTGTGTATCAGGGGTTTTGAGGACAGGTGTCAATCCATATCTGCCAAGTGACCCTATGTAGGGGGAACAGTCCCTATTCTGCTCTGTGTCAGTGTGTATCAGGGATCCTTAGGATAGGTGTCAATCCATATCTGCCAAGTGACCCTATGTAGGAGGAACAGTCCCTATTCTGTTCTGTGTCAGTGTGTATCAGGGATCCTTAGGATAGGTGTCAATCCATATCTGCCAAGTGAACCTATGTAGGGGGAACAGTCCCTATTCTGCTCTGTGTCAGTGTCTGGGGGGAGTATCTGCAGTAATACAGAGTGTCTGTAGGGAGTTTCTGCAGTAACACAGAGTGTCTGGGGGGAGTATCTGCAGTAACACAGAGTGTCTGTAGGGAGTTTCTGCAGTAACACAGAGTGTCTGGAGGGAGTATCTGCAGTAACACAGGGTGTCTGAAGGGAGTATCTGCAGTAACACAGAGTGTCTGGAGGGAGTATCTGCAGTAACACAGGGTGTCTGGGGGGGGTATCTGCAGTAACACAGAGTGTCTGGAGGGAGTATCTGCAGTAACACAGGGTGTCTGGAGGGAGTATCTGCAGTAACACAGAGTGTCTGGAGGGAGTATCTTCAGTAACACAGGGTGTCTGGAGGGAGTATCTGCAGTAACACAGAGTGTCTGGAGGGAGTATCTTCAGTAACAGAGTTTCTGGGAGAGTATCTGCAGTAATACAGGGTGTCTGGAGGGAGTATCTGCAGTAACACAGGGTGTCTGGAGGGAGTATCTGCAGTAACACAGAGTGTCTGGAGGGAGTATCTGCAGTAACACAGTGTCTCTGGAGGGAGTATCTGCAGGAACACAGGGTGTCTGGAGGGAGTATATACAGTAACACAGAGTGTCTGGAGGGAGTATCTTCAGTAACACAGAGTGTCTGGGGGGAGTATCTGCTTGTAACATTTATATGCAGTAAAAAAATAAATAAAAATAAATAAATAAATTGAAAAAAAAATGGTTGCAGCTTCCGAATGAATCTAAAATGGATGCTGTCCAGTAGGTGGGAGGGTCTGCTAGGGAGGGTCTGCTGCTGATTGGCTGGAATGTGTCTGATGACTGTGAGGTACAGGGTCAAAGTTTACTCAATGATAAAGAATAGGGGGCGGACCGAACATCGCATGTGTTCGCCCATGGTGGCGAACGGGAACATGTTATGTTCGCCAGGAACTATTCGCCAGCGAACCATTCGGGACATCACTAATGATAGTGTGTATACTAAAAAACACCCACATAGAGCAACATGGAGTGTGGGAGAAGGGAAGGATACACATGTGGTGCTCAAGAGAAGTTTGTTCATATATATATATATATATATATATATATTAAAATATAAAAAAAATATATATATATATATATGAAAAACAATAAAATATAAAATGTATAAGTGACTTAATACATATTATTATAAAATATAAAAAGTATGTGGATATAAAAAGTGCTAACCAACTTAGTGGATATTCTACATATTTATAAATGAAGAAACATGTATAGTAATATTTATGATTTAAGAAAATGGCAGATTTCGAAGTCGGAGTTGAGGACGTTGGGCGTAAGAGTATTAAAATTAAATATAAACTTAATTTCTTCTTTCCCTAACTTATTTATATAGTTTCTTCCCTTCCAACCTTTTAACCTCCTCTACATAGTGAAAACCATACGGCCCCTCAATGTTCGAATTGCAGAACATGTCCGCAATATTAAAAAAAGGTTTAGAGACACATTCTGTCTCTCAACATTTTAGAATTTCTCATAATCAAGACCCTACAGGTCTGTTCTTCTGTGCTATAAAAGCAGGTAAAAAATATTGGAGGGGCGGAGCCTGGCAGTCGCACGGAGTGGTCGCACACACTGAGAGCTCCGCACAAACGGGCTCCTAAACAAGAAATAAAAGCAATTCAGCGACTCAATCCCTCGATCCCTCGACACCACAACACCGGGAGGCATCTCCAACTCGCAACCCAGCGGTGTGACCAGTGACCGGTGGAAAACCCCGGAGGAGAGTCCGAGGCCTATAAGAGGCCTACCAGCAGCACACGAGAGGGAGGCGGCCGATCCCTCAGCCTGCGATCAAGCACTCACCCGGGAGGACCTTTCTGCACCTTCTCCCCCCCTCCCCAGCCGGTGGGGTTATCCCGGCAAATCTCAGTGGTGTCAAACTAGCTAAGCTCCTACTAGCATGCACTCTGGTCTGCCCACCCGTGCAGACCAAGATGGCGGATGCCTCGTGCAACCCACTGCCTCAAACTAAGCGACTGACCCTGCAGGAGAAGCTTGAAGCTCTACTCACAAACTTTTGGGCCACATTGGCAGCATGCTAGCACAAGCCTAATGGAGCCCAGCCAGGACTTTTCTTGCCACTCACCACAGAGCAGCCTGTGCCTTCTAAACGACGCCCTGGGGCGGCATTACCACTAGGGAAGAAAACAGAGGCCACGGACACGAACACGGTGCCAGAGTACCCACCGGGCACGACCCAGCAACCGCCCTAAATCACTGTCCCAACTGGGAAAAGCACCTGGGCACAATATACCTCCACGGGTGACCACAACTCTAAGGGGATGGAAGCAACCACTTACAGGACATCGAGCAACCACTTACAGGACATCGAGCAGCGACTGGTGAGCCAAGGGGTACCTCATGCACGAGACGATACAGATCTCCCCTGTTGTTGCTTTTATTGACGACCGCCTCTCTTGCCGACCGTCAGGACCGCGGAGTAAGACTCCAGTGGCCCCACGTGTTGCTTCCCGCCCGCCGGCTTTGTCCGCTGAGCGGGAATCCTCTACCTGCCTCCCTGTCCCTCCCACGTCTCCGCTCGCATTCTGCTCTGCGCGGGAAGCGTGGGGAAGGAACAGGGAGCCTCTCAGTTGACGGGGAGCTACTGCTCCCGAGCGCCCTTCCCCCCGTGACCGCGTGGTTGGATCCGGGGGTTCACGGCTCTCTGCTGTGCCTGCCGCTTGTGTCGCCCTGCATTTAAAGGCGCAGGGCCCTTTTGCTCTTAAGGCTGCCCAATCTCACTGTTCAGCCCCCCTAAGTGGGAATACATTTTTTTCAGGTGTAATTTGATGTTTCTATGCGCATGTTTTCCCCTGTCTCAGTGCATGTTGCAGTGAAATGCATGTTGTTTGTATCACTGCTAACTACAGTTACTCTCAGTGCATGGATTCTGTGCCATTTCTGCTTACGCTATGCATGCTGCCTGGACTAATAAAGGATTGGTTAATGCATTACACCTGCATGCTTCCTGCATGGGACCCTGCTTGGTAACACTGTCCCTCACACTGATCTGGGCCTGACCTGGGGACCCTGGTACATCTCTACCCTGCACACCCTCTATTCAAGATATACCTGCATGTCACCAATAAGGATTTACGTTCCTACCTCCATATATCACTGGGCCGGTGCTACCCGTGCCCATATACTGGCCAGCTTTGTCTGTGCCCTTATGATTGGCCTGCTTTGTCTCTGCCCCATGATTTGGCCTGCACTGTCTGTTCCATATTACGCATGCTACTGGCCTGGCAGCTCCATTCCCTGGACCCCTGTTTGTTGAGCCTGCATGCGTTTACTACTTGCCTCTGCCAATACTAGGGGTGCGGCCCATACTGCCTGCTAGTGATACTTGTTCTATCTCCTTAGGTAGAACGTAACATTGTCTCAGACATTATGGAAGCCTCTGCACAGGAGCAGAATTTGCAGGCATTGATTAATGCGGCTGTGACCGCCTCTGTGGAGAAAGCCCTGGCTAGGGCCCTCCCTCAACCACAACTGGACAGGGGTGCGAGAGGAACCCCCCCCCCCCCCCGCTTGGCAGACGACTCGGCTGAGTCAGACTCTCAAGAAAGAGAGAAGGCAAGTGCGCAAATGCGCTATTGGAAGGGTGAAGGCCCTGAACCATGCTCCTGGAAAGGCAAGGCTCCAGTGAAGCGACAAGGTTCGAGGTTATCAACCTTGCCGGCCAGGCGCCGCCGTCTATCGGGCGCAGGGGAGGAAGCCTCCTTACACCCCCCCTACTATGGCCGTGCTGGATGAGTGGCGAGCAGACCAGTCTCCCTCAGAGGAAGAAGATGATTGGGACGAGGACCATGGGGATGGCCCCGGTTGGCGCTGGGAGGATGAAGACACGCCAGCGACAGAGGCCCCCACGGCGGTGCTGGGGGACAACACCTTTCTGGACGCTACAGGAGAGCCTCTGTTTGACCCTCGGTCTACCCGGCACCCCAGATCCTCAGAATGGTCACTGCCCGACCACTTGGCACAATTCGTGCACTACTGGGTCCGCAGACCTCTTGAAGGGTAGGTCCGCAAGAAGCTGCGGGCGGAATGCCCCAGACCCGTCCTGCCGGACAAGGTGGCAGCAACCCCGGATTTTGACCACCTGGTGGCCACGTATTTGACTCGGGTGGTACGGGTCGGGACCCCAGGAAAGGAGTGGAGCGTAGCCTCTGTTCAGCGTAAGATAAACAGCTGGATATGCTGGGCCCCCTGTGCAGGATTTTGGCCCTAGCAGACTAGGCCTACACAGAGGGTACGAACCTGGACCCGGCCACCATGCGGGACTGGGCACTAGTTGCCTGCTAGGCAATGCCAATGTGGCCCTCTGCACTGAGCGCAGGAAGACAGCTCTGTTCCGTATGGACAACAAACCGTCGGAGCTGGGGTCCAAAGAATTGGGCCCCCTGGCTAAAGGCCTGCTATTCCGGGAACCTTTCATTAAGGAGCTGCATAAACACGTCAATCTGTTTACTTCCCTGGATAAAGCACAATCCTCCATAAAGAATGTATTCCGCCCACAGTCATCCCGGGTTTTTGGACGGGCTGGACGACAGCGGGGTCGTGTCTCCAGCCGCGAATGGTCTTTGGGCCGCCAAAGATCCCGTGGTCCATCCTTCTTTCCATCGTACCAATCCAGAACCCCCTACACTCAGAGGGCAGATAGAGGACGGGGGTACCGTGCCAGGAGCGGGCAAGATTTCCTACAGGTGAGTACAACTCCTGCCGCTTTCTATCCCCCTCTATTGCTTGCGGGCAGACTGTTTCACTGCAGGGACAGGTGGCAGGAAGTGTCTTCAGATGTATGGGTCCTTCAGACGGTACGGGGTTATGTCATAGATTTCCACTCCCCTCCTACGCAGGTTGGGCCTCCAAGGGTCCCCCATCATCGCAAGAGAACAACAGTCCTTGATAGATATGGAAGTTCGGGCTCTGTTCGCCAAAGGCGCAGTCCAACGGGCCCCGGATTTGGGGGGCTTCTTCAGCTCGATTTTCCTAGGGAAGAAAAGTCCGGAGAGTTCCGCCCAGTAATTGAACGCCTTTGTGGTCTACCACCACTTCAAGATGGAAGGCATTCATCTTCTTTGGGACCTTCTCCGGCCGGGAGACTGGTTCACAAGGCTGGACCTATAGGAAGCTTACCTCTCCGTCCCGGTGGACGAGGACTGTCGCAGATTCCTCCGCTTCGTCTGGAAAGGCGTTCCATGCCAATTCACATGCCTTCCCTTTGGCCTCAGCTCGGCCCCTTGGTGCTTCACCAAGCTCCTGAAGCTGGTGGTCGCCCGATTCAGGTCAGAGGGCGTCCGGTGCATAATATACCTGGACGACTTGCTGATCTTCTGCGAGGACCCCTCCAGGCTCAGATATTAGACACGCTCTGCGATCTCCTTATTGGAATGCCTGGGGTTTGTAGTCAATCTGAAGAAATCGGCCTTGGAGCCTTCCCAGACGGTGGAGTTCTTGGGTTTCTAAGTCAATGTGAAAGAATGCGTTCTCTGCCTGCCTTTGGCCGAGATAGCGACCATTCGGAAGGAGATAAGACTGACTTTACGGCAAGACCGGATTCCCCTTCGAATGTTAGCTCGCGTGGTGGGTCTCCTCTCAGCCTCGCTACAGGCAATCTACCCGGGCCCACTACATTACAGGGCTGTGCAACGGCTGAAGGCTCATTTTCTACGCAAGAGACCCACTTACGACCAGATTTCCCTGTCTCCGGACGTGAAGACCGAACTGCGCTGGTGGCTCCTGCATATGTCCACCTGATACGGCAAGGCGATATTAGGACCAACCCCGGATTTCGTGCTGGAATTGGATGTGAGTCTTTGGGGCTGGGGTGCCACGTGCGCGACCGGGTCCACGGGGGATCGGAATTCCACATCAATTGCCGGGAGTTTATTGCGGGTTCATTTGCGATTCGGAGCCTGGCAAACCACCTGTCGGACTGCTGCGTCCTCCTTCGGATGGACAATGTCTTAGCGGTGCTCGAACACTATCGGAGGTGACGAAGGAGATTTACAGCTTCTGTTTCCAACGCAACATCACCTTACAAGCGGAATATCTTCCGGGGGAGTCAAACCTGACGGCACACAGGTTCTCCAGACATTGGTGGGATGCCAGCGACTGGAAACTCCTTCGGCCCATCTTCCTCGAACTCAAGTATCAGAGGGGTCCGTTCACGGTGGATCTATTCACCTCCAGGACCAATCACCAGACCCAGACTTTTCTCCAGTTGTGGCCTTCGCAGGGAGCGTATGCGTTTCTTCTGTTCGCTATGATTCCCAAGTTCGACGTCAAAATGTGTTCTTGGTGTTGCTGACTCCGCTATGGCAGAGTAAAGCCTGGTTTCCGGAGCTCCTGGATCTCTCTTATCCGGATCCTCTTCTCTTACCGTCCTCTCAAATGCTCCTCTCGTACTCCCGGGTGCCTTAGTGAGGGACCACCACCTACACTTGGTGGCCTGGACTCTTTCAGGGGTACCTAGAATGTCGAGGCATTATCGCAATAGGCTAGAGACCTTCTCTGGGATTCCTGGGCTCCCGGGACGAGGAGATGCTCTCAGCATGGGGTTCCTGGTGTCGTTGGTGCTTGGAATGGGATACAGATCCCTTTACAGGCCCTGTAACCAGCGTGCGGAATTTCTTGTCTCACCTCTTTGACTTGGGTCGGTCGTACCGTTCAGTTAACGTGACTAGGTCAGCTATCTCGGCGGCGCATGTCCCGCTTAGAGGTTTTCCCATCGGCCAGGATACGCTGGTCTGCAGACTTCTGCGTGGGATGAGGCTGGCACGTCCACCGGCGCCTAAGTACTCCGCCCTCTGGGACGTACGTATGGTTTTAGTGTTCCTTCGGGAATGGCCAAATAACCAGGACCTTTCCCTTCGCCAGCTTTAGGCGAAATTTGCCCTCTTGTTGTGTCTGGTCTCATTCAGACGTGTTTCTGATGTCCGGGCCTTCGATGTTGACGCTTTCACGTTCTCTCCAGAGGGGGTCTCCTTCAAGGTGGTTATACGTACCAAGTCGGATTCGACGGCTGTGTTGTATCCTTACTTCAGGGATTCGCCTAAACTCTGTGTGGCGAAGGCACTGACTTGCTATGTAGCAGTTATCGCTCCACTTCGCTCTTCTCATTCTGGCCAGTTGTTGATCTCGTATGTCAGACCCCACAAGCCGGTCTCGTCCCCTACCCTGGCTCGATGGAGAAGACGGTTATTGACACTGGCGGGGGTGAATGCGACCTTTGGAGGGCATTCGGCTAGAGGCGCCGCAGCTTCCAGAGCTTTCATGACAGGACATTTTGCGTTCAGCGGACTGGGCCCGTGAAGATAATTTTCGCCAATTCTACTTTAGACCGTCGGACCATGCTTCTTTGGCTTTGCTGTTGGAGCGTTAAAACAGCAAATATGAAGCCTCCTGTCATGCTATAAAATTGTAGATTATACTAGCTTTAGTGTAACTATAATCTTCATTTTATTAATGACACTCACATTTTATTAATGATACTCACAGCTAGCGACCCCCCATCCGACCTCTGCTACAACCTAACCCCACTACCGCAGCTCCCCTTCGTGGCTTCCCAGTCCGGCCACCCACTCAGCGAGTATTCCTCAGGCAGACTGGCGGTGTTACAGTACAACCAGCCGAGCAGTAGTCCTCTGCTACCAAGATGTCCCCACAGATTTCCAGAGCCTCAATAAAGAAGCCTGGACCATTCTGTATGAGGCGAACCCAGTCCAGGCCACCCATGATAACCGGGACCACCACCGACAGTAAGTGCGGCTAAAAGGGCGCAAGGTCCAGGGGCTACAAGACACCGGAGCCACCCAAACTCTGGTGCGACCCCAGCTTATCCCCGAAGAACGGACAGGGGGTACCGTCGCCGTCCGAGTGGCAGGAGGAGACGTCCACTATCTACCCACTGCCCATGTTCACCTTGACTAGGGCACTGGAGCACAGAGTCGAAGTGGGCCTTATGGATTGACTACCCACTAGAAGTGACTTGGGTTACCACAACTCCACCTATGTCTCCATCCAGGCCCTCGAAGAAGCTTACCCAGTAATGACCCGGCAGCAGGCCCGCAACCCCCATCTCAGGTAGGCACCTACACCCGTTCCTATGCCCCGGACCCTCAAAGATGCCCCCATAAGTCAGCCCCTGGGTCAGTTCCCCTACACCAGTGCCCTGTCACTGCCCCTGTAAGCAGACCACCCCCTAAACCCAGCTTTGCTGTCGGAGCATTAAGACAGCAAATATGAAGCCTCCTGTCATGTTATAAAATTGTAGATTATACTAGCTTTAGTATAACTATAATCTTCATTTTAATAATGATACTCACAGCTAGCGACCCCCCCTCCGACCTCTGCTACAACCTAACCCCACTACCCCACATACCCCTTCCCTGGGATACCCCAGCCGAGTTTGGAAGGGAGGTAGCATCTGACCCAAACCCTCAAGGCATTTAGAGACAGGGCAGACACGGGGAAGGAGGGGGAACGGTACCTCTGGGAGTCGGGGCTACTGTACCGCAAAGCGGAGAACAAGAATTCTGGTACAGCTCCTATTACCACCAGGCAGTTATTGGCACCCAGGAAATATCGACATGAGCTGCTGAAGATAGCTCACGATATACCCCTGGCAGGGCATTTAGGATGGAGCCGGACCAAGAGTCGGCTCACCCAAAGCTTTTTCTGGTCAGACATCTCTAAGTATATGAGGCAGTATTGCCAGACCTGTGATGTCTGGCAGAGAGTGGGGAAGCAGGGTGACCGGCGCAAGGCCAAGCTCCAGCACCTCACCATCATCAAAGACCCATTCGGCAGAGTACTTGTCGATATCATAGGCCCCCTGGCTAAGCGTAGCCCCTCTGGAAAGAAATATATTCTTACCATTGTGGACTTGGTACCCGGAGGCAGTCGCCCTGAGCAACATTCAGGCTGAGGCTGAAGCTCTGATGCAAGTGTTTTCCCAGATGGGTTTCCCCTGGGAGATCATTTCGTATCAGGGCTCCCAGTTTACTGCCAAAATGACCATCCAACTGGAGGTTGTGGGCATTAAACCGATCCCAAGCTCTCCCTACCACCCCCAGACCAATGGCCTGTGCGAGCGCTTCCATGGCATGTTGAAGCACATGCTCCGGGCCTTTGCAGTGACTTGCAAGGATTGGGAAAGATTCCTGCCGCATCTCCTATTCGCATATCGGGAGGTGCCCCAGGAATCTACAGGATTCTCCCAGTTTGAGTTGATCTTCTAGACCTTGTCCGAGAGCATTGGGAGAGGCTGGGGATCAGGAAGGGACCCCCATCGTCCCATATGAGTTGGAGTTGTGTGGGCCCTCAAAAAACTACAGCCCTACCTCAACGGACAGCAATTCTCCCTGCTCACGGATCACAACCCGCTGGTATGGCTTAACTGGGTTGCAGGGGACAATGCCAGGCTGTTACGATGGAGCTTGGCACTACAACCTTATGACATCACCATCCATTACAGACCCGATAAGCAAAACAGCAATGCCAAGACAGACAGCTCTGGAGAAGTGATTCGTGAACACTCCCCCGGACACCCACAAGCTGATCCGTTGGGGTCAGACTGTTTATGCCGGATTGTGGTTAAGGGGGAGCTGTGTGGCGGGACCGCTGCCTGTTCGTGAATTGCTGCATTATATTCTGTGTGTTTCCCCGTTATTTTCATAGGAATGTGCCGGCCCCCAGTTCGGGAGGTACTGCTGGAAGGGAATACATTCACCTCCCAAACAGGGACCCGACAACCCATTTAGAATGTTGGTTTAGGATGTTCACACCTTGTATTGAGGTGTCAAAACCACAAACCACAAGGGAAGCTGTATAAAACAGGCGGCGGCCAGGGGGATAATTTGTGTCCCGAAAGGAGACGCTTCCCTTGCCTGGTCTAACCCAGGGACCCCGCGAACGGAGGCTGTTTTGTGGTGGTTACACTTCTGGGGGTCCTTGAGATTGGTGGGGACAATGGAGGTTTGACGGGCTTTCTGCAACGGTGAGTCCAGGAGATGGGAAGCTTTCCTGCGCTGGGGCTCCCAGGTACAGAGGCTCATGGGGTGAAGACCCCCTGGTCACCGGAGGTGGGAAACCCTGAGGTTGAGTGACTAGGAACAGGAGACAAAAGGACTGGAGTTCTGTTTCCATCAGGAGACCCCTGGGGGGGGGGGGAGGAGACAGTCTGTGTGATCCACCCCTTGCATGGGGAAAAGTATATCCTATTTTATGTGGGAGTGTCCTGGACCTGAGAGCCAATGTCATTGCAGTGTGTACCTGGTCAGTCTCTGCTCAGATCCAGTGGGGGAATGCACCCGGAATATGTATTAGGAAAATGCTTGCATGGGGACCTGCATATAAGGCCAGTTGTGGCTGCCATTAAACAGTTAAACATTAAACTTCACCCTCAACATAGAGCCTGGTCTCACTATACTCACTTGAATTACAACACTTGCTCTTGTAAGAGCATCCTGCTTTACTCTAGGAGAGGTCTACCCACTGGAAGCTGGATCCTAGTCTTGGGTCCAGGGTGGGTAAAGGACAGAGACCCCTAACCAAGCTGTAACACTGGTTGTGGGGGACTACTGTGGTTATGGTGTCTGGTGGAGTGCTTAGGAGTACTCTGTGTTGCTAGGAAGCAGCGATTGGCAGAGGCACCCAGTCCAGGTGCCAGGTGGTCCGCCTCACCAAGCATCAAATATAAAGTAGTAAACACATACTTAGATCTCGTGAGCATTTATTTTAATTTCTATTTAACCAGTAACTACATGAACATTCAAACTCAGTGGACAATATCAAGAGGCATCTTATTATATAGAGTTTATTTTGCATTAAATGGATATACTGTTCTCAATCTTCACTGGATCCAGATACAGGTAAGTCAGGTTCATAGTTTGGTTTCTCTCCTTTATTTCACTGGAAATCTTAGACAGCTTTTCCTTAAAGTCCTGAAGTAATCTCTTAGGGACTTCATCCGTGAAATGCGCCTCTGGGTAAGTTCCTAAAGGTATCTGTAATGGTGAACACAATACAGTCCTTAAATAGTAAGTGATTACAGTTTGACATCTTTCATCTTTGGTTTCAAGGGGAGAACAGTTTTGATGATTGATCCTTGTAGTGGAAGGTGGACATGGTCAAATTACACCAAAGAGGACTACTAGAACTAGTACAGTGATTGGTAGAGGATTAACATTATGGATCCTGCTCTACTCCTTTTACCCAGCATCAGTCAGCTACTAGCTGAAAGGTGCTTCCAGAGGTTTTTTTGTACCTGTAACCTCGGTCTTGGAAAACAGACATTGGACAGAGGCAACAGTAAGCATCAACAGGGAAGCCTACCTTGTTATACTGAAAGCAGAAGACATGCAAACCTTGTAATCACTCATCACACCATCTTGTAAAAATACGATGCAAAGCGGATTATGGAATCGAGAGACGTTCAATATTAATTAATGAAGATTATACTACTTACATTGGGTTGTGCTACTCGCACAAGTAGTATCTCTGACCATACACTTCCTTCAGACCAGCTGATTGGCAATGGTGTCCAAGCAGGGCCATCATCCCCATGATGCCACACTGGTTGTCACCACATTCAAGTCACTCCTATGCAGTTTACAGCCCATCCATACAAATGACAATACTCCTACAGAACCGATACTCACGCAGTCCACACGTTCTCTACTAATCACCCAGGTCAAACTCATGGTTTTAGTTGTTGTGTTCACTTGCGGCAAGGTGTCCAGGATGCTCTCCATGGTGGCAGTTCTTTTCTTTGTAGGAACAGGCTTTCTCATGGATGATGGAGCATTAGGCATCCAGGAGTAGTAATCAAACTATACACAATTGGAAAGAAAAGGAGGGGAACGTTTTCTTTATAAAAACACCTCACAAGCTCATGATGTCACAGGCTCAGTGGGTTGCTCTCACTTATTTGTAGTAACCAGAGATTTCCTAAATTGGGACAGACTGAAATAATTAATTAGTTCTGTCCTAGCAGGGATTTCCGATTATGCCACAAATCTATAGAGTTTAACTTTGTATATTTGGTTCAGCGAGGTGTAATGCTTAAAAAGTGGTAACAGTTAAAGTGGCGTATTACTTCTTGTGAATGGAAGGGTTCCTTTCCAGCCAAAACACTTCACAGCACAGACTGGAGAATACTCTCCCACCATCATGTGGACTATCTAGGGTTTACGTTAAATCAGTCATTATGGCTGAGAAGGAACATTCATTATGGAATAAGACCAGATGAAATGGGTCAGGAGAGAAGAAAGGGTTATATTCCTTTGGGTGGGAGTCCACTCCATATGCTTAGCTCTGTCATGTCCCTCTTGCACATTAGCAGGAACCTTACATTACACTTACCTGGCCGCTGTTTACTGCCGCGTGCTTCGCAGAACATGTGAAGATCACCATGGTCAGGTATCGAATTAACTCAACCTTCGTATCCAGAGAGGACGGGATTCCTGAGAAAGATTGTTTAATGGCAACACACGCAGACACCATGCAACAGTGAAAATAAATGAATACTATGAAACACTCTACTGCGTGCTGCATTCTCTTTAATCTAGAGAAGGAGGGAAAAAAAATACACGCATGCACTAAAGTCCATCAAGTTCAACCCTGAAACTCATTCCTTCCGTTATGCAGTGAATACAGTGTGAGTGTGTGAGTGAGTGAGTGAGTGTGTGAGTGAGTGAGTGAGTGAGTGAGTGAGTGAGTGAGTGAGTGAGTGAGTGAGTGAGTGAGTGAGTGAGTGAGTGAGTGAGTGAGTGAGTGAGTGAGTGAGTGAGTGAGTGAGTGAGTGAGTGAGTGAGTGAGTGAGTGAGTGAGTGAGTGAGTGAGTGAGTGAGTGAGTGTGTGAGTGTGTGAGTGTGTGAGTGTGTGAGTGTGTGAGTGTGTGAGTGTGTGAGTGAGTGTGTGAGTGAGTGTGTGAGTGAGTGAGTGAGTGAGTGTGTGAGTGTGTGAGTGTGTGAGTGAGTGTGTGAGTGAGTGAGTGAGTGTGAGTGAGTGAGTGTGTGAGTGAGTGTGTGAGTGAGTTTAACTTTTTGACTCCCTAGTGGCAGCCTATGCCACAGGTAGAAAATTTCCCATCTTTATTGTAAAGAAGCCCTTTTCTTCCAGTCTCAATGGGTGACCTCTAGTCTGCTGTATATTCCTCCTAATGAGTAGGTTAACACAGTGCTGTGTACTGACGCAGTATCTAGTGCCATTACCCTCTGAGGCACCTTTTGTCGAAAGAAAATAAATGCAGCTTTTCTAGCCTTTCCACCCTCCTTATTCATTTTATAGCTCTGTAATATCCTCCTTTAAGGTGGGTTCTTACCATTGATTTATAAAGGAGGCAAAATTGTGTAGTAGTCACGTGCATCAATGCACCTTACTATCTTTTGAAGACAAGTCCTTTTCATTTAATGTTATCCCCCAACTAATTAATGTATAAATGGCATTTCGAATGAGACGAGCCCATGTATTGGCATGGTGGGGGAGGAGGACAGTGTTAGATGTGACAGTTGTGGGTTTAATCCCATAAAAAAAAAAAAATTTAAAACCTTCTAATATGGGGGAGAAGGGGGGGGGGGTATTGATTACAATAAGAGGTTTAATACAAGTGCATGCCCGATCTGCCATATCACCTAAAAGTTGAAAACTAGCCACTGGGCAGCCGTGGGGGAAAGGGGGAAAGAGAAAGTAGTACTTAAAATTGCCATTTTGTGAATTTTCGGTAAAAAAGGTTTCATAAAGGATTTGGATGTAAAAGCACGTGATTGAATTTTGAGGTCTGACCAGATTTTAATCCGTGTTGAGTGAAGGTCAACTATAACGACTCCATTTCTAAAAACAGCCATGTAAGCAATGATAAAGGAAAGCCAATTTACAGACATTTGTAGAGTAAGCATAGATAGAGAAAATCAGGGTGGTGTCAAGGTATTCTCAAAGAGACCAGTGGAGGTTGTTCGAGGCTTTTGAAAACAGAAACGGTGTCAGTAAGAATATTACAACATGAAATGGCTAAAATAATTAAGTTGAGGGCTAATCCAACAGAGAGGTTGAATAAAAAAATAAAAAATAAAAAAACAGTTTCAGCATTCCGAAATTCAGCGGTTTGGGACAGATTTAAGGGGTAATTCAGTTCGGACCGAACTACTCATGTCTGTATAGAAGCACAGAAAGAAAAAAGGATATTTGTCTGAATCATTGCCGTCAGCAAACCTTTGCTGCAGTGGACTTCAAATTACCCATAAGCCGACAAAGCAATGTCAGAAATGTAGGTGTTGTGATTGACAAGTCAGGAAAATGAGTCAGTCCTTCATCTTACATCTAGGTAATAATTCAACAGAAATTCTGCAAAACAAAATTATACAAGAAATAGTGCGATACAGCAATAAAAAGTTTAAATAATAAAATAAAAGAGCGATGTCACTCACAAGCCTAGAGTCATACCCTCATATGACTCAGATAGTATGTGCCCCTGGACCATTTGAGGATGTCCAAATCCAAAGTGATCAGTGCTTTCTTTCTCCCTCTTGACCGGCTCTAAATTGTAAAGATGCCAGGGTGAAGAGATTTCTTTCAAAGAAGTACTTTAATAATCCAAATAAAAATCAAAACATAGAATAAATAAATACCAGATCTCGCCTTGTTAAAAGGCTTCCTCAGTTGGCTGATGGATGACAGCCAACTTAGGAAGCCTTTTAACAAGGCGAAACGCGTTTTGGACTTCTGTTATTGACTACACAGCCTATCCAGACATTGATCTGGTATTTATTTAATGTTTTGATTTTTATTTGGATTAATAAAGCTCTTCTTTGAAAGAAATCTCTTCAACCTGGCATCTTTACAATTTGGAGCCGGTCAAGAGGGAGAAAGAAAGCACTGATCACTTTAATAAAGAAAGGATTTGAACATCCTCAAATGGTCCAGGGGTGCATACTATCTGAGTCATATGAGGGTATGACGCTAGGTTTGTGAGTGACATCGCTCTTATTATTTAAACTTTTTATTGCTGTATTGCACTATTTCTTGTATAATTTTGTTTTGCAGAATTTCTGCTGAATGATTACCTAGGAGCTCGACCTTTTATATGTATGTATAACTGTGTGTTTTTAAGTGGTGTAGGGCAGGGGTGGGGAACCTTCGGCCCTCAGATGTTTTGGACTACATCTCCCATAATGCTCTTACAGGCATAATGCTAGCAAAGCATCAAGGGAGATGTAGTCCAAAACATCTGGAGAGCCGAAGGTTCCCCACTCCTGGTGTAGGGGATACCACTTTTTAGGTGTTTGAGCTTTATTATTCACTTGCCTCCATACTGTGCACATATTTTGTTTTATCACTTCATCTGACATCTACCTGAGGATTTATTCTCCAGGAATCCTTCTTTAAAGATTTCTGCTACCCACGCTTGGAGCTCAGGATCTTTTGAAACAGAGTCATCATCATTGTAATGGTAATGGATGATGTCTGAAACAAGTCTAGAAAGAACATTAGGTTAATTTAAGTGTTGCAATTACAATTTCATAATTTAGTCACTGGATTTCAGCAATTGCTTTTCTAGACTTTATAGAAGTATGGTTGCCGTCGATGATGCCTGACTACTCCGGACAACATCATATCCTTAGAATCTCCTCTTCTCCAGAAAATGTACTATATATGAAGAGGCACAAGTTACTTGGAAAATAAAGATACACAACAATAAGTCCTGGGCGGCAGCAATAACCAAAGTACACACCAGCCCCGATACACAAAAAACAAAGGAAATTTACCTGCGCTCTATGCCAAATCCCTGTGTATATTTATATAAATAGGAGGTATTAAAAAAAAAAAAAATACTCATTTGCTTCCTCAATTCCACCTCTCTCCTTGACCCTAAATAGTCTGGCTTCTGTCCACTCCACTCTCGATTGGGTCATTTGTAGCTTTAGTCAGAGCAGTGTCAAAGGACACTACTCCATACTAATTCTTTATGACTGCTCCATGGCCTTTAATATACAGTTTAAAATATCCTCAGTCTCCAAATCCCTTGGGCTCTATGACCCTGTTGCCAAAACCAGTCTATCACACCTTAAAAAACCATTGCTCACACAAGATGCTGCCAAGGAGATTGTTCATGCTCTGGTAATCTCACATAGATTACTGTAATTCTATCTGTATTGGTCTCCCCGGAAGCTGTACTACCCATTACAATCTGTAATGAATGCTGCCCCCAGGCTCCTCCTATACCTTGCCCACCAAATCTGCCCGTCCTTACGCCTGACATCCTGCATCATATAGAGGCCAGTTCAAAATTCTAACCCTTACCTATAAAGATCTAAACAACTGTAGCCCATTACATTTCTTCACTAATTCTTAGTTATGGCCCCTTCACAGATTCTATGCTCTGCCGGTGACCTTCTCCTGTTTGCTGCTCACTCCATAACTGCTAATCCTTTTGAGTTTTCAACGGCAGCGCCTTTCCTTTGGAAAAGTCTCCCATCAGAATCCCCCTAGTTTTCAATCATTTCTGAAAAGAGGAGTTTCTTATGACCTCAGAGTAACCGCTGTCACAAATATGGCCTCTAGGAGAGAGCAAGAGATACACTACACTAACCTCCAGTTCTGCTACCCCCTATAGTTGCCCTTCTTAGTGTGTCTTTATACTCCACTCCTCTAGACTAAGCTCATTTGAGCAGAATTCTTTCGCCACCTATTGTTCCTGTATCATTGAGGGATGGCCTCATTTATGGTTAAAACTTCCCCTTTCAAACATTAATGAATACTGATAATGCTACAATAAACGATCATGGCCACCATACTCCTTTTATATTCAGCATTAAGCCTCTCTGTGGTAGTAGCGAGCCAGGGTAGGATTATATGTTTGAGTCGAAAGGTGAAGCAGAGACCATGAATGGAGGGGAACCTTTTCTGCTCAATGCCCAATCCATTCTGGAAATAATGGGTCCAAGCGCCAAATTAAATTCTTCTTAATTACCTACTGATAGGAAAACCATCGAAGAACCATTACAGATCTTTATGATTTAAATGAAGTTACATTTTTATTGCCTGCCAAATCTTCATGCCATCGTCTCTGTAGAAGTAATTGGAAATGGACTCCACTGCTCTACTTTTGATGTCCTCAGGGAGGCAGAGGGAGTCATAGGTCAAAGATGTCATTGCTCTTTTTAAAAGAACTTCTAGTCCCTCCTTTCCAGAAGAAGCAATCTAAGTGCAGAACCAAGAAGAGAAAAATCGATATGAAATAGTCACCATAGGTACCATTTAACACTATGCTTAATAACATTCCATCCCATCATTGCAAATATCTTAGAGTAGCCTACAGGAAACAGTCTCTATTTAGAATAACCAGTTTTTTGAGAACTGGCCAGCCAGCGACAATGACATGTTATGTTATGCCACCATCCAAAGACCTACTTTATGGTCTAGACCAATTCATGTTGCATTGATGGAATAATTGCCCTCAAGGTATTGGGGATATCTGAGGCACCCATTAACATAGGCCCACAGTGTTCTCATGCCAAAAAGTCAAACATGCAGCACAAAATGTGAACCTTGCACACCTGGCAAAAAATTTAGAAGCAATTGGCAATGCTACTGGGTATTACATTTGATTTGTTGCAGAGGGTAGTCTCGTGGCCGCTGTGCCGGTTTGTAAGGAGAGTGGCTTTGTGAACAGAGGGTGACGGAGTTGACAAATATAGGGTTGGCATATTCCAACAATTTAAATATTCCCAAAGCCCATCAACTTATGTAAAGCAAACACATTACCTTGTTATTGCCAAAACGATATGAATTTGGGATTCTTTTACATTTTATGAACGTAATTCTGTAGATCTGTATGGCATCTCATTACATGAAATACTCAATAATTAAACTTATATAGCCAAAATATTAAGATATTAAAAATATAGTGAAAAAGCCTTCTAAAGATAGGACCTCTCTTCTCTATGCTTATCATCAACAGATCATTAATGCCGGAGAATAAATACAAGATAAATATGGAATTGCTTTATTTAACCCCTTAAGGACCGGACTTTTTTTGCGATGTTGTACATTTGCGACCAGGAATCTTTTTACACTTTTGTGGTGTTTGGGTTTAGCTGTAATTTTCCGCTCTCTCATTTACTGTTCCCATACAAATTATATATTGTTTTTTTCAGGACAAAAGGGGCTTTCTTTACATACCATTATTTATATAATCTCATGTAATTAAATTTTTTAAAAATGAAAAAATATGATGAAAAATTGAAAAAAATACATGTTTTTTGACTTTTATATGAAAAATCTTTTATTCATCTACAAAAGCGAATGAAAAAAACTGCTAAATAGATTCAAAATTTTGTCCTGAGTTTAAAAATACCCAGTGTTTACATGCTTTTTTCAATTTTTTTGCATGTTATAGGGCTATAAGTACAAGTAGGATATTGCGGTTTCAAAACATACATTTTTAAAATGTATCAATAGTGACATTGTAACACTATTATCTGTCATAAATCTCTGAATAACATCCCACATGTACATATTTTTTTTAAAGTAGACAACCCAGGGTATTCAATATGGGGTATGTCCAGACTTTTTTAGTAGCCACTTAGTCGCAAACACTGGCCAAAGTTAGCGTTCATATTTGTTTGTGTGTGAAAAAAGTAAAAAACTAAATTGAACGCTAATTTTGGCCAGTGTTTGTGACTAAGTGGTTACTAAAAAAGACTGGACATACCCCATTTGCAATACCTTGGGTTGTCTTCTTTTGCAAATGGTATGCCATCATGGGGGTAATTCTCATTCCTGGGCTACCATACGCTCTCAAAGGCACGTAACCAACCTGGCCATTTTCAATGTAAAAATATTTGACCCATATATTTGACCCTGTAACTTTCAAAAACGCTATAAAACCTGTACATGGGGGGTACTGTTATACTCAGGAGACTTTGCTGAACACAAATATTAGTGTTTCAAAACTGGAAAATGTATCACAACAATTATATCATCAGTAAAAGTGCTGTTTGTGTGTGAAAAATGCAAAAAAAGTCACTTTCACTGACAATATCATCGCGGTGATATGTTTTACTGTTTTGAATCACTAATATTTGTGTTCAGCGAAGTCTCCCGAGTAAAACAGTACCCCCCATGTACAGGTTTTAGGGTGTCGCAGAACGTTACAGGGTAAAATACAGTGATAGCAAATTCAATTCTCTGTACTTTCGGCCTGGGTTGGCAGGCAGGTCCCTTAAATTGCAATCAATAAAATAACTTAATTATGTAAAAATATTACATAAATACGCACGTAGAATTTAAATATATATGCATATTTATATATTTGAAGTCTACGTGTATATTTATATAATTATTTATGTAATTTTTTATATGGACATATGAATAGTTCGTATTCTTTTTATTTATTTATATATACATAGATATATATACAATTTCATTCTAAGTGTATTTTGATATAAATATATATTAATATCAAAATACAGTTAGAATAAAATTTTGTATAGATATATAATTTTTTTTTTAATTTTTTATTATTATTTTTAATTTGTTTTATTTAATTTAATTTACTTATTTGTATTTTATAATAATATATATACAATATATATAATTATATATATTATATATATACACGTGTGTAATTTAATTATAAGTGTATTTTTATATTAATATATGTACATATTAATATAAAAATACACTTAGCATGACACTATATATATGATATATAGACATATATTATATAGGTATAATATATGTCTATATATCATATATATACACATATATAATAATATTTTTTTTTTATTAACTTTAACTTTAATTTTTTTTAATGATTTTACACATGCAGGGAGACTGCCTGTCAGCACAGACAGTCCCCCTGCAGGCAGAGACTAGGACACCTATTGTGACCATGTGGTCGCCCTGTTGGGCGATCACATGGCCACAGGGGTCCTAATCCGCCATGGGGAGACTGTCTGGGCTGAAGGCAGTCTCCCCACAACGGGAGCACCGCCGATCGCCGCCGGGGGAACGACGGCGATCGGGTAAGTACATTTTAAATTAAGGACGGTTCAGGACCGTCGTCGGTCGGCAATGGGAAAATGCCGATGACGGTCCTGAACCGTCCCGCGTCCTTAAGGGGTTAAAGTACTAAAGCACTAGATATATACTAGATGTTTTAAGTCACTGTCATGACCCATTTGAGACGCCTAGATTCCCCACCCACGGAATGGGCATTAAGCACCACTTAATTAGGTGAGATTGGAGGTTAAACTGATCCATGATGAACATTTAGAGTAGATCCTGTAACGGACCGCCTGGCACTCCGACTGGGTACCTCCGTTACTGGATGCTCCTAGCACTTCCAGAGGGCTCCAAGCACTCTGCCAGACACCACAACCATCGCAGACCCCACAAACTGCCATAGCTTGGTTGGGGTCTCGCCATCTCCTACCCACCCTGGACCTACGACAAGGCTCCAGGCGGTGAATCTCTCCTCCAAGCAGGGCCGGACTGGGGATACAAAGCAGCCCTGGGAAAAAAAAAAATCTATGCCAGCCCCATAAGTCATTGCGCCATATATTGTCGCATGTAATATGTAAGGCTATGTCTTGCCACCCCAGATGATTGAGTATGTGTATATATATATATATATATATATATATATATATATATATATATATATATATATATATATATATATTGCTTTTTCTAATATAATATATTGGTCCTTTCAGAGTAAAACATTTAATTATACAGTAAGCATACTCACATGCAGACACAGACAATCTCACTGACACACACAAGCTCATTGATACACAGCCTCAAAGACAATTTCACTAATATACATAAGCTCATTGACATAAAAACACAAGCTCACTCACTAGCAGACACACACACATGCAAGCAAGCAAACTCACTAGCAGGCGCACACACACAGTTTAATGTAGTGGTTCTGGTGTCTATAGCCTGTCCCTGCAGGCTTTTGAATGTAAACACTGACTTTTCAGAGAAAAGGCAGTGTTTACATTGCTTCCTAGTGACAGACACTCAGACGGTCACTAGAGGCGCTTCCTGTGTCAGTGCGGATTGGCTGAGATCATCAAGCTTGATGATCTCAGTCATAGAGGCAGAGACCAGCATGACGTTGGGAAAAAAAAAAAAAAAAAGTGAGTAAAACTATTTTTACATACACACACACACAGACACTACGACTGACACACACACACCATGACACAGACAGACACACACACACCATGACACAGACAGACACACACACACCATGATACAGACACACAGTGACACAGAGACATACACACGACACAGACACACACACACACCATGACACAGACAGACACACACACACACCGCATGACACACACACACACACCATGACACAGAAACACACAGCGTGACACAGACACACACAGCGTGACACAGACACACACAGCGTGACACAGACACACACAGCGTGACACAGACACACACAGCGTGACACAGACACACACAGCGTGACACAGACACACACAGCGTGACACAGACACACACAGCGTGACACAGACACACACAGCGTGACACAGACACACACAGCGTGACACAGACACACACACAGCATGACACAGACACACACACAGCATGACACAGACACACACACAGCATGACACAGACACACACACACAGCATGACACAGACAGACACACTCCCACTGACATACATACTTGTTGCTACCTGTGTGGGTGGGCAGACTGATAGGTGCCCCTCCCCTTCTGTGCCCTATTTTGCCCCCTGTCCTCCTGTGTGCTTTTTAGCCCCTTCCCCTCCTGTGCCCTTATGTAGCACCCTCCCTTCCTGTGCCCTCTTTAGCCCCATCCCGTGCCCTCTTTAGTCCCCCTTCCGACTTGTACCCTCTTCAGCCCCTTTTGTGCTCATCTTTTGGCCCCTCTCCCCTTCCTGTGACCTCTTAGCCCGCTCCCCTCCTGTGCCCTTTGTTACCCCCCCTTCCTGTGACCTCTTAGCCCCCTCCCCTCCTGTGCCATTTGTTACCCCCCTCCCCTTCCTGTGACCTCTTAGCCCCCTCCCCTCCTGTGCCCTTTGTTACCCCCCAGCCTCCCCTTCCTGTGACCTTTGTTACCCCCCACCCTCCCCTTCCTGTGACCTTTGTTACCCCCCACCCCACCCCCTCCCCTCCTGTGCTCACCTTCCAGCCCAGCCAGCCTTCCTGAAGCTCTTCTTGCGGCCGCAGGGGAAGCTCTTCTGGCGGCCGCTGGGGGAGCAGGCTGTTCTGTCTCTGCTCCCCCTCCCTCGCGCGCAGCTTAATGAGACCGGGGCCGGAATATGACGTCATATTCCGGCGCCGGTCTCTTTCTAGCGCGCGAGGGAGGGGGAGCAGAGACAGAACAGCCTGCTCCCCCAGCGGCCGCCAGAAGAGCTTCCCCTGCGGCCGCAAGAAGAGCTTCCCCTGCGGCCGCCATCCAAGCTCTCCATGCGGCCGCAGGACATCCACATGTCTCCCCGGCCCCAGGTGCCGACGGCCCACCGGGAAATTTCCCGGTATCCCGGTGGGCCAGTCTGGCCCTGCCTCCAAGAGAGGGAAGCAGGAACAAGCTCTTAAATGGACACTATAGTCACCAGTGCAACTACATGTATTCCTGACCCTATAGTGTTAACATCCCCATCTAGCCCCCATGGGTCCATCATGCCTCCATAAATATAGTAAAAAAAAAAATATCTTACTGTATTCAAGCCAGAAGTAGATTTACATGCGTTTTGCCAAAAAAAAAAAAAAAAACACACACAGTCTGCTGACACCAGAAGTTGTAGCCTGATCCAATCACAGTGCTTCCCCACAGGATTGGCTGAGACTGACAATGAGGCAGGGGCAGAGCCAGCATGATACAAACACAGCCCTGGCCAATCAGCATCTCCTCATAGAGATGAATTGAATCAATGAATCTCTGAGGAAAGTTCAGTGTCTGCATGAGGGAGGAGATAATGAATCAGGGGATGCTCATGCACAGCAGATCTGAGTGGATGGAGGCATATTATGTCTCCATCAACTCCAAAGTCCCTCTGGTTCACTGAGTGACTGCAACTGGAGGTGTTCCTCAGATAATACAGTGTTTACATGAGAAAGGCTGCAGAGAGCTATGGTTCTCACCTGAACAACCTCATTAAGCTGAAGTTGTTCAGGTGACTATAGTGTCCCTTTAAAAGAGCTTAGAAGTGATTATTCAAGGGAGCATGCAGAGCCTTGTAGTGATATAGCCGGTTACTCCCAATAACAGACAATACTCTAAATTGAGGGTGAAGAAGAACTCACTCCACTGAGCATTTATTGCTGCTTATATACAAGTTTCCCAGCAAGGTTACCACCCACGTGGACCTTGTGGGGTACTGAAACGGTAAACTTTGCAACCAATCATGTACAGGCACCTAGATGATCACACCCACTTATTACAGTAAGAATCCTGACCTCTGCTTGGGAGATAATTGAGTTACTCGATTATCTTCAAGCTAAACAAAAAATAAAATATATATATTACTTTTATACAATTTTTATAACTTCACGATTTTACATACAATATAAATACAACTTAGATTTTACAACCAGCATAACTTGGGGACAAACCTATCCAAAATTCACTTGAATCGGTTTAGTGGTTAAAAAGTTAGGTGGAAGTCCCTTTTTGACCGACTGCACACACATTTTCATGCCCAAAACAGTTCCATAGATTTGGGCTGTGCGGTCGTTCTTTTTTATGCTGAAAAATAACTAAGTCCCATTCGAATGCACGAACGGGGTACCGTTTGTGCAAATAGCTTAGTATAACAGTGCGTTCGAATTGAACGCTCTTCAATTTTCAGTCGAATTGTTGAAGTTCCAGAGAACGTAAGGGTCAGCGGTGTTCGTGCCGTTTTGTAGCAAATTTCAGTTCCATGAATTTGACCGTGTTCGACTAAATAAAGATGGCTGCCGCCACGTGTTCGACTGTACGAATGGCGGCCCAAGTCCCAATAATGTGCTTAAAGGGCCAGCACTAGTCCAATAAAAATCCAAAAGCCCACCTAATGGTTTTAAAGGGCCATACACCCCAGGGCCATAGTCATGAGGCAGGAGGCTGGCAAGCAGGCTTCTCCATAAGCGAGGGGAACAGAGCAGTTTGGCACATAGAAAGCAAGTGGCAAATGGCAGTTTGTCACATATCTCCCCTTTGGGGGGTAGACTAACCAGGTATCGGTCAGGGCCTGCGTTAGTCGGGCAACCCATCCACAACAGACAAGCACCAGCATAGCCCACCCACAACAAATGACCACTGTACCTTGTGATTCCTGGTGGCTGGCCCTGGCCTCTGTGTCCCAGGTCGCTGAGTGGGGGGCCAGCATCCCTGATCCCTCTAGCGCAGCTAGGCAAAACGCAGTGGAGACTTGGGGGCAGAGGCCAGCGGCGCTCTGCCCTGATGCCAGTGCTTCTGCTGGGGTGGCCAGTGTGACACTTGGTTGGGCAGGGTAGACCTCGCTTACCTCCTCCTGGTGCTCCTGCCAGGGTAGCTGGGAATCTGGACCGGCCGTCCAGCATCCCTGTAGGCCAGGTACAGAGACTGTCTCTACTCTGATAACATTGTCCTGCTGCTGGGGAGAGAGACCGGTTGTCTCTGCTCCCAATACAATATTCTGCCGCTGGGTGTCACAGTTCTTGCCGCGACATCCAGACTGCCAGATTAGGTCGCCCCAGGAGTGCTCAGCAGGGGATTTAAACCAGGGTACTTTGCAGTCCTGGGGCTGCCATTTTGCCTCTGAGTCACCATACAGCTCAAGAAATAGCCAGAAGTCTATTTTGCCTTGTATCCAGCACTGGGGGCTGGACGTTATTCTGTGTCTGCTCCAACATTTTCAAGCACACCTGAAGCTGATGGCCTCATTAGCCAGGTATAAGACACTGCCTCTCCCAGAGGGCAGTGTCAGTTCATTGACTCTGGTTCCGTATTGCAGTTTGTGTTCCAGCATGCCCCTTTTGATTCCTGACCTAAGCTTGTTACTCCGTATATCCTGACTTCTGGCACCCTCTGACCTCTGGCTTACCCACGACGATTCTCCTGCTTTATCCGTACCTGTACTGTGACTTTGAGCATTACCCAGCACCGCCCCAGTGCACAGACTGACAGGCCAGGTGAGTTCTTACCTGACCACCTTGGCCTGGGTGAACACATATCTGTGTTACAGACTCCCAACTAAGGTAAGCCCTGACCGTCTGTCTCCTCTCCCTGAGACTCACCCTACCACTGGGGAGGGAGACCGATTGCCTCCACTCCCTGTAGGGGACACTGCAGCTGGGGAGGAAGGACAAGCTCTGTTACCCACTTGTCCAGGGGCTGCTCTCCTAGGAAAGAGACATTCGTAGAGCCACTTGCTTCTGTATCCGCTGCTCTTCAGTGGGGAGCCTCTCGCCTTGCTGACGCTGCACAGTCTCCAGGGCCTCATCCTAAAGTTGCTTTCTAGCGGCCTCTCGGTAGTACATCATGGCCTCCTCCAATATGGGCCCATCCTGCAGCGTCAGGAGCTCCTGCAACCTCCAGTAAAACTCCTCTTCCGTATTGCTGTAGATAGGGATGCTGCATGATAGCTAGCTCTATCCCTCCATTGTAAATCCATAGTGTTACCGGTGTCTGAGCTGCTTCTCCTCGCACTAGGACACCATCCCATCGCTGCCACCAATTGTAATGGACCGCCTGGAAACCCCAACTGAGTACCTCCATTACTGGATGTTCCTAGCGCTTCCCGAGGGCTCCAAGCGCTCCGCCAGACACCACAACCACCCCAGTGCAGGCACACTGTCACATACACACTGATGCACAGTTTACCTGTGTAGGCACCTGAGAGGATGTATGACAGTATCCTTGTATGTGTAAGAATGTATGTCTCGGAGCAAGTTTGCGTTTTTGTCTGGGACCCTATGTGTATGGGGGTCTGCCTGTAGCCTTTGTGCATTGTATTTATGACAAAGGGGGTGTGTGTGTGGGGGGGGGTGCGCGCATGTTCTTCTGGGGGGTGTTCTTCAGCTGGTGACTGACAAGGTGAGTAAAGTGGTACCAGTGGCAGGAAGAGGGACATGGTTTCTCACAACCCCCCTCCTCACAATGGACGGGGGGGGGGGGGGGGGGTTGAAAGAGAGAATATGACATGGTTTGATGAGGGAGTGTGACAGGGAGAGTGGAGGCAAGCGTGTCAGGGCAATTGTGGCATGGTAGGAGGGACGAGTGATCGTATTAAGGGGGGGTTATGTGTCAGGGTGAGTGTGGCAGAGTGAGGGTAGGCGAGTTTGGAGGGGGTGAGATTAACAGGATTAGGAGTGGTGAATGTGGACGCCTGAGGGGGGGTTGATGGTGAGGGGACTACATACCTTGATTTATTCCTTGGTGGTCCGGTGGCCAATACATCCGGTCTGCAGCTCCGCAGAGCATGAATCCCGCGAGACCCATCAGAGCGTCGCCATGGTAACACTCTGATTGGCCAGTTTTCGTGAGACACAGGGTCTGCAGCTCTGCTAACTTCGGAGCTGCAGACCGGTGTTTGATGGCTGGCCGGGCAGACAGGAGGGGCCTCACACCCGGCAGCATACTGAGCAAGCCACCGGGCCCCCTCCTGGTGTCGGATCCTCAGTCACTGACCGAGGACCCGACAGTTGGCCCTCATGCAGTTTAGGTGGCCGCGAGGCCCCAGACAGCGCGAGGCCTTGGGCAGCCACCTAAATAGCCGTATTCACTGTATATACACACACAGAAAAGTGTCTGCTGTTAATATTTTAGCGGACCCCAGGTAACCCGACCGGTTACCTCTGCTAATTCCCATTCTTCAGTCGTGCAAGAGCCCCCTAGTATAAGAGGCCAATTTCCCACCCCCAGTAACTGGACAAGACCAAGTTCTGGAGGTAAAACACAGTTATATTGGACACACATGTCTTTATACATAACCCAATGCAAGGGGTCTACCACCTAACCATACAGGGTCACATCCCAGGATCCTCCCTGGGGTCTTACCGCGGGAAGGGAGTCCATTTCCTTTGTCCACAAAGCCCACCACTAAATCCACAGTGTTTCCCACACCAACTGCCAGGGGTCTTCCCAGGAGCCTCTGGGAGACACCCAGGCACAAAAAAGCCTGCAGGAAAATAGCTGGTCTCTCTGTCCCTGGAGACACCAAAAAGCCCGCCAACCTAGCCAGTGCCCCAGAAGTGTCCACAACAACCTCAGGGACCCTCACAGCAGTACCTTCCTCGACCAGTCTCCACTCGTGAGGTCCCTGTTTGAAACCCTGCAAGGGAAGGGTCTTTTGGAATACGAAAGCTCCCCCTTGACGGCGTTCGTCTATACGAAATGGCAGCCACCCAGGGGAGCACTCAATTACTTCCCTTGCGGTTTCAAACTTATGTTGTGAGTGCGGACGTTCTGATTAATTGGTGTGAACATTCTAATGGGGCATCGGGAAAGTACTCGTTCGGGAGCCGAACAAGTCGAGAAACTACAAACGCTCCAATGGTTGGTGTTCGTCTGAATGAATGGCAGCAACCCAGGGAAGCACTCATTAGTGGTTTCCCTTGCAGTTTGACACTTCTGTTGCGAGGTGAGAACGTTCTAATCCAGCTTTCTAAATGGGATATTTGGGTGGTCGCCTTTCAGGAGACAAACTGATTCCCTTCGCGTTAGCACTCTGAACGTGAAGAGGGCACAACACACGAAAATATAGGGGAAACACATGAAAGAAAATGGGAATCCATGAACAGGCAGCGGTTCTGCCACAAATCTCAAACTATGAAGATTGTACATAGGTCACTGAATCAAACCTGATCATATTTTCCTCCAGGATTGAAGATAGTTTGTCTACCGACTGTGTTGGTTGCCAGAGTGTAGCGAAAGTGAGGGATAAGGAGCTGAAAGAGATACACACCGTTAACAATAAATAATAAGCTCCATCCTATTTGAAAGATTCATCACATATATTTAGACTGGTTAAGATGGGGGGAGGGGGGCTTTACATGGGTTATTAGAAAACATAAATTTTACTTACCGTAAATTTATTTTTCCTGAAGATTAGAGGCAGTGCTTATACCAATGGGATTTCATCTAGAGGGATAAAACAGGCAGGCAATCTCCAAAACTTTTCAAGGACCTCCCCCAATTACCTTTGGCCTTATAAATATCTTCCTATCCAAGACATCCCCAGAAAATACAAAAGCCGACCAACCGTACCACTCAGACTATGAACAAATATGGGGGGAAGTAAGCACTGCCTCTAATCTTCAGGAAAAAGAAATTTACGGTAAGCAAAATTTAGGTTTTTCCCTTCAGATTAGAGGCAGTGTTTATACCAATGGGATCTCCAAAAGCAATCCCTTAGGGCGGGACTCAAGTCTCACTGCAAAAAATCTGCAACCAAAGATGCATCTACCAAGAACAGACCAAAGTGAGTGAAGAGAACACCTAGTGGCTGTTATGAGAACGAGAGAACGTATAGCAGAAACCCTCAGGCAACCGATCTGAACCTAACTGATCGAAGGAGCCTCAAAGGCGTTAGATGAGAAAACTCTAACGAATGCAGACATTTAAGGCAACGTAGACGAAAACTAAACGCCCAGGCAGTGGAATTAAACTTCCAAGACCCTAGAACTCTGTTGGGAAAAGTTAGAAAAATAGTGTTAGATGGAAGATTGAGAAAAATGAATGAATCCAACTTAATTCCACTTTCTCCTGCTGAAAACAGAAACTTGAAGTCCTTTCCAAAATAATTTGGGCGACTACCCCCAAAGACCTAGACTGAAGACTCAAATCAGCAGAGTAACAAACCCCAAAAGATCCCTTGCGGAAAAAATTCCCTGAAGATAGGAACAAACCACGAAGAGCCTAGCAGAAACTTGTGATCTGGAGACCAACCTCTAAATATCAACTGATAACCGAAATTCGACCTTGAGGGGCTCTGGCTTTAAACCATACGCAAAGCCCATCCGAAGAAGAAAGAAGAGGTTAAAACTTTGAAGCAGACGCCTGTTTTTCTAAGGACCAATATCCTAAAAAACAACACCTTCCATACTTGGAATACATCTTGGAACAAGATCCATTTATAGTAAAAGAACTTGTCAATAATTTCCTGAGACAAAACCTTATCCTTCAGTATCTGGTATACATAAACCAGGTAGTCAGATTGAATAACAACAATTTTGAGAAGCGGTACCCTTGAGAATTCCAGGATGACTATATACAGTTACGGTCCCCAACGATACCTGTGGAACATTCTTGATGAATGGTGAAACAGCTACTTGCCACCAAGGGAGGAAGACTATCATTCTCACCTTTCCCATCCTATAGGATCTTGGGGAATAGGGAACCAGGAGGAAACTATAGGTTAGACTGGAATACACAAAAAAAGAAAAGGAAACCAAAGCTTACGGCTCTGTCCAAGCTTGTCCAATGAAACACTTCATGCTGTTTGATCTAGAAGTCCCAGTTACGTAACTGGAATATCAAATTCTTACTATCGTTAGAGTGAAGATTAAGGAGTCTGAGCCAATCTTCTTTGTATAAATGTTGACTAATTAATGTTACAGCTAAACAGAGGAATATTAAGTTCTATGCATAAGTGAACAGATCTAAGAAAAACTAATCCAAGCAAATCCAGGAACAAGATGACCTAGTATGTACATAATTGCTACCGAATGTGGAACCATCTGACCAGATCCGGATAAGAAAATACCTGGTCTTTATCTGAAAGGCAAAGAGCTATCCAGCTAGCCTTCAGTCCTATGTAGTCGGATAAGATTTTACAAATTATCTCAGCTAATTTACCTATCTCCCTATGAGAACCTAGCGGAGACCTGAAACATCAGACGTAAAATTGTGGACGATCGTTTTGAGAACTAGAACCAAAGAAAGAACAGTCTGGCATCCTTTATTTCTGCCTGGTTCAGAAAGGAATGACCAAAGAATAGGATTTTACTGCAAAATCTTATTAGTAACCATAACTGGCCACTGAAGGACCTGTAAACAGAGCTATACCTAAAGAAGCTGAAGAGACCAAGCAGTTTCTTACAAGACAGGAACCAATATTATTTCCCAAGAATCTGTCTACTGAAGAAGCAGAGAGATTTCAGGTGTTAATGCCAGAGAGAGAACCACAATTTTTCCCTCAGGGAATTTCCATTCTCTGAGAGTCAAGACCCTTGTCAAAATATTTACACCTGAACTGTTCCTTGACAAACACCAGAACCGCACACTTCCTGAAAAGGGAATTATTTATCAGAAGATTGATTAGCATCCATCTGTATCAGGGCCGGCGCGTCCATAAGGCGGCACAGGCGGCCGCCTTAGGGCGCACCGACTCTGGGGGCGCAAGATTTCGGTGACCGGCAGGAGGGAAGCGCTCCCTCCTGCCAGGTCACCTTCTGGACCCCCGGCGGGCGGCAGCAGTTCTAATGAGAGGCGGCGAGGGAGCTCTAACCTGTCTGCTCTGCTACCTCGCGCGCTGTGTGCTGATTCTGTGGGAGCCGGAATATGACGTCATATTCCGGCTCCCGGCATCAGCAGAGCAGACAGGTTAGAGCTCCCTCGCCGCCTCTCATTTTAGAACTGCTGCCGCCCGCTGCACTGAAGCCCCACTGGACCCCAGGAACACATCCACACCAGCTCTCTCCAGGTAGGGAGGCTGGGTGGATATTTATTATGAGAGTGCGCGCCAGAGAGTGCGCGCCAGAGAGTGCGCGCCAGAGAGTGCGCGCCAGAGAGTGCGCGCCAGAGAGTGCGCGCCAGAGAGTGCGCGCCAGAGAGTGCGCGCCAGAGAGTGCGCGCCAGAGAGTGCGCGCCAGAGAGTGCGCGCCAGAGAGTGCGCGCCAGAGAGTGCGCGCCAGAGAGTGCGCGCCAGAGAGTGCGCGCCAGAGAGTGCGCGCCAGAGAGTGCGCGCCAGAGAGTGCGCGCCAGAGAGTGCGCGCCAGAGAGTGCGCGCCAGAGAGTGCGCGCCAGAGAGTGCGCGCCAGAGAGTGCGCGCCAGAGAGTGCGCGCCAGAGAGTGCGCGCCAGAGAGTGCGCGCCAGAGAGTGCGCGCCAGAGAGTGCGCGCCAGAGAGTGCGCGCCAGAGAGTGCGCGCCAGAGAGTGCGCGCCAGAGAGTGCGCGCCAGAGAGTGCGCGCCAGAGAGTGCGCGCCAGAGAGTGCGCGCCAGAGAGTGCGCGCCAGAGAGTGCGCGCCAGAGAGTGCGCGCCAGAGAGTGCGCGCCAGAGAGTGCGCGCCAGAGAGTGCGCGCCAGAGAGTGCGCGCCAGAGAGTGCGCGCCAGAGAGTGCGCGCCAGAGAGTGCGCGCCAGAGAGTGCGCGCCAGAGAGTGCGCGCCAGAGAGTGCGCGCCAGAGAGTGCGCGCCAGAGAGTGCGCGCCAGAGAGTGCGCGCCAGAGAGTGCGCGCCAGAGAGTGTGTGTGTGTCTGAGAGTGTGTGTGTGTCTGAGAGTGTGTGTGTGTCTGAGAGTGTGTGTGTGTCTGAGAGTGTGTGTGTGTCTGAGAGTGTGTGTGTGTCTGAGAGTGTGTGTGTGTCTGAGAGTGTGTGTGTGTCTGAGAGTGTGTGTGTGTCTGAGAGTGTGTGTGTGTGAGTGTGTGTGTGTCTGAGTGTGTGTGTGTCTGTGAGTGTGTGTGTGTCTGTGAGTGTGTGTGTGTCTGTGAGTGTGTGTGTGTCTGTGAGTGTGTGTGAGTGTGTATATGTGTGTGTGTATGTGTTTGTCTGTGAGTGTGTCTGTGTGTTTCTGTGTGTGTGTCTGTGTATGTGTGTATGTGTGTGTCTGTGAATGATTGTATGAATGTGTGTGTCTGTCAGTGTATGAGTGTGTGTTTGTGAGTGTCTGTCAAATCAGTGAGATTATGTTTGTGATTGAGTGTGTGCCTGTCAATGAATGAGTGTGTGTCAGATCAGTGAGTCTGTGTCTGTCAGTGACGTCTGTGTGTTTGTCATTGAGTGTGTGTGGCTGGTAGTGAGTGTAGCGTGGCGGAGCGGAGCGCAGTACAGGAGCTTCTGTTTCCTGTACCTGGTCACTGAGAGAGCACTTCCTGTCAGTCCAGCCAGCTACAGAAAACTGAAGCTCCTGTAGAGGGTCTGCTCCGCAACGCTACAAGACAGGTAGGAGGCATACCAGGAAGGGGAGTGTGACCGCTAAGAGGGTGGGGGGTGCACCAAGGGACAGAGAGGGGAGGGGAGAGAAAAACCAAGGGACAGGGAAAGGAGGGGGGAGGGGAGAGGAACACTAAGGGACGGGGAAGAGGGAGGGGCTGGTTAGGAGGCACATAGGTGAAGATGTTAATTTTAGAGGGGGGGGCGGAAAAATGCATCTTCGCCTATGTACCCAAAAATCCTGGCACCGGCCCTGATCTGTATGCTGTCGAAACACCGTAACCTTTAGGGGCTGGTGTACGAAAATTCATTAGATGCCCCTGAGGAAGCAGAATTGTAGAGATTCAACAAATTTATGGATGGTAATATTTTGCATAGTGAGAGCATCTCAAGCGGCAATTGCCATAAGCATTTTCTTAAAAAACATTTACTTAAAAACTGAAAAATGCAGACAAACCTAGGCAGAAAACCATCTCAGTCATATCGAATCTATTTGCAGGGAACAAATTGAAACTGGTGGAATTTATTCACGGCAGCTGAGGTTCCTAGTTGGTCTCCCATACAAGTACTAACCAGGCCCAAGACTGGACGGCTTCTGAGATCTGACCCAATCAGGCATTTACAGACTGGTATGGTCGTAGACTACACCATGATCCATAGGTTTGCAGCTGTACTAGAATTTTCTTCAAGCCCAGTAACATGAGGAAGAAATAATTTCTCATGAAGACTAGTTCATACAGGTTACCATCTTTAATGGCGGAAGCGAGACTGATTACATAGATATACAGTCAGAATAAGACAATACCCCTGATTTAACACAGTAAAGGAGTTTAAGCATGCGTGGGATAGGCATAAGGCTATCCTAACTATAAGATAAGGCCAAGGACTAATGAAAGTATTTAGAAAATTGGGCAGACTAGATGGGCCGAATGGTTCTTATCTGCCGTCACATTCTATGCTTCTATCCAGGCTTTCCTTAGCCGTAATTGGGAAGCAGAGGCTAGAACAGAAAGAATATCTGCAAACTGTACTACAACCGGTTTGATGCAGGCTCTGCAGGAATCAATAGCAGAAGAAGTACTTCAAAATTGGAATACCAAACAACAGCCTTACCTGCTATAGGCTTTCATTAGCCGCATTTGGGAAGCAGAGGCCAGAGCAGACAGAATATCTGCAATTGAATTTCAAAACCTGTTTGATGCAGACTCCGCTGGAATCAATATCAGAAGCAATTCTTAAAATTGCAATTCCAACCAGCAGCCTTACCTGATAGAGGCATTCCTTAGCCGTATTTGGGGAGCAGAGGCTAGAGCAGATAGAATAGCTGCAACTGCATTCCAAAAACCTGTTTGCTGCAAACCCTGCAGTAACCAAAATTAGGAAGCAAAGTCTTGAATTTCCCATTCCAACAGTCATATTGCTGAAACCTATCAAACTTGGAATTGAAAAAAAAAAACATAAAATGTGCAATCCTGGAGTGAAGCACAGGAAAAGTACTGCCTCAGCTGAAAAACAGACTGCCTTGTAGAAACGGATATCAGGTGAAACTAGTTGAGGTGGAGAGAATGCCAATTGCACAGAGCTTTGTCTACAGCAATTGCTAAAAACCTACTGCAAGTTTAACCCCTTAAGGACATATGACATGTCTGACATATCATGATTCCCTTTTATACCAGAAATTTGGTCCTCAAGGGGTTAAGCAAATAAATACTGTAGCTCGGATTCTTTAAATGCCTATAAAGCAATTTAAAGAATCCCTCTGCTACAACAGAAAATAACGTAACCAGATTTTAAATATAAGCCTACTAAGCATAACCTAGCGAGGATAATCCTCCAATAGTCATACGTGTCATGCTCTTGTGAATATATACCACTTCACTTTAATTGTTGCAGTAATTAGTGATTATTGAAAGCCATAATAAACCAATCACCGAGCAGAAGCTGATTTGAGCCAGAAAAGAAACTTAAAGTTTCCCAAAAGAATTATGTAAAAATATATGCTAATATCCTTTATAGGTTTTACTCAAAGAATAATCCATTTTGGACCCAATCTACTTAGTGCTTACCCGTGCAAAGCGCTATAGGATTGAAGACTTTAGTAATAATCCTTAACCCCTTAAGGACACCTGACATGTATGACATATCATGATTCCCCTTTTATTCCAGAAGTTTAAGGGGTTAAAAAAAAAAAAAAGAGAAGTTAAAAACTCTCCTACTTAGAAACATTATCTACCTTACAGCACAGATAATTAACTTATTCAGGCTAGAGTCATTTAAGATAAAGCAAACAGTCTTACCTTAAATGTCCTCAGAGTGTGTAGGAGGTTGGTGAGAACACTCTTGCAACAAATTCTGAGTGCACCTGGCAAACAGTTCATTGCTGCTGGGTAAACAGCCTCTCTAAGTCCTGGAAACCAATATCTTGACCCCGGAGAGAAAAAACAAAGATATTGGCGCCTGAATTTTAAAATGTCCTGCATTCCGTGATTCCACGGTGGAAATAAACAACCTGTATGAGTGTTCCACCGCCAGGACTTCCCAGCTAGTGCCCAAAAGCGCACCATCGTCTGCCCGGCACCTGGCTCGGTATAGACGGAATTAATACAACCCGGGGAGTTACAGCCGTCTGGAGTGTTAACCCTGGCTGATCTCTGAAAAATGTATTTAAAAGAAGTAGAGCCTCCAGAGCCTCAGCCCTCTCACCCTACTTCTAGGGAGAAACCTGACACCCTACTCTACCGGAGGCAGGCAAAGAACTGGGGATGTCTTGGATAGGAAGCAATGTATAAGGCCAAAGGTTAATTGGGGGAGGTCCTTGAAAAGTTTTGGAGATTGCCTGCCTGTTTTTTATCCCTCTAGATGAAATCCCATTGGTATAAGCACTGCCTCTAATCTGAAGGGAAAATCTAATCTGAAGGGAAAATGTAACTTCTCATATAGATGTAATGAAACATATAGGCATATTAGTGTACTCCGCTCTGTGTATCTCTATTGTGCCCAGCTCTGTGTGTTGTATAGGTATATTTGCTATGAACCCAGCTCTATGTATTGTGTAGGTTATATAGCTGAAAAGAGACTTGCTTCCATCAAGTTCAGCCTTCCTCATATAGGTTAAGCATATCCCATGACTTAAGAGAAGGCCAGGGACGAATTAAAGTATTTCGAAAATTGGGCAGACTAGATGGGCCAAATGGTTCTTATCTGCCATCACATTCCATGTACTTTAAAGGCATTGTATGCAATTTGAAACGAGAAAAAGATACCAAAATTCCTACCTTGTACAACGGATGGCCCATTGGAAGTTGTCTGATGGTCGCAATATTGAAGACCTCGGCGAAGAGATGGGAGTAAAGCAGGTGAGATACAGCTTCGTGGACCTGGAAGTCAGCATTGCGTACCCACATCTTGGCGAGGGTCCAGTCCCACTCAGAGTCACTGGGCAGGAATATAGGGACGTGATTGCCTGGGGTTTGACCCAACTGGAATAAAAAAAAAAAAAAAGTTATAGATCAAATAAATAGCAAACTTAAATAGAATATACAAGAGGAAGCTTTACAAAAATCCAGTAAACGTTTATTGACAACATACTAGTTACTATAGGAGCTCATTGTTCTGAAAATTGAAGTCCCTTGCAACACATAGGAGACAGTACGAATAATACACACTGTCCCACATTCTAGAATTCATTTCATATAGGCTATTCATTCAAAAGGGTACACAAATCTAACTATAAATATAGCTGGGTTTTGTGTGTGCTGGTACGTCAAAACAAGCTGAACGTAAAACTGGCATCCAGAACATCTCAATGGCAGCAATTTTAAAGTGGTGTTATAATTAATGCCTTGCAAAAAAACAATTCAGACCTCTGACCAAGTCTTACATTGCACTGAAAACACTATCCATTTAACAGACAATTTTGGGGAAATATACTAAAGTTTTCCCTGGTATGCCAAAATTGAAGTACCTTCCATTAATTATTATATTTCCAAACATATTGTTCAGGATCAATGCTTTGACTGTTGCACCAAGTGGGTACTTGATGTGTTTTACCACAATTTGTAAAAATATTCAACCCCTCTTTTCAGAGATCTCCAGGTTTACACATTTCTTGATCTTGAAAGCAGCTGTGGGAAGAGCCTTAGTTTATAATATTCTAAACAAAGACAGGTGTCATGGCTGGATCAATGCATTACCTGGATAGCTATGGGTATAATGTAATTGTTGATGTTTTTCCACAGAAGACACAGAGGAGCGGCGAGGTATTGCTTTTGGCCATTGATGGTATTAGCCTGGATTCCCTGGAGGATCTTGTAATCAGCCAGGTAGAGGTTTCCTTTCTATAAGATACATAGATTGGCATCATACAGTTTAGGGTTTCAGGAGCCAAAGAAGTCCTAGCCACCCTTTGATTAGGCAACTTGATATTTTGCAGTAGGTGTAATTGAAGAGTTATTCCAAGCATTATAACCACTACAGCCATCATGCAGACTTATATTGCCATGTTCGTATTTGTATGGTACTTTGGTCAGCTAGGACTCAAATAAGAATCACTGGACATATTCTAGATAACATCCAACAATATAAAGTGGCACAGATGCACTATGAAGCCAGATATGTCAAATGGCAAGCTGTATGGAGAGACAGAGTCAACATTCGTAGTTTAGGCAGCCAACATGTATGCACCATTAAGTTTAACCTGTGACGTAGAGGGGGCATGGAAAGAGTTACTCAAGATAGGTTTTCTAGAGTTCTGAAGGTGCACTCAAAGTGCTTTGTAAAATTACAGTGGTGTACTAGTTCTAAACTCCGTTCCCAAGGCACACTAGGTGGTTAGAACCAGGAAATTCCCAAGTCCTGGCAGTTGGTGAGCCTTGTGGACTGGTTTGAGAACCACTGACCTAGAAGCGGAATAAAAAAAATTAAAATAAATATAAATATATATTTTAGTCAGTTTGGGATTGGTTTCACATAAACAAGGACAATAGGTCAACTGCATTGATAATGACATTCTGTCCAATTAGAAATACATTAAACTCACCACCATAGTATCTGCCCCCAACCATGGGCGTCCACAAAAAAAAAAAAAAAAAGTCAGGAAGCACAGAGTGCTGTTGGGTAGGGGTGTCGCTGATTGGCCAGAGCAGTCAGATGGCACTCTAAGCCATTCATTAGCTCCCCATTCATAAAAAGTAAAACATTCTTATGAGCCGGGAATTGGCGATTGGCTTCAGAGCGTCAGCTGACTCTAGCCAATCAGTGGCACTCATGCCTGACGTCAATCTGGTGGCCTCCTTGTATCCTAGCATTTTCATTTAGATCAAGTTATGTGACCAGAATGTTCCTTTAATCAAAATTAAAGGAACACTATAGTGTCAGGAATACCATAGGTGTGAAAACGCTATTCAGCCGGGCCTTATGTGATAATGAATATGTCAAAATTCATGACTGTCAAAAAGGGGCCAAGCATGGTTGTCATAATTATACCCCCTGGAAAATTCCTTTGGACACCCATGCCCCCAACAACCATAATCCTTCACAAATGTTGGACGAAATTGACATAGATAATGTAAAGGTTGCATCATCAATAGAACAGAGTTCATCTACCAACAATGGTTTCTAAGATGTCATTTAACAGGAGACATTCTTACCTCTAGTTCAACCTGTAGGGTGGAAGTCCCAAGAGAAGCAGCCACCATTTCGTCAGTTACTGGAAAGTTATCAGGAATTTTGAAGCATTTCTGAATTTGTAAAGGATTTACTCCATTCAAAAACTGGTAACCAAAGACTTTGTCAGACTTCCATTCCTGGTTAATGTACTCTATAAAATAGCAGAAAATCTGTCAGAAGGTTTATTGGCCTTCTCACAGTCATAACTAGTGACTTACTGGGTTTGTTCTGGACATGGCAGAATTTACATCTGAATTATGAAGCTCTGAATTACTGGATTGCCACTTATGAGAAAATTATAGCTAGATTATTGCGGATCTAGTGTTCTAAGAAGTATTCTTGTAAAAGGTGCAGGACCACAACATTTCAAGCGTCCGTTCATCTGGCAGTAATCAGTGCAGATAGTAACCAACATGTATGTTTTGGGGAAGTAGTCTGACCTGAGTTTTGTGTTTTGACAGGAAAGAAAACTCTCTGCAGGTCACATAGATTCTTCCAGGTTTCGGTGTTGTCACTGTATTCCTTCAGCTTTATTTCAATGGCACTGCCAAGAGAAAGAGGCACTCACAAGAGGTTTGTAGCTCTAATGAAATCTGAGTAATTTGTGGGTCAAGGCAATACCTTGAACCAAACCTGCTGACCCATCTAGCCACCTCATGGAGAGGATGGCAAAACTCTTCAAGTCTACCAAGGTATAAAACTTTGAAACCAAGCCCTCATATCGAGCTCCTATACACACAAAAAAAAAAACAAAAAACAAAAAAAAAAACGTTTCTGTACTGGTCAAAACACCAAAATAGAAGACCAATCACTTTTATTCACTTTGTTCGGCTGTCAGTGTTCGGCTGGCCCCCCCAATCTCCATGCAGTTAGTTTACCAAATGCCCTGTGTGGTTCCCTTGTTCGCACCTTTTAACAACAAACCACCCCTGGCTGTTAATCACAAATTACTCATTAAGGAAAGAGTTTCCCCCTGTGTGGCCGCCGTTCGTATAACCGAACACAAATAATTGTCAGGCCATTCTGTTTCCCGAACGTGGGCCGCAGTACAGGTCGTCGACAGTGTGGAACGGTTTTCGGATACGCGACCCCGCAAACCTGGTACCGCTGCCCATCCAACTTCCCGAACAGTTATGAGAATGGCGTTCGGGTGGCATGAACTACCAAACAGGAAGAGCCTTTGCTCCCCAGTAGCCAGAGGATGGATTCATTGGTGTTTGTGCAAGAACCCCCAAAAGATGATTGGTCGTTACTTTCCCTGGAACCGTTTTGGGGCATCACCTTATGACCGACCGGTCAAAACTTAATTTGAATGGCGTACACAAACAAAAAGGGATCTGAGTGAGATGTCAGCAAAGTGTGTGCTCAGACCCAAGCTATTTGGTGAAATTACTTTTTTGGGGTTCTGAAGTTATTAAAAATGTATTTTTTGGGTGTTTAAAAATGTAGATTTTTCTGTACCTTAGAGCCAATTAAGTTATAGCTTTTTCTCACACAATTATATCTCCGGCACAGAGGATCTGTATTTTTGTATGGGACAAAAGCTGTGTGTGGCCAAAATAAAATCAGTTGACTACCAGGACTATGCGTCATCTAGTAACTGGGGTGGGGGGGGGGGGGGGGGAGAAAGGGTCTTGGAGTATTATACTCTTTCAGCTAGTATTGGAGCTCCGCTACAAATATTCATCACAGGGTAACAATACAAGAGTTGATACCGCAACACACATTCAGAAAAGGTTTATAAGTAGTGAGCGAAGCGGATTTCACCCAATACAATATATTCTGAGCATCATGAATAAAGCTCATTAGGATTTATTCCAAACACTGACTTATGACGACAACATGCTTGGCGTTCAACATGCTTGGAATCCCTCTTACCAGTGGATACAATCTGAGAGTACTGGTAAAGTGTTTCTACAAACCGTATATATTCCTATATTGTTAGAGGTCTTAACAATCCCTACGAATGCCACATACTCCTAAGAATTTTGGAAAGCCAGAGCAGATGTGCTCTGTACATAAGAGATATTTAATACGAGAGAATACCCAACAACGGCATTAAATACCATTCCCCATACTTGTCCAAGTCAAGAGGGGTTTCCATATATACATAAAACCAGTGACATTTGAATTGCTGAGAAAAATCAAGGCTATTTGATCTTAATCAGCCTTTTAAATAATGTTGTGCATACAATTGTTAATGTACAAAGGAATCTCTAGAGTTTTAGCCAAGTTGACACCTTACTAAATCAAACGGTTAACTGGATTATTCAGGGACATTAACCATGTCCTATATCCTACACTCTATACCTCCTGTACCCTGACTCATCCAGATCTGCTGCACTTTAATCCCCAGTATAAAGAATTGATAAATAATTTGTCTTGCATCACATGTGGAACTCTGCACCCCCCAAAATCGCAGCTACTCCAATTACTCCTCATCCAATCTCTCACATTCGAGAATATAGTTCTTTTTTCAGGGCCCTCATTACATTTTGTTCACCAGTGCTGTCTGAGCAGTATTGTGCAGCCGGTTCACTGTGCCACCAACAATTAAAGATGCTAACAAGTAGTGATGTCGCGAACACGGAATTTTCGGGTCGCGAACGGCAAATTCCGCAAACGTTCGTGAACCGGTTGAACCGCCATTGACTTCAATGGGCAGGCAAATTTTAAAACCCACAGGGACTCTTTCTGGCCACAAAAGTGATGGAAAAGTTGTTTCAATGGAACTAACACCTGGACTGTGGCATGCCGGAGGGGGATCCATGGCAAAACTCCCATGGAAAATTGCACAGTTGATGTAGAGTCTGGTTTTAATCCATAAAGGGCAGAAATCACCTAACATTCCTAAATCACAATGGATATGGATTGACACCTGACATATGACATATTGACACCTTGACATATGGATTGACACCTGTCCTCAGAGACCCTGATACACACTGACACAGAGCAGAATAGGGACTATTCCCCCTACATAGGGTCACTTGGCAGATATGGATTGACACCTATCCTAAGGATCCCTGATACACACTGACAGAGCAGAATAGGGAATATTCACTAAATGCCAAACATTGTTATACAGGGGAATATTCAGTAAATAAGGATAAGGTGGGGGACCTACTGTCCTCCCCCCGGCCCCCACCCCTGCGTGGTGGGTGGGGGGCATAAATCACAATGGGGGGGCACCTACTGTACTCCCCCCCCCCCACCCTCACCCGAGAGCGGTGGCCATAAAAATAATGAGGGGGGGGGACTGTATGATGTTGTTTCGATCAGGTAGTGAACGGGTTACGCCCGCTTCACAGTGACAGACCAAACTCCCCGTTTAACGCACCGCAAACAATCCATTTGCACAACCGCAAACTCCCCATTTGCACAAGGTTGGATACCAAGCTAGCCATGTCCCGTTCCTTGTCCTCACTGATGTCATTGAAGGTCTCTTCCTCCACCCAGCCACGTACAACACCAAGGGTCCCCGAAAGGTGACAACAAGCCCCCTGGGACGCCTGCTGGGTTTGGTCTTCCACCTCCTCAAAGCCACCTTCCTCCTCTTCTTCAGACTCCTCTCTCTGCGTTATTATAAGGTGTGTTAAGTAGTACTATTCTTATCCCTGTTGCGTCCCCCATCAGTGGACGTGTATATGGCAGCGATTTTAGGAACTGTGAGATAGAAAAATATGCTTGGTCGATCTTCCTAACTGGAGACTGTGTTGCTGTACGGGTGGAAGGTGGAGCCATTTATAAAGTACCCACTGCCAAGGTACATTTGAATTGTGGAGCGGGGCACGGAAATGTGGAGGTGGGGCAGGCAGGACCTACCCGCTGACGTTATTTTGGGCAACGACCTGGGGGAGCTGACTTCAGCTTTTGTTCCTCAAACCGCAGTACAAGAGGCGTATCCGGTTGTTACCTGGCAGCAGGCCCACACCACAGCTCCGCCTAACCACTCTGAGGCTCAGGTAAGAAATGTACCCCCCATGCCCAGTGTCACGCCCTGGACATCCCCCCTAGAATTTGGTTCTGAAGTGGCCCTAGATCCCTCCCTGCAGATCTACAAAGATCTTATTAATAAAGACAAGGCAGGATTAGAAGGGGAAAGGTACACCTGGGACAAGGGGCTGCTGTAGAAAAAAAAAATAGTGTCCGGATCCATTCCCTTACCCATAAAGCAATTGATAGTGCCGAGAAAATATAGACTGGAGTTATTACGCATCGCCCACGACATTCCCCTGTCTGGGCACTTAAGGATCAGCCGTACTAAGCACAGGCTGACCCAGAACCTCTTCTGGCTAGGTATCTCACAGGATGTCAGGCGATACTGCCAGACCTGTGATACCTGCCAGAGGGTAGGGAAGAGGGGAGACTGATACAAAGCCCGGCTCCGTTCTCTTCCCATAATTGAGTAACCGTTCAGTAGGGTAACGGTAGATATTATAGGACCCCTATCCAAGCCCAGCCCCTCCGGCAAGAAATATGTACTGACCGTGGTGGACTATGCCACCAGGTACCCAGAAGCAATAGCTTTGACTAATGTGCACGCAGAGACGGTAGCGGATGCCCTGATGCGAATATTTTCCCGGGTGTGATTTCCCAAGGAAATTTTGGATAGGGGCACCCAGTTTACCGCCGAAGTCGCACAACAACTCTGGAAGATATGTGGGGTTCATAAAATACTGAACTCCGCTTATCACCCCCAGTGCAATGGGCTCTGAACGGTTTAATGGAACACTTAAACAGATGATCCGTACGTTCATAGACACTCAGACTTGGAAAGGTTCCTACCCCACTTGATGTTTGCCTATAGGGAAGTACCTCAGGAATACACCGGGTTCTCTCCTTTCGAACTATTATTTGGGAGGAGAGTGAGGGGCCCCCTAGATTTACTTAGGGAACACTGGGAGGGAGACGAGACTGTTAGCGGCACCACCATCGTACCCTATGTGCTAGAGTTTAGGGACCGCCTGGAGATGCTGACCCAGAACGTACGCGACAACTTCCAGGCGGCCCAACATAGGAAGCGCAGATGGTACGATAAGGGAGCCAGGGACCGCAGCTTTAAGGTGGGGCAAAAGGACAAGCTGCAGGCTTCCTGGCAGGGCCCATACAAGGTGGTAGAGCAGGTTTGTGATCGGTCCGGTCACAGGCACGGGAGGCAAGCGCATGCTCCATGTGAACATGCTCAAGCCATACCACGAGCGTACGGAAGGAGGTAACTGCGATCTGTGCACCTGCCACTGAAGATTATGATAATTTGCAACTCCCAGATCTCCTAGACCAAGAGGGCAAGAGCGGAGACCTGGGAGAAGTACAGTTAGGAGAACGGTTAGACCCCCAGGAGCGAATCCAGGTCCAAAGACTAATCCAGGACAAGGAGGGCCACGTTTCCCCAACCTACCTGGGTACACTCCATTAACCACTCACAAAATTGAAACCCTAGACCAGACCCCCCTTCGCCAAACCGCCTATCGCATACCCGAAGCAGTTAAAGAAAATATGCAGAAAGAAATTAAGGAAATGCTGCAGTTCGGGGTGATAGAACACTGACAGCCCCTGGGCCTCCCCGGTAGTATTAGTACCGAAACGGGACGGCACGACCCGTTTCTGTGTGGACTACCGGAGGCTAAACGATAAAACAACCTCAGACGCCTACCCTTTGCCCCGGATAGACGAGATCCTAGACAAAATGGCCAGAGGCCAGTACCTCACCACAATAGATCTGTGCAAGGGGTACTAGCAAATTCCATTAGCCGAGGACGCCATCCGCAAGTCAGCATTTGTCACCCCGTTTGGCCTGTATCAGTTTAAGGTCATGCCATTCGGGATGAAGAATGCCCCGGCTAAATTTCAGAGGATGGTAGATCAGCTACTGGATGTGTTTCAGGAGTATGCCTGCGCCTACTTGGATGATATAGCCATTTTTAGCTGCTTCTGGCCCGAACACCTGACCCACATAGGAGCCGGACTAGAGCGGATTAGGGAGGCCGGACTGACCCTAAAGCCCAGTAAGTGCCATATAGGAATGGCAGAAGTTCAATACTTAGGGCACAGAGTCGGGAGCCTGCTACAGAAACCAGAACCCGCTAAAATAGAGGCAGTCGCTAAGTGGCCAACCCCCCGCACTAAAACCCAGGTCCTCGCATTCCTGGGTACCGCAGGGTACTACAGGAAATTAGTAGCTAATTACAGCACCCTGGCTAAACCTCTCACGGATCCAACACATAAAAACCTCCCCAAGATAGTAGTATGGGACCTAGAGTGTGAACAGACCTTCCAACAGCTCAAGACGGCGCTCATTAAATCACCTGTACTTTCTGCTCCTGATCCAACCAAACGCTTTCTCGTCCATACAGACGCTTCTATGTTTGGATTGGGAGCAGTACTGAGCCAAGTCGGAGCAGATGGCGGCGAGCAACCTGGGGCTTATCTAAGCCGGAAACTTTTACCCAGGGAAGTAGATACACTGCCATTGAAAAAGGAGTGCCTGGCGGTGGTGTGTGCCCTCAAAAAGCTGCAACCTTACTTGTATGGACAACCGTTTACCTTACAGATCACAACCCGTTGGTGTGGCTGAACAGGGTGTCAGGAGACAATGCCAGCCTTTTGACTTTACAATTCACTATCGCCCTGGGAAGCAAAATGGCAATGCTGACGGGTTATCCAGACAAACAGACCTTGAACAGTGATCTGTGAGTACTCCTACGGACATCCCCAAGCTGATCCTGACCTGCTTCAGGACGTCCTGTAAGCCTGTGTACTTATGCACAAAGCGTTGTATGATCAGATTACCCACATGTGCCATGCACGGCACATGTGTCAACTTGCCCAATTTCAATGCCGCTATCAAATTTTTTCCATTGTCACAAACCACTTTGCCGATTTCCAGTTGGTGCGGAGTCAGCCACTTTTCCACCTGTGCGTTCAGGACTAGCAGGAGTGCTGGTCCGGTGTGACTCTCTGCTTTCAGGCAAGTCAACTCCAAGACGGCGTGACACTGCCGTATCTGGGATGTGGAATAGTACCTGGGGAGCTGCCGTTGATCTGGAGCAAGATGCAGCAGCAGAAGAGGACTCAGCCGAGGAGGTTATGGAAGAGGATGGAGTAGGAGGAGTAGAGTAGGTGGCAGCAGGCCTGCCTGCAAGTCGTGGCGGTGTCACCAACTCCTCTGCAGAGCCACGCATTCCATGCTTGGCAGCCGTCAGCAGGTTTACCCAATGCGCAGTGTAGTTGATATACCTGCCCTGACCATGCTTTGCAGACCAGGTATCAGTGGTCAGATGGATCCTTGCCCCAACACTGTGTGCCAGACATGCCATGACTTCCTTTTGCACAAATCGAGTACAGATTGGGGATTGCCTTTTGTGCAAAGAAATTTTGTCCGGGTACCTTCCACTGCGGTGTCCCAATAGCTACAACATTTTTTTAACACCTCAGACTCCACCAGCTTGTATGGTAAAAGCTGGCGGGCTAATAGTTCAGACAAGCCAGCTGTCAGAAGCCGGGCAAGGGGGTGACTTTCTGACGCTTGCAGACAACTAACTGCTATTCAATGTATAACAGTGAAAAAAAAAAAATTGTTTTTAGATGCAAGCTTAAGCTATTGTGACACCAGATATGAGTGGTGGCACTGGGCAAGTGGGCACAGTATCCACTGTGAGCCTGACAAAAAAAAAAAAAAAAGTGCAGACTGATGTTCTAGCCCTAAAATGGGGTGCTGTCCTTACAGCAGAGATCAGATGAGTCCTTCAGGACTGTAGTGGACACTGAATACCCTAGCCTAGCCATCAATTTCCCTATCAAATGAGCAGCAGCTACACTTTCCCTCCTCTATCTAAGAATGCAGCTTCAGAATGAATTTAAAATGGATGCTGTACAGGAGGTGGGAGGGTCTGCTGCTAATTTGCTGGAATGTGTCTGCTGACCGTGAGGCACAGGGTCAAAGTTTACTCAATGATGATGAATAGGGGGCGGATCAAACCACGCATGTGTTCGCCCGCCGTAGCAAACATGTTATGTCGCCAGGAACTATTCGCCAGCGAACCATTCGGTACATCACTACTAGCAAGTTTAGAGGTTGCAATTAGAGTTGAGTGAACATTAAGATTTTTAGACACTGAGCATTTCAGTAACAGTTCGGGTTCGGCAATATTAAGCGGCACGGTCATGCCGAATCCCGTTTTTTATTTTTATAACCCCCCCTCCCCACTCCACTACATCTAACAGACCCCTTAGTCACCCCTAAGGACCATAGGTTCCTCCCCCCCTCCACATTATTATTTAGGGCCCCTACCTGAAGCTCAGGGGTGGGGGCGAGGACAGTAGTCCCTCTAGCTCTTTCCAAGACTTTTTAGAGCCATTTTAGTGCCCAAATGTTCGTGTCCCGTTGACTTCAATGGGGTTCAGGGTCAAGTTCGAGTCCCGAACTCCAACTTTTTGCCGAAGTTCGGCTGAACCCGAACATCCAGGTGTCCGCTCAACTCTAGTTGCAATCTTTGGCACCTCGAAGACAAATCCTTTCCTCTACCTTTGATTCACACCATGAAGGGAACCACAACATCCCTGTGGCAAGCCCATAAAACCAATATCTGCTCATCAGTAGAGCATTACATCTACCTGAAATGATTCCTGTTAACCCACAGATGGCTCCAATGAGCAAAATAGCATCACTAACCCACCAAAGTCATGACAGACATGATCCAGATGACCTTTCTGCTAAAAAAAAAAAAAAAAAATTAAATTGCACATTCAAGACAAAATCGAGCATTGAACAATCCAACAAGATTCCGTATATACTTGGACAATGGCTAGAAAAACCATAAAACCCTAGATAGATGCAATGAATTATGAAAATGTTATAGTAAATGTCAACTAAAGAATAATTTACTTTACCAGCCATCAGCTTACAATATCAATAAATTAACAGTTTATATACACACATACCAGCTGACCTGCACCCCCGACAAAGTCCCCAGGATGAGGTGGCTTCACTAATCTTTATTTTAGTCTATTTTTACACCCTCCACCGCACTCTAGAAATTTTTGAAAATACAAAGTGGGACAGTACAATCCTTTACTCCGTCAAGCATTCCCTTCTTCCCATAAAAATAAAAAAATCGCCAGATAATCCACAGAGTAATAAATCGCTGGTATCGCCAAATAATCCACACATGAGCCAAGGATTAATGCTGGAACAAGTCTCATTTACTGAGAAACAGGGCATATAATTTTATATAGTGCATAAGTCCTCCTCTGGGCCAGGCTAGATAACTGGGTTTGAGCACTTATCAAACTCAATTGTCTAGTGGGCAGAAACGTTTAAATTTTTCACAATTATTGGAAACATACTTTATACATATCCAAATTTAGTGAGAATCCGTTCTGCAGTTTTGGAGTTATACCGTGTGGAAGTTTGACCGGCTCGCCACGAGGTTGTAGCTGACTCAGTTCCATTAAATCAGAGGTGCTAGCCGGTCTCCGTTCGGATGAAAATTTCACGAAAACCCCCATAGATATAAGGTAGCTAGTTACATGCGAGTGCTCCCCTCGTTCGGTAGATTGAAACTCCTGAACGCCATTCGTGCGCAATTTGTGTAAATGGGTCAGATGGGACTTCCATGGGGGACCGGGTATTGCTGGAGAGCCATGCCGAAATTAGTTCCAGGCACTCGACGCCCAAGTCCCGCTGCCGGCCGTTCGGGAGTTTAAGATGGCAGCCATCCATTGTTCTCGCCACGTGTTCGGGTCCCGAAATGGCAGCCACCCAGGAGTACTCAATTAGCTTGTGGTTCTGTGCAATAACCGGAATCTTCGTTCTAATTGCTACCCAGGGTGTTCCTCGTTTGGTAAAATAGCTATTTTACAGAACAAGGGATTTTGACGAATAGAAAGTAACAAATTAACTAGTAATAAAAGGTAATAAATCCAATGAACAAAGTAGCAGGGAGGGAAAGTACCGAATGCATGGAGGGTGATTCTTCACACAAAGCATTAGAGTTTGCCATAATTCAGAACAGATATGCCTTTATTAAAGTTGAGGACTCATGTAACCACCCTTTCCAAACAAGTCAAAAATGTCAGAGCCATTGCTAAATAAAACCCAAATAAAATGTTAGCTAAAGTCCATAATACCAAGTATAGTTTGTGTAGGATAAGCAGGGACTGAACTCAGAAATTACTTAACCCTCTTAAAATATACATAAAAGGATATTCCTCATTAGATGCGGAGATATGTGATGGCACATAAGAACAGTTTGGCCCATCTAGTCTTCCCAATTTTCTAAATCCTTTCATTAGGGATAGTGTCACAATAGGTGCATGTAGGTCTGCACACAGATAATCCACAGAAAAATGTATATGAAAAGAGTGCATATTTATTTATAAAGTATGCATTTTTAAAAAAAAGTCATGGTATCATGGGGTCCCTGGACGTGTTTTGCAACTTTCTTGGTGCTTTCAACATGTTGAGAAATCACCAAGGTGTGAAATGCATCCAGGGCTTTCACACGCTTTTTCGGGGTAGTCTTCTGGGTTGTCTCTTCCCTGTCTGGCAGTTGCATGTAGAACAGCAAATTGATATTTTCCAAACTTTTTCCCCCCTCTTTTGCTGCAAAATTTGTGTCATCTCTGTGTGCTAGAATGTTTTGGTGTGACCTGCCTGTAATACCTTTAGCATCTACGAGGGCTGCAGTGACAGCATGACACCATGACTTTGATATGCATATTTATAAATAAATGTGCACTCTTTTCGTATATATAATTTTTCTGTGGCTTATACAAGTGTGCGGACCTACATGCACCCATTGTGACACATTATCCAGAATTGAGATAAGTCCATCACTGTGGCAAGAATCCTGTTCATTTAACGATGGAATGACTCACAAGTACAATTTTATATTTTTTGTCATATGAGATATTTGGTGTTGCAGCTACACATGTGAACGGAATATTTTTTCCTGTTCACACTTTTAGTTTAATACTTTCATTAGTCTCTGGCCTGCTCTTAAGTTATGGGATATGTGTATCCCACACATGCTTAACCTCTACCACTTCAGCTGGAAGGCCATTCCATGCATCCACTACCCTCATATCTAGAAGCAGCCCTTCAAAAATACAGCTCTCTCCTTAATTACATAGTTACCTATTACATAGCTGAAAAGAGACTGGTGTCCATCAAGTTCAGCCTTCCTCACATTTGATTTTTGCGGTTGATCCAAAAGAAGGTAAAAAACCCAGTTTGAAGCACTTCCAATTTTGCAACAAGCTAGGAAAAAAAATCCTTCTTGACCCCAGAATGGCAGTCAGATTTATCCTTGGATCAAGCAGTTATTACCCTACATTGAAAGATTAGATCCTTGAATATTCTGTTTTTGCAAGTATGCATCTAGTAGCTGTTTGAACATCTGTATGGACTCTGATAAAACCACTTCTTCAGGCAGAGAATTCCACATCCTGATTGTTCTAACAGTAAAAAAACCTTTCCTTTGCCTTAGACGAAATCTTCTTTCTTCCAGTCTAAACGCATGACCTTGTGTACTATGTAAAGTCCGGTTTGTGAATAGATTTCCACACAATGGTTTGTGCTATATAGCAAGCTAGCTGCATTATTTTTCCCCATCGCTTACTTCAAACAGAATTGGACAGGAGTGTCCATTATTTCCACTTTGGTACGTGTTATTGCTAGAAATTGGGTAAACAACCTTTGGCTCTCTAGATGTTGTGGGCTACATCTCCCAATATGCTCCAACAGCCATAATGCTGCCAAAGGATCATGGGAAATGTAGTCCACAGCATCTGGATTGCTGCCTACATATGCTCTAGAACCCAACATTAGGAAAGCCTAATGTTTATGCACCAAGCATACACAACGCCACCCTTTTTGCGGCTGTATTACCAACCCTAACCCAACTTCCATAGTGTATTACAAAACTATAGTCAATGTTCAGTTAAACCTCAAGCCCAAGCTATGGTTTAACCCCTTAAGGACACATGACATGTCATGATTCCCTTTTATTCCAGAAGTTTGGTCCTTAAGGGGTTAAAGAGGAATTTTAGCCATGATTGTAGATTGGATAATTTCACCTGATGTTAAAAATTTATTTATCACGAATTGTCAGAGGAGTAAACGTGTCTTTCAGAAATTTGCAGACATCAATGATTGTATGTAATTGGAAATGTTGTGAGTGGCCTTTCTTATATAATAATATAAAGCCAGGGAGAATAGAGACTGCCGTATTTTAGGATAAAGAAGAGCGGGGACAGTGGGCAACCCTGTCTCGTCCCGTATGTGGACTGGGTCAGAGAGTTGGACTACCGTATTTTGAATCCCATTATCAGGCTATTTTGAACAGCTTCGTGCTAGCTCACTACCATCCTGAACCCCCACAGTGGTCACACATTGAGAGATATTGAGCCTTGAGCCCAAAGAAGTGCTTACCCTAGACATTTAACCAACCACAGCCCTTACGCTTGCCCTATAGATGAGACATTAAGTCTCTTTCACATTTCCTATGCTACACCTTTACAATCACAATTGTTCCAGATTTTAGTTACAGAGTCAGTCTGTGAAACATTAAAATGTTCAATATTGCTCACAGATCCATAGGTATGTCCCTTCTCGGTCTCTCCGTTCTGCCCGTGACCACCTCCTGTCCGTTGTCCGCACTCGTACGGCCAACTCGCGCTTGCAGGACTTCTCGCGGGCGGCTCCCTTCCTATGGAATAGCCTGCCTACCGCCATCAGACTCTCCCCTAGTCTTGCAGCTTTTAAGAAGTGCCTTAAAACCCATCTCTTTAGGAAAGCTTATGGCCTCCAAGACTAACCCTTACCTCACATACCTGTCTCTTGCCCTCTCCTAAAGGGCAGCCCACCTTATTTGATTGTAAATTCCTGTCCTAATGTGTTTTACACCCCACCTCCTATAGAATGTAAGCTCGATCGAGCAGGGTGCTCTTCAACCTATTGTTCCTGTAAGTTTATTAGTAATTGTCCTATTTATATTTAAATCCCCCTCTCATAATATTGTAAAGCGCTACGGAATCTGTTGGCGCTATATAAATGGCAATAATAAATAAAAAAAAAAAATGAAACAAACAATGTTAACCTTTCCTTCAAAACAAGAAATTTATAATGCACATCATATACGTATCTACAACTCAAGTCCTGGTTAAGCAAACGTTTTGTCCCATACAAAACAAATTTCAATGGGCACAAAAACTAACAATACAACTTGATCCATGGGCTCACTCTGTGGAAATACCCAATAAATATTGATAGGGTCTTTGTGGATCATCAATATCATGAAATACGTACCTTGAAGCTCCAAGAGTGAGGGAGCTTGTTATTGTGGTGGCAGAGAATTGATCATTCAAATTTAGATTAGTAATTTGATCTTCATGCAAACAGTGGGGTGCCCCCTGTGCGAAACATCGCCACCTAGGGGGACAATGAAATAACAGGTACATTTATCAACTACAGATGCAATGATAGCCCTCACAAATGAAATGTACCCTTATGGGTTATTCCCTATTCTGTGCATTTAAGGGCCAGTTCCTGACTATTAGCCTCAGGGCTGACAGCGAGGCCATTTACCTATATCCTCCATAATTACTGAAGGTGGTGGGAAGTGAGGTATCGCCAGATCAACAAGCAAGTACTTACCAGCCAACACAAAGTCATGGAGATAGGCATGAGACCAAAGTCTACAAAGGTGTTGGATGTGACAATACCTAGTGACTATAACATCAAGAAGGGACATGAGCATGGACAAATACAGATGATTAAAGGAGGAGCAATAAATAAATAAATAAATAAAAAAAAAAAAAAAAAAGATAAGGCATTGGTAGTCTAAAAGGAGGCTCAGCTGTAACCACAAACTCAAGAGTGTTGGTGGAAATTAACTTTTGACAGGAGCAGCAGAGTGTAAGCACTTTTAAACCCTTTCATAAATGCAGAAGACCATTTGTCCTAAAGCAGGCTGAAATTTCTCCCCCACTTAAATTAAAGCCAAAATATATGAACAGAGCATTCCCATTCCCCTAGTTTTGACAAGGAGACCCCCCACATCATTCTATATCACTTTCAGATAAAGGAAGACTTTAGACATGGGACACTGACTTGCAGAGGATTGTGACAATATTGATCTGTTCCAGGAGAAGAAAAGCCATCCAGGAACAGGACTAGAAAACCCATCTGAACTCTGCCACTAACCATTTTGGCCAGAAAGATTTCTGCTGAAAGTGCTGTACAAACAGACCACCACCATCCAATGGATACCCTTTAATGGTTGTAGTAGTCATCTCACCTGTATTCACTTCTCTTTTCTTCCAGTTCATTACTTCGCTGCTGACGAACCACAGGATTTTCACCATCCAACAGGACCCTTCCTATAATTGAAGAGTCTTGTTATTAGTGAGATGTTATTTAGAAAAGAAGTCCATTATCTGATCAGTACAGAAAACTTCTACAAAGCCATGGACCAGACCACCTGCATCTTCACATGACTAGAACAGACATACAAGCAGCAGGAAGAACAGCAGCTGTTAGAGCAAATTGGGAAAGCTGCAAATCTGGGTAACACGTTAATTATTGGATATTTTAATTACCCGGACATAAATTGGGATAGAGGGACTAGTACTTCAGCAAGGGTGTCGTGGAATCAAGGTGCATTAATTCACAAGGGGAATCAGGTTTTTGAATGTGTTAAACGACACCATCATGTCACAACTGGTACAAGCACCGACTAGAAAGGACGCTTGTCTGGATCGCGTTATCACAAACAATGTTGATCTTTTGACCAACATCCAACAATATTGTAATTTTTTTTAATAAAACGCTAAAAAAAATCTAAAGCATGTGGGGTATACAAAAAAAAAAAAAACTTATGATTTTTAAAAAGCCAATTTCAATAAGATTAGGGCAGTTCTACAACATATCGACTGGTATAAACTCCCTAGTGAAAAAAAAAAAAAACACGCTGAGGATAAATGGAAACTATTCCAACAAATATTAGAAAGGTACATTTCACAGTATGTACCATTGGGTAATAAATATAAAATTAACAAATTGAAATCAATGTGGCTTAGTAGGGAAGTAAAACAGATTAAAAAGGCATTAAAATAAAAAATAAATATATATATATATATATATATATATATACATATATATATATATATATATATATATATGCACACACACACATATATATATATAGGTACAGTGGAAACAGATGTGTCTGTTAGTTAATGAAGACCAGGAAGAGGCAGATATTTTAAATAACTATTTTTCTTCAGTATATATTAAGGAGGATCCTATGGCAAGAGATATGCAAATTATTGCAAAAAAAATTAAAATAATTGCAGATAACTTGTGATTGGATAACGTGAGACTCTATTTAACATTTATAAATGGTCTTGCAATAGGCATTGAAAGTCATGTTTCAGTGTTTGCAGATGAGACAAAACTTTGTAAAGTAATAAAATGTGAGCAGGATATTGCTTTGCTGCAGAGGGATTTGGATAGATTGGGGGACTGGGCACTAAAATGGCAGATTATATTTAACGTAGAGAAATGCAAAGTTATGCACTTCGGGGTTAAGAATGCACCAGCAATTTACACCCTAAATGGTAGTGAACTAGGGATAACCACACACGAGAAGGATTTGGGAATTGTTATAGACAACAAATCAGGCAGCAATATGCAATGTCAATCTGCCGTTGCCAAGGCCAGTAAGGTTTTGTCATGTATAAATAGGGGCAGAAATTCTCGAGATGAAAATATATAAGCCACACCTTGAATATGCTGTGCAATTGTGGGCACTTGTTTTAAAGTAACTAATGGCACTAGAAAAAAATGCAAAGACGAAAAAAAAAAAATTTTGATTAAAGGAATGGAGCATTTTAGTTACGAAGAAAAGGTTAAAAAAACAGCGCCTGAGAGGGGATATGATAACATTATACAAATATATTTGGGGCCAATACAAACCATTATCTGGAAATCTATTCATAAATAGGGCTATACATAGGACACGAGGTCACACATTTAGGCTCGAAGAAAGGAGATTTCATCTAAGACAAAGAAAAGTTTTTTTACAGTAAGAGCAATAAGGATATGGAATTCTATGCCTGAAGAGGTGGTTTTATCAGAGTCCATACAGATGTTTAAATTGCAATTGGATAAATACTTGCAAAAACATAACATACAGGGATATAATTTCTAATTATTGGGGTAATAGCTGCTTGATACAAGGAGACATCTGACTGCTATTTTGGGGTTAAGAAGGAATTTTTTCCTAGTTTAATGCAAAATTAAAAACTAGGTTTTTTTGCCTTCTTTTGGATCAACAGCAAAAACATATGTGAGGAAGGCTGAACTTTATGGATGCATGTCTCTTTTCAGCTATGGAACTATGTAATAGTTTGCATTTCTAAATAATACAGTCTTTTGAAGTATCTTTGTAAAATAACAGATTTTCATCGTGTTCAGGTACAGGCAGTTGCATGCCAAGCTATGGATTCCATGTGTTCACTATATGGATTGCTATTCCTTAGATTTCAGTTTGTTCCTTTTGAGAACCAGTATGCTACCATTTGGGTGTTCAAACACACGTGTTGATTGTAGCTGTTCAATGTGGATTACATACCGTATACAATACACCTTGGGTAAGGTACCCTATATAGCACTTTATGTTCATATGACATCATATTGCATTATTTTCACATGCAATATGATGCACTGTTCATCTGGGGGGTATATTCCTTTAGGCTGGTTCTTTGTGTATTCCCGGTATCGTTTAGATATATTTCTCTTGTGAACCTTTTGCTACTTGGTGTCAGATACTGTGACCTGACAGCTATTGGTACAACGATGTAATCAATCTTGTAATATTGACAGTTGGAGAATCTCTCAGTGAATGGTGCATGTGACAAAATCCCTATTTTGCCTTCCCCTGAAGTCCTTCCTGTAGCGGAGAGGTAGTATAATCCACAATATCTCCGCTGGTAGACAGGAACAGCATAGAATAATCCAGGTAAAAGATCCCAGCACAATTAATCGAACGCCACACGAAATACACTTAAACATACATTTTTCACCAAAGGCACGAATAGACAAGCAGAGATAAAATACCGAAAGACCGGTGCTCCCGAAGTCCAGCGGTATTCGTGCCGTCGAGTAGCCGATTTTAGTTCCAGATGCTCAACGACAAAATACCGCTGGGCTAACAAAGGATCCAAGATGGCCGACTGCCGCGTGGTTGATACCCAAACAGCGGCCACCCTGAACATCTATTAACTACGGAAAGATACAATGTTGCGATCCGTAATGGGAGCCACACGACCTCCCATTCGGTAGTTTGTTCGTTCACGAACAGTGTTGAAATTCACTGTTCATGAAACTACTGTATGAATGCTGGTGGCTTTCGTGCCGCCAGCATACGAATGCTCTCGTTCGCATCAAATATAGAAAAGTGAATATGCACAGTTCAGATAGCCTTAAAGCTACAACATCACATGAATGGAAATACAGTCTTAGGTGGCTAGTTTTGCCATACTTCCCACTACTATGTTCAGGCATTTTGCTAAGATTTTGTTTCCCATTCATGCAAAGAGACTAAGTACTGAACACCGACCACCCCCTGGCTCATTAACTTCAAACAGACCACAGGAATTCAGTGCTCTTTGTGTGGTTCGTATAACCAAATGCTTCATAGTGGAGAAAACGGCGGCCATCATGCCGCACAAAAGCAGGAAGCGGGACTTTGTCGCCTGGAATTGAGGTGGCCTCTCGATGGCTTGGACTCTGGTGAAAAATGTACGAATGCCTGCTTCTATTTGCGGCAAGCCAGGAGAGCGCTGTTTGACAAGAACTCCCGAACAAACCTCACACTGAGTCAGGGGAACCCATTCCCCTTTTTGATTCATGCACCTTTTTATTTCGTATAAGAACTCTCGAACTAGACCGACTGCTACCCCTGAACTTATGGAACCATTTCTGGGTAGACATCACCAAAGCGGTCAATTTGACTATGTTCGTGGGATTTGAGCACTTTTTGGATATGTTGTGCGCTCAGATCAAAGCCATCTGGAGATGTGTAGACTATGGGGGTTTGGTTGTACGAAATATGACTATGTATTTAAAGTGTTTTTGTGACTTTATAAGAGAGACTATTTTCTGTACCTGGATGTGGCAAAACCAACCTCGCCACTGTGAACTGGAGAAGCCTGGTTGCCCGCTTGCTCCCTTTGGACTATGGACCAGACTTGAAAAAAGGTTTATTTTCCCTGCAGAAAGGCTTATTCGTGCCTTTCTGCCAGGGTGTTCGGTAGATTTTATCTACCGAACAAACTACCGTACGAGGGACCACCTAGGAGATGAAGTGTGCTGTCAATTGACCGCCCAGAAGCTGCGGTTAACCACAGCTTAATTGACAAACGCTGGGTGGCCTTTGTTCGTCAAACGAACACGTGGCGGCGGCCATCTTAGCTCCCGAACAGAGGTGTTTTGCCGTCGAGTGTCTGGAACTAAAATCGGACACTCGACTAAGCAAACACCGCTGAGATCTCCATACTTCCATGCCCCAACTACCAAACAAGCCGCCCTTCGGTAGAAATACTAATATTCACCTGGGGAATCTAACGAACCCAAGTAAACCCACGGATGGCAAGTCGTTCGGGACTTTTTAATACCTTAACAGAGACCGACCAATAGTTCATGGAACTATTTTCGGTTACTTTGCCTGAGCGGTCGGTCAATACTTTAAAGTCCCATAACTCCCGAACCCTTTATCCGAATGGGCTGATTTTCAAATATGTTGTTCCTCCAGACTAGGGCTATCTGGATATACTGGAGATACTGGATTTGTGGATGTACCCCAAGTATTTAGGGTACATCCAAAACTTAGGGGAAATTGTGTACTGTTTAATTGTGTTAACAGATAAGGTAGGGGGAGGAGATGTGTGGGTTGTACCTTAAACTGTATTGTGTACTGTAAATCCCTCCCTTGCATGGGAGAATTCCATATAAGCCTGTTGTGTGAATAAATCAGTGTTGTTGGTGTTTAACCCTGAAAGTGAAGTGTCTTCTCATTCTTGGGGGGGAATTTGACTGTATGCAGATTGCCAGGAGTGTAAGCTGTTCGTATTCCTTTTCCTGTTCGGCTGCTTCCAGGGTTTGTGTGTCTGCTGTTCGAGAGGTTGGTGATTGCAATAGCTGCTGGTCTATGGGAAAGGGGATTATCGCCTAAACTGGGTTTTATCCTCTTGTGAGTGAAATGGTTCGTTACACGTGAGATAATGGAGTTTAAGCCAGCTACTTAACTCAATTATCTCCCAGATTCAGAGGAGAGATTATACGGTTTATGAGGGAGTGTCCTGAACATCATTGTAATTGGGTGATTGTTTTGTGTTACTGTCTTCACTCAGCATGGGGTCCTGCACAGAAGGCCAGCTGTGGCTTCCAGTAAACAGAATGCTTTACTCCTTCATGAAGTCTTGGCTCATGTTTGGGGGATTGGGAGTTAAATATCACTGCAACTTCTTCTATGCCTGGATGTTGGGAGATTCTGCACGGATACACTCAGCCAGAGTATAGGGGATCCGTTACAGTGAATAGCTTTATATTCACAATTCTTTGTAGAAGTGATTGATGAGCGTGTTCGGGTGCGTAGTTCATACACAATTAGATTTGATGCAGTATTACTGTTTCTGGGTGATTTCTTTGGGCTACTTTGTTGGAACTGGTAACGGGATTTTTGAATCTAGGATATTTAAGGGTGTTCTTAGTTGGCATTTGGTTGAAAGTCCAGTGATTAGATATAGATGGAGAGAAATTAAAGTTTTAGTTTGACAAAAATAAAGACTTAAAGGACCACTCTAGTGCCAGGAAAACACTCGTTTTCCTGGCACTAGAGTGCCCTGAGGGTGCCCCCACCCTCAGGGACCCCCTCCCGCCGGGCTCTGGAAAGGGGAAAGGGGTAAAAACTTACCTTTTTCCAGCGGTGGGCGGAGAGCTCTCCTCCTCTTCTCCTCCCCGTCGGCTGAATTCGCACGCGCGGCAAGAGCTGCGCGCGCATTCAGCCGGTCACATAGGAAAGCATTCATAATGCTTTCCTATGGACGCTTGCGTGCTCTCACTGATTTTCACAGTGAGAATCACGCAAGCGCCTCTAGCGGCTGTCAGTGAGACAGCCACTAGAGGAAATAGGGGAAGGCTTAACCCATTCACAAACATAGCAGTTTCTCTGAAACTGCTATGTTTATGAAAAAATGGGTTAACCCTAGAAGGACCTGGCACCCAGACCACTTCATTAAGCTGAAGTGGTCTGGGTGCCTAGAGTGGTCCTTTAAGTTTTGCAACCGACTTTTGGTAAAGATACAGCTTAACTTTCACAGAACCCATTGTATTAAACCATTTTAGTTAGGTTGATATTGGGCCTAAGGTAAGGACCCTGGAATCATCACCTTCTCTCATTGGTCAATCCTGTGTGGGCTTCATTCCTTGTTAGACTAGTTTTAGACAAAGAAAAATACAAAATATAAAAATTAAAAAATAAAATAAAAAAAAGTGTACAAGGTGCAGAACACAAGAGGAAGTGCTGGATGCTTCTCTTTGAGATAAAATTATGGATTAGGTGGGCCATACCTTTCCCCTCTGGTATTTCCATAGTTGTGGTGCCTGAGAGCCACTGGTAACACGGGAACCGATAGGTATCACCTTGTGGGGATATGACCGTGACGTACTTGCAATTCCACTGGTCTGCCACAAGAAAAAGTTCCTTGTAGAGCCGAACATACAGGATCTTTCCGATGTCTTCCTTGCTGCTAACACTGTATTCATCAATCTGAATATATAACAGATTACATGACGTTAGTGCCATTTATCGAGTTCTTAATACAGCGTCACTGTGCCAGACCGGCAACACTTTCTAAACACAATGCATGAGGAAGCTGCAATAAGCTGCACAATGACTTCGCTTTTATAAGACAATTTCAGACAAACATGCCCGGTACATTCCAACAGAGGGATAGTAGACACGTTACGTTTCCACATATTTTAATAAAAAGTTAGTGCTTAGCCTTCGTATGAAAGTGGTTTACCAGCAGCACGAGGACTAGGGTTTCTATGTTACAGTTAATGTATTCTTCTCTACAGGTATAAGCTGATATTTAAAGACATCATAGGCATGGCCTGGGCAGGGGCTACTGTAATTTAAGAGATTAAGCCACATCCACCAATCAGCCAGTATTTTGGGAAAATCTAAACAAAACTTTAGCTTATTGAAATTCCTTCAGCTCAATTCTCTGCAATATGGGAGTTAAAGGATCACAATAGGGTCAACCATGTATGCCTGACTCTATGGTGCTAAACCCACCATATAAGTGGCTTGCCCCCACCCTCCCCCTTAGCCACCCTTATTTCCAGTGCTGTGCGGGTCTGCCGGCGCTGGCTCCGCCCCCTTTGTGACATCAGCATTGGATTGACTAAAATCAGTACAGGGCCAAAGGCCATTTTGGCCAATCAGGACCTACTCATAGAGAGATTAATTTAATCAATGCATCTCTAGGAGGGAAATTCAGCGTCTCCATGCAGAGCGTCTGTGCAGCCCTGAGCCAGGAAGCCCCTCTAAGGAGTGGCCACCTGGAGGTGTGCCTAGGGGGCAATGTAAACACTGCCTTTTCTATGAAAAGCCAGTGTTTACAAGAACATGCCTGAAGGAAGCCATTATACTCACCAGAACAACTACATTAAGCTGTAGTTCTGGTGACTATAGTGTCCCTTTAAGTCACTCAGACCTGTACATTCCTCCCTGCATGTGACTTACACAGCTTTCCTAAACACTTCCTGTAGAGAGAGATTGAATGTTTAAACGTTCACAGTTTGTTTAATTTAAAATGTATCGCCTGCTCTGTTATAAGCCTTCTAGGGTCTTCAGTTGCCTACTGTGTGTGACGAGGGTTTAAGGGACACTATAGTAAACAAAAAAACTTTAGCTTAATGAAGCAGTTTGTGTGTATAGATCACGCCTCTGCAGTCTCACTGCTTAATTATCTGCCATTTAAGAGTTATATCACTTTTTATGTAGCCCCAGTCACACCTCCTCCGGGTGTGACCGACAGCCTGCATTAAAAAAAAAATAAAAAAAAAATTATAAATTTTAATTTCCAAGTCAGATGTTAACCAATTTTAAAAGTTTTTATCTCCTCTGTAAATTGAAATTTTCAAAATATACAAGAGGCTCCTGCAAGGTCTAGCAGGCTATTAACAATGTGGGGGATAAACCGAACTTGCAATAAAAAGGAAGTGTAGACATTAGATGACTCTTTACAGGAAGTGTTCAGGAAGGCTGTGCATGATGCTTTCAGGGAGGTGTGACTAAGGCTGCATAAACCAAGTGATTTACACGCCCAAAATAGCAGAGAATTGAGCAGAGAGACTGCAGGGGCATGATCAATACACCAAAACTGCTTCATTAAGCTAAAGTGGTTTTAGTGACTGTAGTGTCCCTTTAATTTACAGAGTGTTTACATGGACATGGTAAAGAGGGTAAACTTAATGCAACATCTTATACATGGGGCCATTAAGTAATAGAAAGTTGACTTTAACATTGCAGCACATATACATGTTAAAACTCAATGTATAGATCTTATAGCATTCACATACTGGACACATTAGTACTTACAGCTCCCGGGAGAAAGTCTTTCCCCCAGTGATCCAGTGTGCGTTTAGGGGTCTCCCCTTTAACCCCCACAAGAACGATGGAGATATAGTTGACAGTTCCAGCAGTCAGTGAATCTCCCGTGGCCACTTTTATTTTGTAATTAAACATGGTTTTCACAGTAATTGTTGCAGCTCAGGATCTCCAGTGGGCAAGTTTCTCCTGGAGGATGTGATGTTGGGATTGTTAGTATGGTTTATGCCTTGGACAGCTACAGACAGTGGGTGTACCCAGAGTACCAGCGCTATCCACCTTGCAGCAAACCAGTTAGTTATACCACGAGTAGCACCCGGCCCACATTGGTAGTTCTCTACTTTGACAAATAAAGTTCACTCCCATTTCTTTGCCCTTGGACGTTTAGTGCCCCAAACACCATTTGTTTTCTCCCCAATACAGTCACTCTGCACAAGTCCCACAATGCATCTCCTGTACATAGATACCAGATAAACTAGCGAGCTCGCTCTGTGTAGAGTGCTGGCACTTTCCTTCCTCCTGACACAGAGTGATAGAGCCGACTAAAGAGGGGGATTGAGGAAATACCCCATCTCCAACTATTACACAAAGAGCTACTCAGCCCTCACCCTAACATATTGCTTATATTCTATTGCCACCCACACAGTACATCCCCCCTCCACCCTAAATCACATTGAATAGACACCAATCAGGGCCGAATTGACATTTCAGTTTCCTGTAGGCACAGACAGACACAGAGGCCAAGACTCCTGGTACTCCTCTCCCCTCAGCAGCTCCAAAAGGCACATAATACCAAGGCACCCCTGTAGGACTGGTGCCTTCTCTGCCCAGTGGGAAATCAGTCACTGATATTACGGCAGAAACAGGTGCTACCTACCTTCGTATTGGAGCTTTAGGTACTCAGAGCGTTTCATTAGTGTGTAAACCCAATCTCCTTTATGAAGGCAGAACATTCATCGATAGGACAAATAAAGTCACTGGTTAGACACCGCCACATAGTAATTCAGGATTAAATAGGACGCAGGCGGGACATAAATAATCAACCGATAAACCTGGTGTGAAGGGGAGTGACACCTCACAAGGGTGGCGTACCTGTGACACGCAGGGCTATACTGACCGACGTGTTTGCTGAGCAAGCTTGCCCGCTAGGCTGACACATGCACGTTCTGACCGCAGTGATTAACAACCAAGTGCATTTAGTTTCCAGGTAACGTGTGTATACGTAGGTCCCCCAAAACAAGCACCCCTTTCAACAAACCACTTATACCATTAAACCCCCTCCACATTCAGTTCCATTTATTGTGGAGATTTCCATGATAAGAAAAATTAAAGGGAAACGCCAGAATAACTCTTTAAATAAAGTTTTGCTGCCAGGAGGCACTCTTACCTCGAGGGGTTAAACCAATCACAGACAGATTAACCCCAAAGTTACCTCTAGCGAAAATCCAGAATCTGCCTGAAAGTGGGAGAGGAGACAGGCGCTGGGGTTAAATGGTTAGAGAACAATTTAACAGCTTGAGGTAAGAGCGCCTCCAGGCAGCATAACGTCCTTTAGGAGGAAGCGGTTCTGGTGTCTGGAGTGTCCTTTTAATACTTTTCTTTTAGCAAAGCACAAGAGACATTTGCAGGGTATTTATAATACACAAGCCCGCTCATTCAGCCCAGACTCACAGAAGTGTTCTGGGTGTAGTGTCCCAGTCCCCATTAAATTGCAGTTTTTTGAAAAACTTCCATAATTACATTGCAGGACTAATTCTGCCTCTAGTGGCTTTCAGACACTCCTCATGAGGACATGCAGCTTAAACGAAATCTCCATATGAAAGCAATAAGGCAGTGCTTTCTTATAGCGAAAATCCCATGATTATTGGCAACTAATGTGACTGTGGCGCCCGGTTATCTGGTATTGATGTGATCTTATTCAGTTGTGTTTATTTTTCTCATAGCGAGGGCTTAATGCACTCATAGCATATGTGCATTAACCCCCACCCAGTCAGAGGAGGAAGAGTAAAAAGGTTTTTTCTAAAACCCTGTAGCTGCCTGACGGGTGGGGTAGGCACAAGGTAGAGAGGACTCTATTGTGTTAGGAATAAAGCTTTGTATTTACACTATAGATTACCTTTAATATACATTTACATAAACACATTAAATGATAGGGTTCTCTCGATTTCTACTATTCACTGTATTAGCAAACTACCAATAATTCTGTCCAGAGAGAGTTTGAATATGGAAATATACTTCGATTTGACTCAACAGATTACAGTTTATTTTAATATAGAAATGATATGCACTTCTTGGTCAACTCATTTTTCTAGGCCAGCTCTCTCCAGAGACAGTGTAAGGGGAAGGCCAGAGATCCCAGTTTTAGTTTGGGCAGTCAATGAATTCTAAAACAGGATGAAATGTAAAATGCGATATTTCTATACAATGTCATTTGTGCCTTTGATGGCTTGAGTTGTATCGGACCACCAGTAATAAAAACCACCCAACCTTAGAAGCAGATACGAATTGTAGAGTTCTTCAAATCAGCTAAATTACAAAACAAATACAATGTGTCCTAATTGTTGCCAGTTTCAGGGGATCAAAGCAACATTTAACCTATAATGTCCCAGAAAAAAAAAAAAAAAAGTAAAGAAAAACAATTTACCTAGGAGTTTTTTTTAATGACACAATGTGAAAATAAAAAAAAGTGTCCACACAAATGTCTTATTTAGTGAATTGGCCCATCACAACATGAGAGTGCCTATGAAGTCACAGTAAAAGACAGCCACAGTGCCATAATCTGCTTCACATTCTATGCATTCATTCCATCAACAGAGAACCAATTGTAGAACACACAGATCCACAGCAAGAATGTAGAAGAATCTCCAAATAACACACCAATTCCCACACTAACCTGCTACAAACTGAGGGCAAACTAAGAAAGCACAGGGTGGGGCTCATTAAATATCCACAGGATAACATGACCAGAGAATCGTGGGAAATAAGGCCTGGATTCCAAATAAAATGGCTGCAGGCCTCGCTGGTGACTGGGCTGAACGGTGAAATAGGGGAGTGGTTTGTTATTTTATCATCATTTGTATAACGCACACTTATTCCACAGTGCTTATGGTATGGTGGTAGAAGACACCTATTTGATAATTGCAAAACAAAACCTACACATGGCTTGGTAGAGAAGGGGTTAATGTCTCTTGTGAATAAAATAACCCGAAGAACTCGTGATCATTGAGTACCGAAGCCTATTTTGTCCGGATTCTCCAGTTTGTTTATTAATAATTAATGGTGATATTTTATTCCCATTCCCTCTGTATCACGCAAAACATGTCCAAGAATCGGCCAAACTAAGAATGGTGCCCACATCCAGACAGAACGAGAGGCGCAGTGATGTTTTTAAATGTTTTTTACCATAAATCTTCCCCTTTAATCATGGTTAATTACTAAAGTGAGAATTCAAAGGGAGTTTAAAATGTAAGACCAGAGTAGCCGAATTGAAAGCAGAGCTCAGAATTTTTCCAGATTGATTATTCTGGCCTTACTTTGTCATCTTACTATAGTGAATAAGTCTGTGATCTCACTGCTGTGCAATCCGGCCCACTGGCTCCTGACCCCCTTTTCCTGCTGAAAGGATTATAGAAAGATAATGCTGCCGGCAGCCTGTAAGTATCACTCCTTGAGGGTCCTAGCCTGGACCATGACCGCCTCCTTAAAGCGGCACTGTCATGCCGAATCCCGTTTTTTTTTTAACCCCCCTCCCGCCTCCACTACATCCAATTGACCCCCTAGTCACCCCCAAATGCCCCTAAGCCCCCCAGATTACCTATTTTTAAATCTGTATCTTCTGCCCCGATCTTTATTCAGGGCGCCGCCATCTTTGTGTGGGTAGGTGAAGTCCCTGTGGGACACGTCATCTACCCACACTAGACAGACTGTGAGATTCCCGCACAAGCCCAGTGAAACACCTGGACATGCGAACGGGAATTTCATCTATTCATTCATTCATCAGACAGACGAATGAATGAATAGAAAAAATCAGACGAACAAACTAACACTGAGTATCAGTGTTCGTTTGTTCGATCAGTTTATTACAAGGAGGGAGCTACCGACGTGCAGCTCCCTCCTTGTAATATGTAAAGACAGAAGCGGTGGGGAGCTGTGCTCCCCACCACATCATAAGCCCCCCAGGTCCCCCCCTCACTCTATGGGGGTCAATATGACCCCCATAATAGCACAAGGGAGATTAAAATCTCCCCAATGCCCCTACTCGCTATACCGCGAGTAGGGGCATGTCCACTAAACAGTGAGCAGCCTGTGGCTGCTCACTGTAAAAACATAAATGGTAATAAGTGGGGGGGGACCTACTGTCCTCCCCCCTGGCCCCCACCCCTGCGCGGTGGGTGGGGGCACTAATAAAATAATAAGGGGGGGGACCTACTGTCCTCCCCCCGGCCCCCACCCCTGCGCGGTGGGTGGGGGCCCTAATAAAACAATAAGGGGGGGGACCTACTGTCCTCCCCCCGGCCCCCACTCCTGCGTGGTGGGTGGGGGCCCTAATAAAACAATAAGGGGGGGGACCTACTGTCCTCCCCCCCCGGCCCCCACCCCTGCGCGGTGGGTGGGGGCCCTAATAAAATAATAAGGGGGGGGACCTACTGTCCTCCCCCCTGGCCCCCACCCCTGCGCGGTGGGTGGGGGCCCTAGTAAAATAATAAGGGGGGGGACCTACTGTCCTCCCCCCCGGCCCCCACCCCTGCGCGGTGGGTGGGGGCCCTAATAAAATAATAAGGGGGGGGACCTACTGTCCTCCCCCCTGGCCCCCACCCCTGCGCGGTGGGTGGGGGCCCTAGTAAAATAATAAGGGGGGGGACCTACTGTCCTCCCCCCCTGGCCCCAACCCCTGCGCTGTGGGTGGGGGCCCTAATAAAATAATAGGGGGGGGACCTACTGTCCTCCCCCTGGCCCCCACCCCTGCGCGGTGGGTGGGGGCCCTAATAAAATAATAAGGGGGGGGACCTACTGTCCTCCCCCCCTGGCCCCCACCCCTGCGCTGTGGGTGGGGGCCCTAATAAAATAATAAGGGGGGGACCTACTGTCCTCCCCCCCCTGGCCCCCACCCCTGAGCGGTGGGTGGGGGCCCTAAATGAACCCCCCCCCATCAAGGTGACTAGGGGTCCCAAGCCCCTAGTCACCCCACCCCCCCACCCCAAAACATTCTAACCCCTACCTACCCCCCTCACCCTAAAAATAGTGAGGGGGGAATAAAATAACTAACCTGTAAAAAAAATAATTAAACTTACCATTTGACGTCTTCTTTTTTCTAAATTCTTCTTTCTTCAGCCCCCAAAAAGGCCAAATAAAAATCCATCATACCCGTCGCACTTAAAAAAAAAAACAAAAAAAACCGAGCGCAAAAAAAAAATTAATCCATGTTCACCCATGGAGGGCACGCCGCGTACTGAGCTCCGCAGGGCAGGTCAAGGCTTATATAGCCTTGCCCCGCCCTGCAATTAGGCTTAGAACACACTGATTGGTTGGTTTAAGCCAATCAGAGTGCTCTGTGTCATTTTACAAGCGTGGGAAAATTCCAAAGAACTTTCCCACGCTTGTAAAATGACACAGAGCACTGTGATAGGATGGTTTTCAAGCCATCCAATCACAGTGCTCTGTGTAATTTTACAAGCTTGGGAAAGTTCTTTGGAATTTTCCCACGCTTGTAAAATGACACAGAGCACTGTGATTGGATGGCTTGAAATCCATCCTATCACAGTGCTCTGTGTCATTTTACAAGCGTGGGAAAGTTCTTTGGAATTTTCCCACGCTTGTAAAATGACACAGAGCACTGTGATTGGATGGCTTGAAAACCATCCAATCACAGTGATCTGTCATTTTACACAGCGTGGGAAAGTTCTTTTGAATTTTCCCACGCTGTGTAAAATGACACAGAGCACTCTGATTGGCTTAAACCAACCAATCAGTGTGTTCTAAGCCTAATTGCAGGGCGGGGCAAGGCTATATAAGCCTTGATCCGCCCTGCGGAGCTCAGTACGCGGCGTGCCCTCCATGGGTGAACATGGATTAATTTTTTTGTGCGCTCGTTTTTTTTTTGTTTTTTTTTAAAGTGCGACGGGTATGATGGATTTTTATTTGGCTTTTTTGGGGGCTGAAGAAAGAAGAATTTAGAAAAAAGAAGACGTCAAATGGTAAGTTTAATTTTTTTTTTTTACAGGTTAGTTATTTTATTCCCCCCTCACTATTTTTAGGGTGAGGGGGGTAGGTAGGGGATAGAATGTTTTGGGTGGGGGGGGTGACTAGGGGCTTGGGACCCCTAGTCACCTTGATGGGGGGGGGGTTCATTTAGGGCCCCCACCCACCGCTCAGGGGTGGGGGCCAGGGGGGGGGAGGACAGTAGGTCCCCCCCCCTTATTATTTTATTAGGGCCCCCACCCACAGCGCAGGGGTGGGGGCCAGGGGGGGAGGACAGTAGGCCCCCCCCTTATTATTTTATTAGGGCCCCCACCCACCGCGCAGGGGTGGGGGCCAGGGGGGAGGACAGTAGGTCCCCCCCCTATTATTTTATTATGGCCCCCACCCACAGCGCAGGGGTGGTGGCCAGGGGGGGAGGACAGTAGGTCCCCCCCCTTATTATTTTACTAGGGCCCCCAGCCACCGCGCTGGGGTGGGGGCCAGGGGGGGAGGACAGTAGGTCCCCCCCCTTATTATTTTATTAGGGCCCCCACCCACCGCGCAGGGGTGGGGGCCAGGGGGGGAGGACAGTAGGTCCCCCCCCTTATTATTTTATTAGGGCCCCCACCCACCGCGCAGGGGTGGGGGCCAGGGGGGGAGGACAGTAGGTCCCCCCCCCCTTATTATTTTATTAGGGCCCCCACCCACAGCGCAGGGGTGGGGGCCAGGGGGGGAGGACAGTAGGTCCCCTCCCCTTATTATTTTATTAGGGCCCCCACCCACAGCGCAGGGGTGGGGGCCAGGGGGGGAGGACAGTAGGTCCCCCCCCCTTATTATTTTATTAGGGCCCCCACCCACAGCGCAGGGGTGGGGGCCAGGGGGGGAGGACAGTAGGTCCCCCCCCTTATTATTTTATTAGGGCCCCCACCCACAGCGCAGGGGTGGGGGCCAGGGGGGAGGACAGTAGGTCCCCCCCATCTTTAACCCCGCGCAGGGGGGGGGGGGTTATTAGGTGTTTTTTTGTTTGTTTTTTACAGTGAGCAGCCACAGGCTGCTCACTGCTTACTAGACATGCCCCTACTCGCGGTATAGCGAGTAGGGGCATATTATTTACTAATACCAAGTAATCTTTATTACTTAGTATTAGTACATTTGGCTGAAAGACCAATTCAGGTCTTTCAGCCTTTTAGTAGATAGCTCCCTGATACCGTGGGAATTAGGGAGTTATCTACTAAGCGGCTGCAAGATGCAGCCACAGCAATGAATAGGATCGGAGTTTCATTCATTAGAATGAAATTCCGATACGATCAAAGTACCGAATTGCATCCTAACACCAATGGAGAAACAGTGCTCATTCTGTTAGGATGCAATTCGGCAGTTTTGCCGGCATTCTGTCTAAGTGACAGGACGTTCGGCAATACTGACAGGAAGTATTGTGGGAACTGGGAGGAAAGCTAGGGATCATGGGAAAATTGCTCTGACCAGCGGAAATGAAGCACACTTTGCTCCTCCGCTGGTCAGAGCTGGTCAAGCGGAGGAATCCTCCATAAGACAGAGTCCCTACTTTGTCTTATGATTTTAAAGAAAACTAAAGAAGACAGGAAGAAAAGAAGAACAGATCCCGAGAGAGGGGGAGAAGAGGAAGAGATTGAGGAAAGGTAAGTTCGGCATGACAGTGCCGCTTTAAACGCCAATATGGTGCCTTTCTGGTCTGTCACTGTGTTAGGAAGCAGGAGCTGGGTAGCCCATTAAAGAATGATAATGACTGCTAAACAAGCCGAACTGGACGCTTTCCTGTGTCAGCTATTATAGCCTTAAATGGGAAATTCACCCTGAATTCTCACGTTAGTAAATAATCCTGAAATTGATATTCAGTGTAGGCAACCCAGAGCCTTTAACCCCTTAAGGACCAAACTTCTGGAATAAAAGGGAATCATGACATGTCACAGATGTCATGTGTCCTTAAGGGGTTAAGGAGAGGCATGATTCTCCTGGTTTAAATAGATTATTATTCAGTATCAGTATTTACGAGTTTGTGACATTATCCCTTAAACATCACAGATTGCAGATTGTTTCATTTCACAAAGGCTCAACACAAATATATCCCTACATTCACACACAGTGACATCACACAATTATATCCCTGCATTCACACACATGGACATCCCACAATTATATCTCTGCATTTACACACATTGGCATCACACAATTATATCCCTGCATTTACACACATTGACATCACACAAATATATCCCTGCATTCAAACATATTGACACACCCCAATTATATCCCTGCATTCACACACATATACATCACACAAATATATCCCTGCCTTCACACACATTGACACCCCACAATTATATCCCTGCAGTCACACACATTGACACCCCACAATTATATCCCTGCATTTACACACATTGACATCACACAAATAAATACCTGCATTCACACACATCGACATCACACAATTATATCCCTGCATTCAAACATTATTATTATTATTATTATTATTATCGCCATTTATATAGCGCCAACAGATTCCGTAGCGCTTTACAATATTATGAGAGGGGGATTTAACTATAAATAGGACAATTACAAATAAACTTACAGGAACAATAGGTTGAAGAGGACCCTGCTCGCTCGAGCTTACATTCTATAGGAGGTGGGGTGTAAAACACATTAGGACAGGAATTTGCAGTCAAATAAGGTGGACTGCCCTATAGGAGAGGGCAAGAGACAGGTATGTGAGGTAAGGGTTAGTCTTGGAGGCCATAAGCTTTCCTAAAGAGATGGGTTTTAAGGCACTTCTTAAAAGATGCAAGACTAGGGGAGAGTCTGATGGCGGTAGGCAGGCTATTCCATAGGAAGGGGCAGAGCAGAGAGGCCGAGAAGGGACATACCTATGGATCTGTGAAGAGATATAAGAGGGGCTATAGTTGTTCAGTGCTTTATAGGTGTGAATTAGTACCTTGAATTGACTCCTATAGCACATTTTTGTTTTTGTTGATATCTTTTTATTTACATGTAAGGCCTGGCCGAGGGGTGAGAGAACCGACTAGAGAGGAAAATCAGTCTGGCAGCAGCATTCATTATGGACTGTTGCGGTGCAGTAAGGCTTTTGGGAAGACCAATCAGGAGATGGTTACAATAATCAGGGCTGCCATCAGAAATTTTGGGGCCCCTGACAAAGCACAAGGTCTGCCCCCCCCCCCCCCCCCCTCCCGGGCCCGCCCACGCCCTACCTAGTCCGTTGACAATGATGCAGGACTGAATGTGGTGTGTATGGTGGAAGTAAATTAGAATGTGTGTAATGGATGTAGTGTTTGTGTGTATTAGATACTGTTTGTGCAGTGAATGCAGAGTGTGTGTTTGTGTAGCGGATGCAGTGTGTATAGTGAACATAGAGTGTGTTTGAGTAGTGGATGTAGTGTTTGTATGTACTAGATGAAATGTGTTTAGTGGATGCAGTGTCTGTAGTGGATGCAGTGTGTGTATTAGACGCAGTGTCTGTGTATAGTGAATGCAGAGTGTTTCAATTTATGGTGGATGTAGTCAGGGCTCGAGTCCTGCAGGAACGCCGTTCCCATTACTAGTCCTGCAGGACCCAGGGCTGGCACAAGCGGCTGCCAGAGCAGGGGGAGCACAACTCCGAATCCCCTGCCTCTGACTGGGGACTCGGATTTTTAAACTCACCTCTCCCCCTGCAGTCAGTGGAGTCGTCCGGCCTCTCCTGATGATGTCAGTAGGAGGGGGCGTGACTTTCTCTGCTCTTCTCACAGGACCGCTGGGGAGCAGAGGAAGTCACGCCCCCTCCTCCTGACATCATCAGGAGAGGCCGGCTTACTCCACTGACTGCAGGCTGCAAGTTCCAGATCCTGTCCTGTCCCACCCCTCCTGGCCCAAGGTAAGCCTCAGGGAGGGGGGGAAGGCACTTTAGTTTTTTTTGTTTGTTTTTAATCCCTTTCCTGAGTCCCTGTCCCCCTCCTCAGTCCCTGTCTCCCTATTTAAGGCCCTGTCCCCCTCCTCAGTCCCTGTCTCCCTATTTAAGGCCCTGTCCCTTTCCCCAGTTCCTGTCCCCCTCCTCAAGCCCTGCCCCCCTCCTCAAGTCCTGTCCCCTTACTCAGTGCCTGTCTCCCTCCTCAAGCCCTGTCCCCTTACTCAGGCCCTGCTCCCTTCATCAGCCCCTGCTCCCTTCATCAGCCCCTGCTCCCTTCATCAGCCCCTGCTCCCTTCATCAGCCCCTGCTCCCTTCATCAGCCCCTGCTCCCTTCCTCAGCCCCTGCTCCCTTCCTCAGCCCCTGCTCCCTTCCTCAGCCCCTGCTCCCTTCCTCAGCCCCTGCTCCCTTCATCAGCCCCTGCTTCCTTCATCAGCCCCTGTCCTCTTCCTCAGCCCATGCCCCCTTCCTCAGCCTGTTGTAGAATTATTAACCCCTTATAACTTATATCCATTATCAGGCCCCTTATAAACTATATAATCCTTACTGGGCCCCTTTAATACTATATTCTCATATTCAGCTCTCATGCCTCGTAGTTTAAACTTTACAAGATTCCTTTGTTCGTAGAAACAGCATGTCAGCAGAAAATGCTAGAATCTTCTGATTCAAAGAACACACTGTAGCAGATAGTATTGATAGAGTGTATAATTGCCAAAGAGGCCTTGAGAATACTGAGGATACTAACCTTGAAAGACTAAAGGTACCAGCTACTCTTTATGGATAGCTGCCAAAATGCCCCCTCCCATCGAAAGAACTCCTCGTGCTAGCAAGATGGCGCTGAAATCTGGAGGAGAACTTTATGACGTCAGTTATGATGTAAGACGTAACACCCAACAGGGAGGGCATTTAACTAACCACTTCTTCTCTTAGCCAATTGACAATGTTTCCTCACTTCTTATCTGATATTCAATGATGATGTCATTTTGCATTTAAAAAGGCCTGCATAACTGTTTTCCAACCAGATTGCATTAAATTTTCTGAAGTGCTTTTAACCTGAACTCCATGTGTCAGTGTGAGCTTACTTCTGCGTATACGCAATTTAATCATCTCAGATTTGGACAGGAACAGATAGACATTTAAACATATTTGTTTATTTCTAAATTAATCTACATCAATTTGGCGCCCAACGTGGGGCATCGGGCTATGACCTCTGGCCGGTGAGCCGTCCTAAGGAAGACAAGGTTGGACGGGGGAATCCTGGGGGTAGGAAAGGAGATTGATCACCTCCAGGTACACGGTAGAGACTTCTGCAGAGCCACCGGTATGTTCCGGCCCCTTTGATTGACCCGTCCACGTGTCTGTGACTGCTTCCCGGGAGGACATCAAAGACAGGTAATATCTTGCCCGGTGTCTCGTTACTCACTTGTTTACCTGCATTTTAGTCTATCTGTTGCCTGGGTGTGTTTGAATTGTTTGCCTGTTTCCCCATTTTGAGATAAAGGGGGGTGAACCTGCAGGGGATTTGCCTGGGGTTCTCTGTTTTGCTTGTTTTCCCCTTTTTGGGATAAAGGGGGGGGGGGACCTGAGGGGACTTGCCTGGGTCTTCGGTTTGTCTGTCTATCTGTTTGTATTTTACCCCTTTTGGGATAAAGGGGGGTGGACCTGAGGGGATTTGCCTGGGTCTTCTGTTGCCTGTTTCACCCCTTTTAGGAACCACGGTGCTGTGGTTGTAAGGAAAAAGGGGGGTTGACCTGTGGATGTGTTCCTGGGGGTCATCTTTTCCTGTTTAACTCTTTTAGGAGCCTCGTGGCTGGGGCTGTAGGGATCTCTAAGGATTTTCCTTACCTTTTTATCTTTTCTACACTTCCTATACTATTACACTATCCTCTACTATTTCTCTTGTGAGAGAAGTGATTGGTCACACACTTCTCACCCCACTCCAATCCGTGGCTACCACCTCGGGTACACGGAATTAGTGACTAGTCTGCGTTTTGGGAAGATGCACTTGGAGGGACCCACCCTTTCTGAGTGGCAGCTGACCATTGTAGATAATCTGTTTAATCTTCTTTCCCCTATATCTGGGATGCCTGTATAGGAGGGGAATGAAACAGGGTTAGAAAAGCCCAATAAGGGCTGGCTAGCGCGTGTGATCTAGTTGAAGATAGAGATTGCTAAAGTGTGTAAAATTGCTGTGCCTTCATGTGGTAGATTGCAGCTAGAATTCAGCAGGAAGATTTGTGTTAGCCGTTACCCTGGTAGAGGGTGGGGGTTTTGTATTGAGTTCCACTGAGAGTATTACTATAAGTATGGGTACCCTAGGTGTATTGTCTAAATGTTGTGTTTTTGTTTCTCTTTGCTTTTGCAATAATTGTAACGTAACTGTCCTTCCAGCGCTGACATGGTTAAAAAACTTCATGCTGGCTCTCTCCTCACCCCTCCCTCCTTGCCTTCTGTGAGACGCGAGGGGGGAGAGGGAGGGGTGACATTCCTGGTTTTTCAGTTCTGCGTTCAGTAAAATTATTCAGAGGCTGCTGTTAAGACTTAACAATGGAATTTTTTGCTAGAAAATATTCTAATTGTGTAGTTTGTTATTTTAATTGAAGTTGATAGGATCGTGTTGGAGTACAGCTCAGTGTTTTATTACGAAGGTTAGGAAAGTGAATCTGATGCAGGAATAGAGAATTATTTGGACGAGTTAGAAATGTAAAGGCAAGTGTGATTTGTTGCATTACTATGCAATGTGGATAGAGGGAATATGCAAAGTTGTTAAGCTAGATTGTGAAGAGGAAAAGTGATTAATGGCTGTTAAATGTATAATGCTTTCATTTGTCAGCTGAAATGCCCTAAAAGAAAATGGCCCCTAGAACAAAAGAAGGTTGTCCTTAGTACCCACGCCTCCTCCTGCCCTCACTCTGCCCTTAGTGAGGTCATATCCGCCCGTGTATTGTGTCATGCTCATCCTATCTTAAAGACATGCTGTCTTCCTTAATTCCCATATATTATGAACAAAAAAGTTAAAATTGCTAAAATTATCCTACTATTAGTTTCCCTATATCAGGAAAGTGTCTGTGACAAGTAATGGTTAATATGTAGATAGAATATATATGTCTATCGTTTCACGTATAAGTAACAAGTGTGTTTTAGCTTTGTGTACAAAGATTGATAACATGCTGAAAGAAGGGTTATCTTAAAGAACATTTACTAAAAGAAAGTTCTAATAAACCAAGATTTCTTGAACAAATGAATAAGCCAAGTTTAAAGACTGACTAACATAATTTTTGTTGTAAGCCCAGATATTTTATTATTGCATATGCATAGGAATTGAGACTTTGGGCATTATAGTATATTAATTCTAGATCTGTTACTAGCAGCAAGTGCCTATCCCACGCATGCTTAAAACACTTCTATTGAGTTAACCTCTACCACTCCAGTTGGAAGGCTATTCCATGCATCCACTACCCTCTCAGTAATGTAATACTTCCTGATATTATTTTTAAACCTTTGTCCCTCTATTTTTGAGACTATGTCCTCTTGTTATGGTAGTTTTCCTTCTTTTAAATATAGTCTCCACTTTTACCGTGTTGTTTCCCCTTTATGTATTTAAAATGCTTTTATCATATTTCCCCTGTCTCGTCCTTTCACCTAGCTATACCCGTTAAGATCCTTTAACCTTTCCTGGTGAATTTTATCCTGCAATCCATGAACCAGTTTAATAGCCCTTCTTTGAACTCTCTCTAAGGTATCCATATCCTTCTGAAGATATGGTCTCCAGTACTGTATCCAGTACTCTAAGTGAGGTCCCACCAGTGTTCTGTACAATGGCATGAGCATTTCCCTCTTCCTACTGCTAATACCTCTCCCTATGCAACCAAGTATTCTGCTAGCATTTTCCGCTGCTCTATTACATTGTACATTGTTATCAACAGCCAGAAACTGGAGAACAAGAAATGTGAATTAATGTATAGCCATTTATAAGCTTAACAAAATCTCCATTATCTTTTCCATTTATTTTGCAGAAGGCAATGTTATTTGTCTATTTTGTATGTTTTAAAAATACATGATCAGTGAAGAGTAGAATAAATTTTATCCCATTTACGAGACATAAAATTGTGATAATGTATATTTGTGATATAAGTAGAAATTACATTTTGAGATGTTAGATATAAATTATTAAATTAAGAACGAGAGTCAGGGATAGCGTCTGTCTCCGCGGGCACAAGACCCCGTGTGGAGAAGTGGTGGGCAAGCCATCATGGGCCACCCATGGGAGTGAAACGTTCGAGGCTTGTGGAGACAAGATGAGCATGTTAGCCTTTTATTATTTTTCTCTAGGGAAAGCATAGGGCCAGTTAATAGTTGTTGTACATGGGCTATTTGCAGCCTCCATTGCATTTCTACCTAGTCTTGATTTCTGATGTATCCTCCATTGCTACATCACCTGTCTGCTCCCTTACCTGCCCACCCCCGCTTATTCCTCCCACCGATCCCTCCCCTTCATCTACAGTCCCCCACTTTCCCCTACTGCCCCTCCCTCTATTTCTCCTTCTCCTCCTCCTACTCCTTCTTCCTGCTCTTACTCCTCCCTCCTCCTCCTACTCCTCCCTCTACTCCACTTTCCCCTACTGCCCCTCCCTCTACTCCACCTTCTCCTCCTCCTACTCCTTCTTCCTGCTCTTACTCCTCCCTCCTCTTCCTACTCCTCCCTCTACTCCACTTTCTCCTCCTACTCCTTCCTCTACTCCACATTCTCCTCCTCCTACTCCTTCTTCCTGCTCTTACTCCTCCCTCCTCTTCCTACTCCTCCCTCTACTCCACTCCCTCCTCTTCCTACTCCTCCCTCTACTCCACTCTCTCCTCCTACTCCTCCCTCTACTCCACTTTCTCCTCCTACTCCTTCCTCTACTCCACCTTCTCCTTCTACTCCACCTTCTCCTCTCTCCTCCTACTTCTCCTCTATTCCTCCTTCTCCTCCTCCTACTCCTCCCTCTACTCCGCCTTCTCCTCCTCCTACTCCACCTTCTTCCCTCTCACTCTATCCACTACTCATTCTTCCATCTCCCCACCACCATATCTATATCCTTTATATGCTTCCTCCCTTCTTATTCCTTACCAATTTCCTCCACCCATAGACAACTCTGCCTCTACCTGACAACATTACATTTTGCAGGAGAGTTGCTCTGGCCACTCTTCCGCCACTTCCCAGGGGGGAATACCACACTAACGAAAAATTATTCAGACATGAAAGAACTGTTTTGGGCACTCTCAAGGAAATAGTGCGACCCTGACCCAGATTCCCATGGAAGTAAGGGAGGTGGCTGTCCCTCATGTTTTTTTTCTTCACTAAGTCCCCAGAAATCTCATGAAAGGAACCTGACTCATTAGAACAAAACATGAACATTCAATTTACAAATCTCTACAGAGGGGGGTCAGCAAGAGAACTGTGAATAGAAAGACAAATACCCCCCAATCTCACACAGAAATAGGTGAGGAAACCTCTTCTACTGCTCCTCATGGTTGCTTTGAACAGATGAAAGAAGAAACAAGACACCTTTCAACAGAGCATGCAGTAGCTTTACCAGATCCTGACTCTACTCTGTTTGCGGATAAAGAGGAAAGGTACCATACTGGATTTGCTGTTGCTACAGAAGATCAGGTACGTCAAGCATCTTCACTTTCCTCATTCACATCTGCTCAAGACGCTGAATTGACAGCCTTCTCAGTGGCATACAAAATGCCTGAAGGAAGACATGCCAATATCTACACTGACTCAAGATATGCCCTGGGTGCAGCACATTATTTTGGATCAATCTGGAAGATAAGAAGCACCACTCAGCTGCCCAAAAGCTGCCAACCAAGCCACAAGTGCACCAAGGGAAGTGGACAGAAGGGTGTCCGCTAAAGAAACTTCTATACTCACCATGTAGATCCTACCTACAGATCTCAAGCTTCTGAAAGAATGACAAGCAGCTGCTGACCCTGAAGAAATACAAAGCTGGAAAAACAGAAAGGGGCAACCCTTGAAGACGGGCTGTACTCCAACACTCTCAAGCTCTGTTTACCCAAAAACATGTACTGGGCAGTGAGCCCATGGAACTTTATACCTATCCAAGACCCTCATGAACTCTTTGATCTCTAAAATACTCCTAAGCACCTAGCTAACTCTCAATATCCCTTTCAAGAATCCAGGTGACAAAGAGCTACTGGGTCAAATATGCACTAGTTATCATAGACATTTTGTCAGGATGGCCAGAAGCCTAGCCGGTCATCAATGTGACAACCAAGACCATATACCCAATAGTGCATTGTGAAAGTTGCAGAGATCACTCAGTGGATTCATTGTTCCAGATTCAAGACTCTCTCTCTCTCTGCAACATGAGAAGTGACATTTGTTGATTTTGACACACTTTTGACTCTAAAGAAAAAATGACTTGTTAAATAAAAAGATACCAGCAAGTAGGTGTTTGATGGCCATAATAATGCCTGACCACCTGTCATCGATGGAAAGCCGAGGACCCCAAAAGGAGACCTCGTGAAGCTAAAGAGATCCAAACGCCAAGCTCCCTCAGGATTATTTGCCCATCCTGAGTTTGTGGTGATATTAATATTGACTAAATGATCCGAGTCCACCTACGCTGATGTAGCGTGGGACAGGTTTAATACTACAATGCATAAGCAAATGCGCCCTAGCCAAGGTTATTATGTCCATACACATAATACATGACAAGGTATTCTTGACACACCACATTCATGCTTCAGAACATAAAGAGGAGCACCCCTCTAAAGGGAAAGTTTGACACATATATATATATATATATTGATGCCATAGGTGTGCCAAGGGGGGTACCTAATAATAATAATAATATTTTGATTTGCATTTATTGTATCTATTGCAACCAACAACGTTTACCTGTCACCATGACTTGTTGTGCCTATATTCTAGATAACACAGGTCCATATGGTAATGTAAGCCTGTCTATTCATGATGTCCCTCTGAAGAACTAAGAAGACTTTAAGAATCGTTACTTCATAGGGTTTTGTGCCTTTGGGCTAACCTGTCTTCTGGAACTAACCAATAAAGTTTATCCTTTTTTTTTTTTTTTAGCAATTAACACTCTATAGGGGGGACTGTTGTAGAATTATTAACCCCTTATAACTTATATCCATTATCAGGCCCCTTATAAACTATATAATCCTTACTGGGCCCCTTTAATACTATATTCTCATATTCAGCTCTCATGCCTCGTAGTTTAAACTTTACAAGATTCCTTTGTTCGTAGAAACAGCATGTCAGCAGAAAATGCTAGAATCTTCTGATTCAAAGAACACACTGTAGCAGATAGTATTGATAGAGTGTATAATTGCCAAAGAGGCCTTGAGAATACTGAGGATACTAACCTTGAAAGACTAAAGGTACCAGCTACTCTTTATGGATAGCTGCCAAAATGCCCCCTCCCATCGAAAGAACTCCTCGTGCTAGCAAGATGGCGCTGAAATCTGGAGGAGAACTTTATGACGTCAGTTATGATGTAAGACGTAACACCCAACAGGGAGGGCATTTAACTAACCACTTCTTCTCTTAGCCAATTGACAATGTTTCCTCACTTCTTATCTGATATTCAATGATGATGTCATTTTGCATTTAAAAAGGCCTGCATAACTGTTTTCCAACCAGATTGCATTAAATTTTCTGAAGTGCTTTTAACCTGAACTCCATGTGTCAGTGTGAGCTTACTTCTGCGTATACGCAATTTAATCATCTCAGATTTGGACAGGAACAGATAGACATTTAAACATATTTGTTTATTTCTAAATTAATCTACATCAAGCCCATGCCCCCCCCTCCTCCTAAGCTCCTGTCCCTCTTCCTCAGCCCTGCCACCTTACTCAGCCCATGGCCCCTTCCTCAACCCATGCCCCCCCCTCCTCCTCCTAAGCTCCTGTCCCTTTTCCACAGCACTGTCAACTTACTTAGCCCCTGTCCACCTTACTCAGCCCCAGTGCTCTTACTCAGCCCCTGCATACGAGCATCAGCCCCTGTCCCTCTTCCTCAGCCCCTGTCCCTCTTCCTCAGCCCCGTGCCCTTACTCAGCCCCTGCATACAAGCGTGTAATTTTTTTTTGGGGGGGGGGGGAGGGGCGGGAGGGGGAGGGGGCAGGGAGTGGATCTTGGGTGAGTTCCTGCACTTTTTTACCCAGGACTTGACCCCTGGATGTAGTGTGTGTACTGTGAATACAGGATGTTTGTGTAGTGGATGCTGTGTGTACAGTTAATGCAGAGTGTATGTTAGTGTAGTGAATGCAGAGTGTGTGTCAGTATAGTGAATCCAGAGTGTGTGCATAGTTTAGTGAATGCAGAGTGTGTGTTAGTGTGTAATAAATGCAGAGTGTGTGTTAGGGTGTAATAAATGCAGTGTGTGTGTTAGTGTGTAATAAATGCAGAGTGTATGTTAGTGTGTAATAAATGCAGAGTGTGTGTTAGGGTGTAATAAATGCAGAGTGTGTTAGTGTGTAATAAATGCAGAGTGTATGTTAGTGTGTAATAAATGCAGAGTGTGTGTTAGGGTGTAATAAATGCAGAGTGTGTGTTAGGGTGTAATAAATGCAGAGTGTGTGTTAGGGTGTAGTGAATGCAGAGTGTGTCAGTGTAATGAATGTAGTGTGTGTAAATTTGTAGTGAATGCAGAGTGTGTGTTAATGTGTAGCGGATGCAGAGTGTGTGTTAATGTGTAGCGGATGCAGAGTGTGTGTTAGTGTAGTGAATGCAGAGTGTTAATGTGTAGTGAATGCAGAGAGTGTGTTAGTGTGTAGCGGATGCAGAGTGTGTGTTAGTGTAGTGAATGCAGAGTGTGTGTCAGTATAGTGGATGCAGTGAGTGTGTTAGTGTGCAGTGTATGCAGAGTGCATGTTGTATTAGTGAATGCAGTGTGTGTATTGTATTAGTGTATGCAGTGTGTGTGTGTTAGTGTATGCAGTGTGTGTGTGTTAGTGTATGCAGTGTGTGTGTGTTGTATTCGTGTATGCAGTGTGTGTTGTGTCAGTGTATGCAGAGTGTGTGTTGTGTCAGTGTATGCAGTGTGTGTGTTGTGTTAGTGTATGCAGTGTGTGTGTTGTGTCAGTGTATGCAGTGTGTGTGTGCAGGGCCGTCTTTAATAACGACTGCACCCTGGGCAAGCGCTTGCTTGGGCCCCCTGGGCCCTGCCGCCGTCGCCCCTCACTCCCTGGTATGCAATCACGGCATCCATCCCAATGCAGTGACGGCATTAAATAGAATGAATTTTATTGGGACACCCAATTGCAAGATTGGACTAAAGGTAGAACCCCATCTGTCGTGCAACTCCAACAATGCTTTGACAGGTGAGGCTCTACCAATTTCCCATGCTTGCAGGGTTGTATTTAGCACTGTTTTGTGTGTTTGAATGTAAGCATGTGTTTGTATGAAGTATGTTTGTGTTAATGTGTTTGTATGTGGTACTGGAGTTTGAATGCAAGTGTGCATTTATGTGTAGTGTTTGTTTTTAAATGTAGGAGTGTGCTTGTATGTAGTGTTGAAGTTTGAATGGAGGGGTGTATTTGTATATAAAGCTGCGGCTCAGATGCACAGGTACATACTCTGACACACAAGCAGATACACAGATACATACACTGACTACATACAGATAAGCAGGCACATACACTGACAGACATACTGACACACAGGTACATATATATTGACACACACAGACACATACACTGGTAGACGTACGGACAGACACACACAGGCTCATATACAGACATACTGACACACACACTGATCAACATACTGACACACATACACTGACAGAAATACTGACACCCACACACAGGCACATACACTGACCGAGATACTGACACACACACACACACACACACACACACACACACACACTGACAGACACACTGACACCCATATACACTGAGAAATACTGACACACATCCAGGCACATATACTGACACACACAGACACATACAGATACTGACACATGCATGCACATGCACTGACAGACATACTGACACACACACATAGACATACTGAAACACACACAAATATTTTGACACACAGATAGACCTACTGACACACAGATATATTGACACACAGACACACAGACAAACAGACATACTGACACACAGACAAACAGACATATACAGACACACAGACAGATATATTGACACACAGACAAACAGACATACTGACACACAGACATATTGACACACAGACATACTGACACACATGTAAAATGTAAATTTTTAAACCCACCCTCCAGTTTCCTACCTTTTGCTGTAGGGTGGATTCCCTGGGGTCCAGTGTGGTGCCTGAGGATGATGGGAGTGAGGATCCCCCATCCTCACTCCCTCCCAGCCGGCTGCCGGAAAGCAAGGGGCCCGGTCGTGGGGGGAAAGAGCGCCCGACCGGGCCCCTGCTGATACAAGCCCTCCGGGTGGCCCTAAGTGCATGGGCCACCCGGTGGGACTCGGAGGAAGGGGGAAAATTTTTTACATAATTTTTTTTTTTAATTTTAATTAAATGGTTTCTCCCCCCTCCCTGCTTACCTTGTCCAGGGAGGGGGGAGATTCCATGATCCCTGGTGGTCCGGTGGGGGGCCCCCCGCTCCCCTTTACCGCAGAGGGGGCCCAGGCAGCACAGAGCCTCTCTTCTCTCCTCTGTTCCAATAACTCTTGCGAGACCCGCGGAGTGTTGCCATGGCAACCGGGTCTCGCGAGAGTTATTACAAGAGAGAAGAAGCTGTGTGCTGCCTGGGCCCCCTCTGCGGTAACAGGGAGCCGGGGGCCCGCGGCTGCACACATAGATAGCGATATTCGCTATCTATGTGTGCAGGGAGGGAAAGTGGGGCCCAGGACTGCCAGAGCAGTCCGGGCCCCCCAGGGCCGCCGGGCCCGTGACAACCGTCATGGTTGTCACCCCCTGATGGCGGCCCTGACAATAATCCATGCGGGAAATTACTAGAGCAGGGGTAGGCAACCTACGGCACTAGTGCCATGCACGGCACTCAAGGTGTCTTTGCACGGCACACAAGGCTGCTAGAGCCAAACAGGCTCTGTCCTATCAGGAGTCCCAGTAAAACTTCAGATATCTGCTAATACGAAGAGGTGGTGAAGGACAATCCTCAATTCATGCATTGCAGCACATAGAGGAAGTGATCTCAGATCACTTCCTCCCAGCACTTGTGCATGGGAATCCACACTGTAGTAGAGCAGCCTGCAGCTGCTGTTGCAGCTCCTGTCCTTGACCTGTACTTGGCCAGCCTGGTCCCCACTGGAACCCAGGGAAGCCACACACACTGCTAAATATACACAGAAATGTACAATAACCCTCCCCTCATACAAATAATACGAACAGCCCACAAACATACACACAATCCGCAGAAACGTAACCTGCTAACAATCCACATACATGCACACAACCCCACATGCAGTCTCTCACAGGCAATACCCCAAACAGCCCCCACACATACACACACTACCAAAGACACAACGTGACATATCCATCCACAAACACAATTCCACAAGCAGCCCCCATACACAGCCCACATTCATATGTATCATACACGATACCACAAACTACTCCTGTGAACATACACATTATAATAGCTCATATACGCACAAATATTCAGCGATACAAAGCAATTACCGTATAAATAACACAAGCAGAATACGGGAGCATACATACCTCAATTTAAAAATATAGGACCGGCACGCGGGACATCACAATCCTATATCGGCACAGTGCTGCTAAAAGGTTGCCTACCCCTGTACTAGAGCATTGACAAGCTCCTTGGTAGCATCTTGTGTAAGAAAGGGGCGGATGCGGGCTATGTTTTTAAGAAGGAATCTACAGGATTTGTCAACATGCTGGATGTGAGGCTCAAAGGTGAGGCCAGAATCAAGTATGACGCCAAGACAGTGCGCTTGCAAGGATGGACTGATGTGGATACCACAAACTTGAAGGGAGTGCGAAGAGGAGGATCAGTATTAGGAGGAGGAAAGACAAGGAGCTCAGTTTTAGAGAGATTGAGTTTCAGAAAGCGGTAGGACATCCAGTCAGAGATGGAAGAAAGGCTAGCAGTGACACATTGCAGGACGGCAGGGGAGAGGTCCAGGGAGGAGAGATATAACTTGGTGTCATCAGCATACAGGTGGTAGTGGAATCCAAAAGAGGTAAGAAGTTTGCCAAGAGAGGCAGTATAAAGAGAAAATAGAAGGGGACCAAGGATAGAGCCTTGGGGGACTACAAACTAGACAGGACGAGGGGAGGAGGTATCATTAGAAAAGGAGACACTGAATGAGCGTTGGGAGAGATAAGAGGAAAACCACGAGAGGACAGAGTCACAGAGACCAAGTGATTGAAGAGTTTGAAGAAGGAGAGCATGATCAACGGTGTCAAAGGCCGCAGAGAGGTCAAGAAGAATTAGTAGTGGCCTTTGGATTTAGCTGCGATTAGGTTGTTAGTAACTTTGATAAGCGCAGTCTCAGTAGAGTGGAGAGGGCAGAAGCCAGATTGAAGAGGGTCAAGGAGAGAGTGGGAATTGAGGAAATGAGACACACGGGTAAAGACAAGTCTTTCCAGAAGATTTGAGGAAAAAGGGAGCAGGGATATGGGACGATAGTTAGAGGGGGTGGACGGGTTGAGGGATGTTTTTTTTAGTATAGGTACTACAGTGACATGTTTATGGTCAGCAGGGACAATGCCAGAAGAGAGAGCAGTTGAAGATGTGTGTTAAGGAAGGCACAAGACAAGTGGAGAGAGATCTAATAAGGTGAGATGGGACAGGATCGAGTGGGCAAATGGTGGGGCGAGAGGAAAAGAGAAGAGCAGCCACCTCTTGGTCAGTAGCCGGGGAGAATGTCTGAAGGGTAGGAAAGGCATGATCTATGTGTGGTTGAGAAACAGAATGGCAAGGAGGGGAGAACTCTTTTCTTAGCTGTTCAATCTTGTCAGTAAAGTATCATGCAAAGTTATCAGAAGTAAGGTTAGTTTAGAGGGTGGTCATAGCAGGGCGAAGAAGAGAATTAAAGGTGTCAAATGCCAAGATGCCTGGGATTGCGGGAGCATGAACTAATGAGAGAGGAAAAGTAGGAGTGTTTGGCAAGGGTTGCGCTGTATGAATACAATATGAATCTATAATGGAGAAAGTCTGACTGGGTGCGAGACTTCCTCCAGGAGCGTTCAGCACAACGAGAGCATCTTTGCAGGTGGCGTGTTGATTTAGTATGCCACGGTTGTGGGTGGGTCCTCTTCGAGGTGCTTGTTAGGAGCGGTGCTGCAGGGTTCAAGGCAGAGGTGAGGGTAGTGTTATATGCGGAGATGGCCAGTAAAGGACAGGATAGGGAAGGGATGGACAGCAGTTGTGAATCAATATCAGCTGACAACTGCTGGAGATCAAGAGAATTAAGGTCCCTCCTGAGTTGAGCGGGATTAGGCTGAGGTTGTTGGGTGAGGGGGTACAGGAGAGAAAATGATAAGAGATGGTTATCAGAGAGAGGAAATGGAGTGTTGCAGAAATTACATAGTTACATAGTTACATAGCTGAAAAGAGACTTGCGTCCATCAAGTCCAGCCTTCCTCACATATGTTTTTGCCGTTGATCCAAAAGAAGGCAAAAAAACTAGTCTGAAGCGCTTCTAATTTTGCCACAAACTAGGAAAAAATTCCTTCTTGACCCCAAAATAGCAGTCAGATGTCTCATTGGATCAAGCAGCTATTACCCCACTAATTAGAAAGGATATCCCTGTATGTTAAGTTTTTGTAAATATTTATCCAATTGCAGTTTTAACATCTGTAATGACTCTGACAAAACCACCTCTTCAGGCAGAGAATTCCATATTAGATACTGTACATGCATAAGAGAAGATTAGGTCAAGAGTATGGTCAGCTACATGGGTGGGAGAATTAGCCCACTGTGAATTGAAAGTAGTTTAGAGGCTGTAGACAAAGGTGGGTTAATAGGAATATTGAAGTCCCTGAGAATTAGGGATGGAATATTGGAAGAGAGGAAATAGGGTAGCCAGGCAGCAAAGTGGTAAAGGAAGAGAAGAGGGGAACCAGGGGGACGATAAATAACAGCAATGTTAGCAGAGAAGGGTTTGAAAAGGCGAATGGAATGTATTTCAAATGATGGGAAAGAGAGGGAAGGGGTGGGTGGGTAGAGGTTTAAAGGAGCAGTGAGGGGAGAGGAGAAACCCAACACCGCCACCTTTACATTCAGGGTTTCTTGGGTTGTGGGTAAGTTGAAGACCACCAAAGGACAAAGATGCAGGGGTGGCAGTGTCAGAGGGGGAGAGCCAGGTTTCTGTTAAGGCTAGTAAATCTATTGAATGATGAGATGAAGAAGTCATGGACAGCAGTGGATTTTGTAATATTGAAAACAGAGCGTGCATTCCAGAGGGCAGTATTGAAGGAGGATTTAGAGGAAGAGTAACATGAGATGGATATGAGAATGGTGTGGATCCTTGGGTTAGTATGTGGTGGGTTTGCTGAGATGGGACTGGGGTTTGGAGAGACATCACCAGCTGCTAGGAGCAGAAGGATAGAAAGGAAGTGAAGGTGGGAGTAGGATTTGAAAGTTTTGTAGGAGGGTATGTATGTAGAGGATTTGGGAGGAGTTGGTGGAGATAAGCTGGAAAGGTATATGTAGAGTGCATAGGATGAATAGAGAGGGGGGGTAGTAAGGTGGAAGTAATGAAGATGATGTTACCAGGGATAGGTGAGCAGAAGGATAGGGATATTTTAGTAATGAGAGAAGTTAGTGTGAAAGTGAAAAATAGAAGTGAGAACATTAGAGAAAAATGTGTATTATACAGATATGTAGATTATATATATATATATATATATATATATATATATATATATATATATATATATATATATATTGAGCTATGTCGTTTTCCAATGAGATTCTTTAAGTCAGGTGAAAACCTGTGTTATGCGTTCTACAAGTATGGGACGAAAGTGCTAGGTGGGATAGTGCATGCATGAGTATGTCTAATCCATGATTTTTCTCTGGAACGAAAGAGTGGCCATGACTGTATGGGCGGCTGTAGGAAGCGTATGATGAACATGCCTGGAATATAAATGAGACATTTATATGGAATATAAATGAGACATTTCATGTACCCCGCCTGGTACATGAAAGTAAAAGAAATGCGATAAGTGTCCAACCAAGTGAGTTCCCCAGAAATATCATGACCTTATGGATGATGAGTGGCGTTTGTTGATGATATGACATGTGCTTAGTTGTCTGAGTAACAACGGATTGATTACCCTGACCATGATTTACCCCATGCCACAGCAGCTGCTACAATGGGGTAGATCCCCCAAAGGGGCTGAGGTGGTGGAAAAATTTCCAAACCTGGATGCCATGGCCAACAGCTCCAAAGCAATCGTTCCCGGTAGATCACTGCCAAACCTGTGGTAGTCGCCACGTCTGACCATCTGGTTGGAGAAGTGTCAGACAATCCTGGAAGGAACATGCTTTTACCATGCCAAGTGGTAAAGAAATCCCCCCCCCCCATGTGCAGGTCTGCTGTTGCTGGGGTGTCTAGGGACATCCTCTGATCGTCATGTTGGAAGTGTGGAAAAAAGGGGAAAGTACTCTGGATGTGAAAGTGTGGTCTTGTGGTATGATTGGCACAGCAAAATTAAGGAACCTGGTAGGGATTGTAGTTCCTTGCGGTTGTAAGTACTAAGCAGGAGGTAGTGATTGATGTAGTTGAGAATGTTCCCTATTTGTCTTGTGGTAACTTGCGTGTATGGATGCCCAGTAATGTTATGATAGTGTCTGGGCCTTCTGTTTCTTATGGGGTAGTGGGACGCCCAAGTGGTCAACCAGACTAAGCTGCCGTGAGGCTTCTAGTGAAAATGTTATTTTTTCAACAAGAAGTCTTCTAGATAGTGTATGACTGTAAGGCCTCTGGATATGTTATCATAACCAGCACAGAGTATTTGCGAATATCGATAGCAGGCTAATCTGTAGCCCGAAAGTTGAGCGGGGAAAGGATTGCCCATTTTTTGCCATGTAAGTGCCAGTGTGTAGGGTAGATGGTAGCCGTTTACTGCGTTGATGATATTGGTGTTACTTAACCAAGCTTCAACCCATGCTTGAGTGATAGCTGTAAAGGTAGATCAATGGTGTTGTATAGTAAGGAAACTCCTCGGAGGGTATGAGGGAGTTGAGACTTGGGGTTGCGGAGGTGTGTTGTGCCAATAAGTCTATGGTTAGTCTTTGTTTAAGGGAAGATTTCATTGTGACAATACCACAATGTTTGTGTTTGGTGCCATGCTGTAAATGGTGGAGATTGGAAAACCCAAGTAAAACACCTCTGCAAATCTTGGCTATGAGTGTGTTTACAGCCGATGGTTCTGTTGTGCTGACTGTAAGTGAGGGCATGCTATATTCCTTGAAAGTGTATTTATGATACCTGTATGGGAGCCCTTTGAAGCCCCAGAGTTTTAGTAAATCTACTACAAGTCTGGAACGGTGATGAGTCAGTAGTGTTGAAATTGCATTGGTGTGTACAGATGTGAGTACGTTATTTGTAAGTTGTATTGGGACACATGGTTTGTCATGTGCCCTGAACCATTTGAACATATATGCAACAGTCTATATGCAATGCAACTACTCATATCAATTGTCTCTGGTAGTTCAGAGGTGCTGGTACCTGGAGCCTGAGAGTGCTCGTCCGTTTGCTTGGGATAAAATCCCTTCTGTATGGGTACCTGCAAAAATTAACATCTCTACATATTCCCAATGCCAACCCAACCAAGGGATGGTCAGTTTCCGATTTACCTGGAATCCCAGGATCTGACCATCACAGATACATCATCATACATACATATGCCTTGTTTCCCCAATGTGCTGGGATCATACGTGCAGGTTTATTTTTTTTATTTTTTTAAATTTATAATCTTTATTTGGAGATGTCATCTCCTTTTTTTTCCTTTTTTTTTTCCTTTACAGAACAGAGATTTCTCAGAATAAGAATAAAAAACAACACATACACATACATATCCTTATACAGTGAGTCGAAAATATCGATAAAATGTATTTTAAGTACAAAGGGTTGAAATAACATATTTACACTTAGCAGATCCCTATATTGTCTAGAGATCCCACAGAAAACAGACTCACAGACAACGACATGCAACCAGAAAAAACAAAAAAGAAAAAAAAACGCAACAAGACAAAACAACAATTGGTCATATATGGTCCCACTTAATATAAATATCAGTCTCAGCTTAGGCCCAAAAAATTCAGGACATTTATCTTTAAGTCAGCGACAATCATCTAACCTCGCTAACCAGGAGTTATAGCGATCTTGATATTTTCTATTTAACCCAGCTTCCATTTTCAATTGGTATTTAATTTGTTCCTTAACTATTGGCCAGGATGGCACCAGCGCCATTTTCCAGTACCTTGCAATAGAAAGTTTCGCCGCCAAGAGTATATGTAAGATAACCGGGAGTGAGTTGTAACTAACCTGGGAAATACCCAATTGTAAAAGGCATATCTGTGGTACCAACGGTAGTTCAATGGCGGTAATGAATTTTATCTTAGATAGAATCATTTTCCAAAACTTCTGTATATACCCACAGTCCCACCATATATGTAGATAGTTCCCGCACTCCATATTACATCTCCAGCAAATGGAGTCACCTGAAATATTAAACTTTTTGATTTTGCTAGGAACCATATACCATCTATTTACGATTTTAAATTGGCATTCTACCAGGTTGAGACAATGGATATATTTATAGACCAGATTTAAAGCTTCTCTCCATTGATTACAAGTGATCTGGATATCCAAATCTCTTTGCCAAGACTTAATTATAGCTTCTAAAGGTTTATCTAGATCATTTTGCATTAGACTTAATCCCATAGCTAGTAATTTTTTAGGAGAATCCCTATCCAGGATATTTCCTATATGTTTTAAGCGTTCAGACTTTTCAGTGATAACGTATTGATGGCAAAAGCCTTTTAGCCTGAGATAGTTAAAAATCTCCTTATTATCTATTTTATATCTTTGTTTTAGGGTTTGGAAGTCCATCCATCCATTTCTATCCATTAAGTCTTGAAATTGATGTACCCCCTTCTCAATCCAGCTTTTTAAATTAAAGTTGAACATATAGTGTGATATATTCCTTAAGGGAAGGGAAGGGATTAGCTTATTGTACAGACCTAGGGAGTTTTTAGTTTTTTTCCACCCTCTTAAAATATTATTTAAAATAACACTAGATGATGTGGGGTTTACTTTATGATCGATCCCCAATTTTAGGTGCAGGTTTAACGTCCTGTGGGTCATAAGAATTGATTGTACCAGGTAACCAAGTTTCGGTTAGTACTGGTTGTACAGTAGCATGAGGCCCAGCCTTGTGAGGGCTGTGGTGACTGACTCGAGATTGCCAGTCTGTCATAAAATTTTTGGCTCATGAGTTTATGAGTGAGGCTAGCATGGCCTGGGTGTCACCTGTGTTGGTGTTGCTGGGCCTTCCCCTGTCTCCGTGTTGTCCGTTGATGTATGGAGGAGTTTGAATAACTCTGCTTTCCTTGCTGTGGCAGGGTAGGGGATTTGACGCCTCCTTAGGTCGGTGATAATGTGTGGGATCGTCCAGGATATGATTGCTGCTGGACTAGCAACATCTCCTCTGCTTGAAGGTGTATCAATTCTAGGTGCTAGGAAGAGGTGATTCTTCACCATCTTTTTGAGAAATACTTAAATAACAATAAAGATTGCAATTATTATTTGTACCCAGGGGTCTTGTACTGGCTTGTTAGCTAAGCCGTAAGGCGAAACGATTAGGCTTGGTGTTTTTGGTGACTGGTGAGGCCCTGCTAGTTGCCAAGTGGCTTGAGAGGCTCCATCTATGCTTGGCGCGAGGGGATTTTGTGTGGCCACCGAACGTTGTGGCAGGATGTTGGCCTCTCTGTGACAGTAACCAGAAAATAGGAAGGGGAGTGACAGGTGAGGCCCTCTCTATGATACAATGCGAGGTGGCTAGCTCACGAGTGGCCCGAGGGGCGTATGCCTCCGAGTATGAGGAGGGGTGTTGGCCTCGTGGGACCACTAACCGAAGCTTAATGCAGAGAAAAAGAGGGTAATACCTATTCAGCCCTATAACCCTTATTGCCAGTACGCTATTACTATCCCAGGGAAGGTAAGAGATGGATAACTACGTGTATGTACCTGGTAGTATGGTATTGAACCTGCCAATCCGTATAGGTTTTTTTTTATTTTATTTTTTTTTAGTAGTAACTGTAACCTGAATGGATAAAACCGTATGGCATAAGGAAATATGGCATAGACCAAGCTTATCTTAATACGTACTGTATATGTGAAAAGTAAAGTGCCGTTATGTGTAAATATAAAACATCGTAGCCATACTGGTTAAATATGTATCAATCTTCAGGGCCGCCACCAGAAATTTTGGGGCCCCTAACTCAGCTCGGGGTCTGGGCCCCACCTCGAAATACAGCCCACAGGAATACACACACAGACACGAATACACACACGGATACAAAAGGACACAGATACATACCAACAGACACACATACTGAATCAGACACACATGCATACAGGCATACATACTGACACACACATACTGAGACATACACACAGGTATACATAGTGACAGACAGACACATACTAACATACATACAGACACACATGCATGAGGACATAAAAAAACATACATACATACATACAGACACTGACATACATACATCCACACACACACACACACATACATTCATACTGATAGACATACAGACACTGACATCCATACACACATGCATTCATAATGGCATACAGACATACATTCAGAATGGCATACAGACATACATACAGACATACTGACAGACATACATGCATACAGACATCCATACACACATACACACGTTCATAATGATATGCAGACATATATTCATACTGACATACAGACATACATATATAATGACATACAGACATACATATATACATACATAGACATACATACAGACAGACATACATGCATGCAGACATACATACATATACATGCATGCAGTCAGACAGACATACATACATACATAGACATACACACAGACATACACACACATATATACATACATACACACAGACATGCATGCATCCAGACAGACATACATAGACATACATACACACATACATACATAGACATACATGCATACAGACATGCATACAGACATATACACACAGACATACATGCATGCATGCATACAGACAGACACACATACATACATACAGAGACAGACATACAGACAGACACAGACATACATACACAGACATGCATGCATCCAGAAAGACATACACATACAGACAGACAGACAGACAGACATACACATACATACAGACAGACATATATAGACATGCATGCATGCAGACATACAGACAGACATAAATACATGCATGCAGACATACATACACATACATACATAGACATACACAGACAGACATACATGAAAGGATTACTTATATCTCAGACCTGTATCTTCACCCACCCTTTCCTCTTTTCTATTACCCACTTTACATCTACCTCTATCACTGCCCCTTTATTCCTTACAGCAATATTTTAGTACTTATAGGTACAGCACTTATTTTTTTACTTATTTCACATTTTGTTTACTAATTTTATTCTTATTTTTATCTTCATTCCTATTTTATTCCTATCCTTATTTTTATTTATTTCTTATTCTCGACATTTTTAGGCATAGGCATAGTAATCACTCACTGCTTTTCCAATATATTTTATACCAATTAGGTTTATTCACCAGATTTTTAGCTATTAGTCACTAGCCAGCTCCTGGAGTTCACATACTTTTACGGTGATTTTTTATTTATACAGACATACATACACATACATGCATACAGACACACACACAGACATACAAACACATACATGCATACAGGCAGACAGACACACAGACATACATAAATACACAGACAGACATACAGACATACACATACTTGCATACAGACAGACACACAGACATACATACATACACAGACATGCATGCATCCAGACGTACATAGACATACATACAGACAGACATACATACACATACATGCATACAGACACACACACACACATCTCATTTTCCAGCCACCCTCCTGTCTCTTACCTTTTCTTTGCAGGAGGGTGGCTGGGGATGATGGGAGTCAGCGCGGCTCCCTCTTCACTGCCTGGCTCTCCCTCTTCACGGCTGGGCGGGCGCGCGCTCCTCCCGCGCAGAGTGAGCTGGGAGGAAGCACTTGCTGTGGCTGCTTTTTTTTTTTTTTTTAAAGGGGCCCGGTCGCGCTATACCACGCCACAGCGCTGACCGGGCCCCTGAATGAGGGGCCCATCGGGTGGCCCTAAGTGTGTGGGCCACCCGATGGGCCCCACATGGGGCCCGGGCGGCCGGGCCCCCCAGGGCCGCCGGGCCTGTGACAACCGTTATGGTTGTCACCCCCTGATGGCGGCCCTGTCAATCTTAACCCATTAAGTGCCGTATGTACAAGTGAAAATGTGGTCTGTCCCCACCTTGTAAGTTGCCCTTGCTAGGGGAAAGTCTGTTGCGTGAGCAGCGTGCTGTGAAAATGTATGTGAACTATATTACCAGTTACGTACATACAGATGTGTCTGCTACTGTGTAATACTATATGTAGAGGGAGTGCAGAATTATTAGGCAAGTTGTATTTTTGAGGATTAATTTTATTATTGAACAACAACCATGTTCTCAATGAACCCAAAAAACTCATTAATATCAAAGCTGAATATTTTTGGAAGTAGTTTTTAGTTTGTTTTTAGTTATAGCTATTTTAGGGGGATATCAGTGTGTGCAGGTGACTATTACTGTGCATAATTATTAGGCAACTTAACAAAAAACAAATATATACCCATTTCAATTATTTATTTTTACCAGTGAAACCAATATAACATCTCAACATTCACAAATATACATTTCTGACATTCAAAAACATAACAAAAACAAATCAGTGACCAATATAGCCACCTTTCTTTGCAAGGACACTCAAAAGCCTGCCATCCATGGATTCTGTCAGTGTTTTGATCTGTTCATCATCAACATTGCGTGCAGCAGCAACCACAGTCTCCCAGACACTGTTCAGAGAGGTGTACTGTTTTCCCTCCTTGTAAATCTCACATTTGATGATGGACCACAGGTCCTCAATGGGGTTCAGATCAGGTGAACAAGGAGGCCATGTCATTAGATTTTCTTCTTTTATACCCTTTCTTGCCAGCCACGCTGTGGAGTACTTGGACGCGTGTGATGGAGCATTGTCCTGCATGAAAATCATGTTTTTCTTGAAGGATGCAGACTTCTTCCTGTACCACTGCTTGAAGAAGGTGTCTTCCAGAAACTGGCAGTAGGACTGGGAGTTGAGCTTGACTCCATCCTCAACCCGAAAAGGCCCCACAAGCTCATCTTTGATGATACCAGCCCAAACCAGTACTCCACCTCCACCTTGCTGGCGTCTGAGTCGGACTGGAGCTCTCTGCCCTTTACCAATCCAGCCACGGGCCCATCCATCTGGCCCATCAAGACTCACTCTCATTTCATCAGTCCATAAAACCTTAGAAAAATCAGTCTTGAGATATTTCTTGGCCCAGTCTTGACGTTTCAGCTTGTGTGTCTTGTTCAGTGGTGGTCGTCCTTCAGCCTTTCTTACCTTGCACACCTTGTGCTTTTGGGCACTCCAGTGATGTTGCAGCTCTGAAATATGGCCAAACTGGTGGCAAGTGGCATCTTGGCAGCTGCACGCTTGACTTTTCTCAGTTCATGGGCAGTTATTTTGCGCCTTGGTTTTTCCACACGCTTCTTGCGACCCTGTTGACTATTTTGAATGAAACGCTTGATTGTTCGATGATCACGCTTCAGAAGCTTTGCAATTTTAAGAGTTGCTGCATCCCTCTGCAAGATATCTCACTATTTTTTACTTTTCTGAGCCTGTCAAGTCCTTCTTTTGACCCATTTTGCCAAAGGAAAGGAAGTTGCCTAATAATTATGCACACCTGATATAGGGTGTTGATGTCATTAGACCACACCCCTTCTCATTACAGAGATGCACATCACCTAATATGTTTAATTGGTAGTAGGCTTTCGAGCCTATACAGCTTGGAGTAAGACAACATGCATAAAGAGGATGATGTGGTCAAAATACTAATTTGCCTAATAATTCTGCACTCCCTGTATTTATACCAGATGTTGATATACTACTTGCTATGTGAATTGTATGTCTTATTGAATGGTAGGGGTCAGTGAACATGGTGTTGCAAAATGCAAGTGCACTGGAGATCTGCCGAGTGCCCTATAGGTGGCAGTGTAGTCGGATAATGATTGGTATGTGAAATGTTTGTCTGTTGACCTATAGGGGTCAGTGTTTTGGTGTTTGTAAAATCCCATGAAAATTGTCAATATACTTGACAGACCTGTAGGTGGCAGTGTTGATAGAACCACTGTTGGTCTTGATGTGAAATGTAAATTATTATGAATTAAACCTGAAGTTGAGCCCGTGCTGGAGTTTAATTTATGGTTTATGGTTATGTTTAAAACAATCTTATGTGTAATTTATATTGGCTGGTAAATTGTATATGACATGTGAAGACAGTTTTTCTGTTGACCAGTAGGGGTCAGAAATGCTGATTGTATGGTAAAATTACCCTTTACTCCAAATGCAAGGATCTGAGAAGACTGTAGTATACCGTTTGACAGATAGGAGTCAGTATAAAAGCGAAAATGCTGTAGTTTGATTGTTTGCTCATGAAATAAAAGAGTGTGAGAAGCCTGTAGTACACCAAGTGAATGTTTACATGGTGTGTTCAATAAAAACATGGCAACATATATATATATATATATATATATATATATATATATAACAATTTGAAAATTTGAAAACATTGTTTAGGAGTGTGTAGGAGAAAATGCAGTGGTTTGTTGGTTTGTACATGAAATGCAATAATGTCTGAGAAGCCTGTAGTACATCGAATGGCCGGAAGGGGTCAGAGGGTAGGTGAAAAATGCAGTGGTTCGTTGGTTTGTACATGAAATGAAAAAAAAATGCCTGAGAAGCCTGTAGTACACCAAATGACCAGTAGGGGTCCGTGTGTAGGAGAAAATGCAGTGGTTCGTTAGTTTGAACATGAAATGCAATAATGTCTAAGAAGCCGGTAGTACACCGAATGGCTGGTAGGGGGTCAGTATGTAGGCGGAAATGCAGTGGTTCATTGGTTTGTACATGAAATTCAATAATGTCTGAGAAGCCTGTAGTTCAATGACCGGTAGGGGTCAGTGTGTAGGCGAAAATGCAATCCATAATGCAGTAGTTTTAATATGCAGGAGACCCTTAAATTGCAGATATAGAGGAGTATCAACAACCAAAGAGTTTCTGCAGTGGAGACGAGTAATAAAGCGCTGTAGTGCCTCTGTTTTGTGTTAACGTGAGATTTTGAGAGTGACCTGTAGGGGTTTATGTGAAACATTGTTCGTGGGCTATGCATTATAGTTGTATGATAGGGAAATGAACAGTGCCCGTTTGACAATATACAATATGTGAACATAATAGCTTAATAACAGTCATTGTAACAAACCAAAGTTCTGTTCGTTGGTTCGTAAACGCACGAAACGTGTGTGTAGTACAATAGTAAATGCGTGAACTAGTTCCCGTTTGGTAGAAAATTGCACGAACCGTGAGCCTGGTATGTCAGGGAAACAAAACGAAACAAGCAGTGAGATTCGACAAGCACGCACAGAATTGCCTAGTATGTTTAGGCAATTGGAACAGAATGCGTTCCCATTCGGGAGTATGCTAATGCTGGAAATGAGCCAGTGACAGATATAAACAAGTGAGTTTAACCCCTTAAGGACCAAACCTCTGGAATAAAAGGGAATCATGACATGTCACACATGTCATGTGTCCTTAAGGGGTTAAACAAATGATATGCATGAACATGCAATGGTTTTAGAACAGACTTAGACAAAATGCAGCCGTAAAGTGAGGACCTGACCCGTGCATGGTGCCGTGGGACTGATGCCTGGCGTAACGGGTAGGTCGACTTAGGGTTTGTGAGTCACTTGGACACCATCCACGGCGATGGATTGAAGAAAGAAGGTGGTAGGCCGGAAAAGCCTGTGGCTGGATTCCTTAGAAAACCTCATGGAGTAATCCGGTAAAATGGCGTCTGCATGACCCGGAAGTGGAAATCATTCTGCTGCTGACCTCAAGCGATATGAGTCAAGTAAGGGGTGACCCTTATATAGGGGAGTGAATTAATTTAAGCCCCTCCCACAAATACAGGTAAACGGCCTTAATACATATGCAGGGATATATTTGTGTGATGTCAATGTGAGTGAATGCAAGGATATAATTGTGGGGTGTCAATGTGTGTGAATGCAGGGACATAATTGTGTGATGTCAATGTGAGTGAATGCAAGGATATAATTGTGGGATGTCAATGTGTGTGAATGCAGGGATATAATTGTGTGATGTCAATGTGAGTGAATGCAAGGATATAATTGTGGGGTGTCAATGTGTGTGAATGCATGGATATAATTGTGGATATCACACCATTATATCCCCGCATTCACACACATTGACTACACTCAATTAAATCCCTGCATTCACACACATGGATATCACACAATTATATCCCTGCATTCACACACATTGACACCCCACAATTATATCCTTACATTTACACACATTGACATCACACAATTATATACCTGCATTTACACACATTGACACCTTATAATTATACCCCTGTATTCACACACATTGACACCCCAAAATTACATCCTTGCATTCACTCACATTGACATCACACAAATATATCCCTGCAGTCACACACATTGACATTACACAAATATATCCCTGCAGTCACACACATTGACATCACACCATTATATCCCTGCATTCAAACATACTGACACCCCACAATTATATCCCTGCATTCACACACATGGACATCACACAATTATATGCCTACATTCACACACATTGACATCACACAATTATATGCCTGCATTCACACACATTGACATTACACAATTATATTCCTGCATTCATACACATTGACATCACACAAATATATCCCTGCATTCACACACATTGACATCACACAATTATATCCCTGCATTCACACACATTGACACCCCACAACTATATCTCTGCATTTACACACACTGACACCCCACAATTATATCCCTGCATTCACACACGGATATCACACAATTATATCCCTGCATTCACACACATTGACATCACAAAATTATATGCCTGCATTCACACACATTGACATTACACAATTATATCCCTGCATTCACACACATTGACATCACAAAATTATATGCCTGCATTCACACACATTGACATTACACAAATATATCCCTGCATTCACACACATTGACTTAACACAATTATATACCTGCATTTACACACATTAACACCTTACAATTATATCCCAGCATTCACACACATGGATATCACACAATTATATCCCTGCATTCACACACATTGACATCACACAATTATATCCCTGCATTCACACACATTGACACCCCGCAACTATATCTCTGCATTCACACACATTGACTTCACACAACATATTCAGAAAAGTGACAATCAATGAACCAACCAACCTATATCCTACTAAAACTGGGACCCACCTAACAGTTGTGGAACGATCCAACGTAATACAGAATTCCAGATAAGGGAACCTACTGTATAACAAGTGAATAGAGGAAAATCAACCATTATCTTAAAGAAATAAAGCCCCTTTAGGATTATTACAATACATATGTTGGAATGGAAGCCACCCATATGAGACTACACAATTATGATCAAAACAGAAGATACGGAATAATTCCCACAATTCTTACAGATACCAGACTTAAGAAACAATTAACAGTTATATGAGCGCAATTCAGCATAATTGAGAAACACAATCAATTGCTATCCAACGTAAGGAAAATTGTGAAACAACATACCAGTGATATGTAAACAAACATGAGCAAATAACCGTCAGTGTGACATAACTGAAACATAAGAGCCAAAAGTACAAGCAAGATGTAAAGGGCTCGGTAGCAGAGCACTAGTCCTCGGCTGGATCCGGGGTAACTGGAACAAGGTTCTGCAAAGTTCTGGGAGTACAACTGAAGTTTATTGAGCCACACTCGGCTTTTATGCACATTGGGTCTCCATTCAACACAGCACAAAATGCTAAATTACTAAATTACCTCTAAGTTACAGGGAACCATACATGAAATACATAAAACTCCCCAAAAATACAGTTGTACTATACAGGAACCCCACAACCCTAATATCCCTGAATAGCCTGGATCTAAGCGCCCAAGTTTTAAAAATACCGCTCAGATTCCTTCGGTAGAACGGAATTGTCATTCGGGTTCTGATCGGCCGGCCGTGAGGTGATAGCCCAAAATAGTTCCAGGAGAAGAGGGGCAGCGGCCGGACTTCTTTCGGGAGTTACTATGTGAACCCTGATGAATACTCCCCCCGGCTTTTAGGAAACTAATGCACACTAGTCGCTAGTTCCTTTCTCCTGAATGGTGTGCTCCTAACTTGTCTGGTAGTGGAACGGGCAGCAGTACCGTTTTCCCCAGGCTTCGCAGGATCATGTATCTGAAATTAGTTCCATGCGTTCAACGACAATGTAACGCAGCCTGCATTTAGGAGACAAATGGCCACCATACACTAGCGCACGTGTGTTCGGTTTTACAAATGGTGGTCACCCAGGGAAAGCACTTGAGTTAATTGCTCTTTTGAAGTTAACAAGCCAGTGGGTGGTCAGTGTTCGGAGAGTATAAAAGGGTACCAGACATCTTCAGTTCGGGAAATGAACAAGTGGGATACAGACAACCGAACGGAGAGGGAATAAGTCTGCTACAGGCTCTATTCTACCCTATGTACCCTAGAATTACTAAACATAAACTAATACATGATTTTATAATACGTTCATGTAAACGGCCGAAAGAATGACCTGCAAAGAACAGTAACTGACCATTTGTTTGAAAGTACATGAGCATCTCATAACCATAGAGTGTTCGTGCATCTAAAACTGAATAATAAAATGAATGGAGCATTCGACTGCAAGGGGACGAAAGCTCCATCACTACAAAACAGTATCAGCTACAAAAAAATTATTCGTATGTTTAAGAGCTGGATAGTATGACTATGCGTGCATGTGAATATTCCCAAAAGCACAACTGTTTTATATGGTGTCATAAATGTTTGTAAATGTGTGTGTGGATTTCAAATTAAACAACACAATAGATAAAATGGAAAAACTCTCTAAGTCAGCTATGATTTAATTTCAGCTAATCTGACTTAAAATGTGCAATTCATTTTGCATTCTGACTTTAGTAACTAATGTATAATTATATAAAGAAGGTGCGCTGGAGAATACAAGAATAACTGTAGGTGGGTGAACAGCAGCTCAACACATGTGTAAGTAGGTTTGGCGATTGGTCACTGGAGAAGAACGCCAACCAATCAGAAGAGGATTCATACATTCAAATACTAGAACTGAACAGGAAACAGATATCCCGATCGATAAAGCCAACAGGCGAAACGCGTCTTGGAGGAGAACCATCTATATTTGTGGACTGGTATCACTAGCACCTTTTATATATATTTTAATGTTTTTTCTTCTAATAAAGTGTATCCCAAGTGATCTTTGTACCCAGAGGTCCTCTATTGTTTTCTGTTCACATTATTCAAGAGGGGCCGTGCTCTCCTTATAAGCACACTTACTGGTATACAGAGAGCCTCAAAAGGTGAGGAGAATTTGATCAAGGATCCAGTGAAGGTTTGGCATTACCCAATATACCTCCATTCAAGTGATTTGAGCCTATACATATGTGGCTCTAGACCATGTGAGTGTGGTCCATATTCTTGTTCAATATTGTGTGTACGAGCAAGGGTGTGTTTACATGTAGTGTCAGCTTGTGTGAATTGTATTTGAGTAGTGAAACAGAGTGTGAATGCAGACTATTCTTGTGAGTTGCAGGAGATTGTGAAGATGTGTGTATTTGTGTGCAGTGTCAGTGTTGTGGATTTGTAATGTCGATTAAAAAAGGTGCATTTTTGCAGAATGATAATGTGACGGTCTGCCAAGGTATTACCGTCACGGATACCCCTTTTCCAAGTTAAACAGCAACTAATTCCCACAGGCAAAATATCACTGACATAGAATAACCCCCCCACACATGAGCCAAGGCTTAATGCTGGGTGAAGACTGATTTCAATGGAAGTACAGGCATCAAATGTATACAGCCTATTCCATAAACTCCTCCTCTGTGACTGAAAGATAATTGAGTCAGTAAATATACTAAACTCAATTATCTCCAAGTTCAGAAAAATACACAATTTTGCAACACCCCAAAAGTACGCCCAAAATACAGGGAAACCCCACAAAAGTCACACCCCCCTGGGTAGCTTGGATCTGGGCGAACATTATATCCAAAAATCACCTAGATCCATTTGATAGTTTTAAATTGCCATTGCAGGGACGTTCTGACTGGTCTGCAATGAGGTTGAAGCCCAAAATGGTGGCAAGAGCCGTTCTTGGGGTTTTGTACAAACGCCACATAAGATAGAGGAAAACCGGTCATTGTAGAATGCTCCCCATGTCGTCTGGAACTCCTGAACGCCGTTTGTATAGGTGAACTGTAACTGTAACGAGCCTGTGGGTCCATGGTGTGTTCGTGGGAGTGCCTGGCTGAAATTAGATCCAGGCACTCGATAACCAAGTCACGCTGCCATCGTTCGGGAGACAATATGGCCGCCATCCATTGTTTCAGACACGTGTGTTCATTTGTACGAAATGGTGACCATCCAGTGAAGCATTCTATTAATAATTTCCTTTGCGGTTTTCATACAGATACATAACGTTCCATGTTCTAATTAGGGAACCGAATGAAATAAACAAAATGGCTATAGATATGAACAAAATAAATGAAAGGAGCTGGGAGTTATGGGGATATTCCTTCACAAATAACATGTGCGTGATTGCAACTGTGTTTTGGGGAAAAGTTGCTTTTCAGAGTAAGTGTATTTTATATATGTGATTGAAAATGCAATAGTGGAAACCTGCTCTGTGTAAACGCAGGGATATATCTGGGCTTGTGTTTCCCCACTTCTCCTCAGTTGTTCCTTCTTTCTCTCTCTTTCCCCTACAGACAGTTTGTGTTACTCTTTCTTATTTCCCTCCCGTCCCAACGCCTGTGTCTCCCCATCCCACACCAGACTATTTCTTCATATTTCTAGCCCAACCTGTTGTCCTCTACCTACCATGGCACATACCCCCCACCTTGAGTGTGCCCCATATTGTAGGAGGAGGAGATGGTTTGTTTCTTGACTGTTAGCACATTGCTGAAAGTGCCAGCCAGGAAACTTAAGTAGGAGGTCCATGACTGGAAGGAAACTGCCTTCTTTCATCCCCCCATAAAGTTATTTGTAGTATGTCCCTCCTGGTGAACTCCAACTATCTTGAGTACTACAAACAGTGGCGGCACTCGTGGTGGTGGAGATGCCAGTGGTGGCACAGCTTTCAGCAGTCATCATGACCAAGGAACAGATGTTCTAAAATATTCTAAAGGCCATGACACTACTGCTGCTGGTGGTTTAGGGAACATGGTCCCTTCCCCTATCCATTTTCAATTTGTTCTCGGGAGTAAGGTGCATAATTAATGACTGTGACAATATTACTTAATATCTGTGGGTGTCTTTTTACATAACCTGTACCACTAACTGCTAATACAGGACATGCTGCAGAGTTGCTCCAAGTACTGCAGGATATTCTATCCAACTAAAAATTGATAGTGATTCTCCTATGAGCGATTGCATTATAGCAGACCGTTATAGTTTCAACCAAAGGAAAAAAAAAGTTACCTGCGCTCCACATCTCTATGTATTTTTAAACAAATTGAGGTTGTTAGTTACCTCCAATGGCCATGAGAGGGTAAGCCCACCTGCCACATCAAGGCAAACCTCTTAGGTGGGTCCTTGTGTCCTATGTATAGTCCTGTTTATGAATAGATTTCAAGATAATGGTTTGTACTGGCCCGAATATATTTGTATAAAGTTATCATATCCCCTCTCAGGCGCCGTTTTTCCAAACTAAACAGATTTAATTTTTTTAACCTTCGGAACTAAAATGCTCCATTCCTTTTATCAATGTTGTAGCTCGTCTCTGCACTTTTTCTAGTGCCATGATATCCTTCTTTAGAACAGTTGCACAAAATTGCACAGCATATTCAAGATATGGTCTTACCAGCGATTTATAAAGAGGCAGAATTATATTTTCATCCTGAGAATTTATGTCTGTGGCCAAGGCCGGTGCTAGGATTTTTTTACTACACAGGCGAAGATGCATTTTGACGCCCCACCCCACGCCTCCCCCTCCCCCCCCCCAAAAAAAAATAAACAATGCATCTTCACCTCTGTGTCTCGTAGCCCCCTTTTGAATGTCTTGCCCCCATTAGTGTTGCATATCCAACCTCTTGAATGTCTTACCCCTTTGGCCCCTTTGTGCCCTTTAGTGTGTCTCCTACAACCCCTCTTATGTATTTCTTACTTCCCCGCCAGCCCCTTTTTGTCTCTTTCTTCCCCCCAGCCCCTATCTCTCTTTTTCTCCCACATAGACATGGATACAGGCAAAAATACATGCATGCACAAATACACAAACATACAGACACACAACCATACAAGCACACAGACATAATTATTCAGGCACACAGTCACAAAGATATACAGACACACAGTCATAAAAGGCACACAATCAAACAAACACAGTCATACAATCTACACATACAGGTACATTGTCGTACAAACACAGACATACATTCATACAGACACAGGCACACACAGAAATACAGACACATACATAAAGAAACAGAGAGGCATATAGAGACATACATACACAATGATACAGACAGACATACACACACACACTGACAGACAGACATATACACACACACACACTGACAGACATATACACACACACACACTGACAGACAGACAGACACACACACTGACAGACAGACAGACACACACTGACAGACAGAAATACACACACACTGACAGACATATACACACACTGACAGACATACACACACTGGCAGACAGACATACACTGACAGGCAGACATACACACACACTGACAGACAGACATACACTGACAGACAGACACTGACAGACAGACACACACACTGAAAGACAGACATACACACACACTGACAGACATACACACACATACATACACACACTGAAAGACAGACACACACTGACAGACATACATACACACACACACACTGACAGACATACATACACACACACACACTGACAGACAGACAGTAATACACTGACAGGCATACATACACACACACTGACAGACAGACAGACATACACTGACAGACAGACTCACACACTGACAGACAGAAATACACACACTCTGACAGACAGAAATACACACACACTGACAGACATACACACACACTGACAGACATACACACACACTGACAGAAATACACACACACTGACAGACAGAAATACACACACACTGACAGACATACACACACACTGACAGACATACACACACTGACAGACAGACATACACTGACAGACACACACACACACACACACACTGACAGACAGACAGACACACACACACTGACAGACAGACACACACACACACACTGACAGACAGACATACACACACACACACACACTGACAGACAGACATACACACACTGACAGACAGACATACACTGACAGACAGACACACACACACACACTGACAGACAGACATACACACACACACTGACAGACAGACGTACACACACACACACTGATAGACAGACAGACATGCACTTACAGACAGACATACACACACACTGACAGACATACATACATACATACATACACTGACAGACAGACACACACACACTGACAGACAGACAGACATACACACACACACTGACAGACAGACATACACACACACACACACTGACAGACAGACATACACAGACAGACATACACACACGCTGACAGACAGACATACACACACTGACAGACAGACAGACATACACACACTGACAGACAGACATACACACACACACACACACACACACACACTGACAGACAGACAGACATACACACACAGACAGACATATACACACTGACAGACAGACTTACACACACTGACAGACAGGTTCAGGAGGGTGACTTAACTGGGATCCAAAGTGCTGCCTGAGGTAGTTGGGAGTTGGAGGAGCTGGTCCTGCCCAGCCCCCCTCCTCTCTGCCTCCTCTCTGCTCTCTTCTTGGGAGGACTTCCTCCCATGCTGACGTGAGGGGGCCGGCGGTAGCTTCGCCCCTGCTGGGCGCCAGCCGCGCTGTGTGCTACAGAGGGAGCAAGGATATGACGTGTTCATATCCCCGCCCCCTCCACACAGTCCGCGGCACTGCCGGTTGGCGCTCGGCCACGCTACAAGAAGTGACCGGCAGGAGAGGGGAGCTGTGCGCTTCCCTCCTGACGGTCACCCGGACATTAGCGCCCCCGGGCCGCTGCGCCCTAAGGCGCCGCCTGAGCCGCCTTATGGACGCGCCGGCCCTGCCTGTGGCAGAAACCCTGCCTATTCATGTGTTTTCCCCTGGTTTTATGTGTTTCCCCATTTATTTTGTGTCCTATACCTTATTTTCAAACATCACAACCATACAGAACAAATGGGTACTAATAAGGACGGAAGGCTGGTCAGTATATTCAAAAAGAGAAAAAAATTAACCGTACTCTAATCACGTGAAGATACGGCTGCTTAGGTCGCCCAAGGGGAGCACCATCCCCAGGGAGTAGATATCAGTGGTAGAAAGAGGATCCATGCACTCCAAGTATCTTTAATTGTATTTATTAGTGTGGCAAAAGTAACCTCACCACTGGTTCTTGGAGGGGCCTGTTTTCCAATGGTTTTGGATATGTTGGTCACCCAGGTCAGGGCTATCAGGGGATGTAATGTTTGTGGGGATATTATATGTTTTGGGGGTTTTATAGATATATATATATATATATTTTTATGCTTGGAGATAATTGAGTTAATTCAGTATCTGAGTCAATTATCTCCCGGGCAGAGGGGAGGGATTGTATGCTATGTGTGGGAGTGTCATACCTTGTAACCTTATTGTTATTGGTCTGTGACTTTGTAAATCAGTCTACCATAAGGTCCATGTGGGCGTACGCCTTGCAGGGAGATTGTCATATAAGGTCAAGTGTGGCACCATTAAAATCAGTTCTCTTCATTCTCAACACGCAGCCTCATCTCGTGATTGTAGGGAACAGCTGTACAGGCTATAACCACTAGCACTTATAAGAGCTTCACAGCTATACTCTCTTGGAGGAGAGACCTTCCCACTGGGAGCTGGATCCAAGAGTTTGGTCCGGGATGGGAAGGGACGGCGAGACCCCAGCCAAGCTACAGCGGCTAAGGGTCTAAGGTGCTTACGGTGTCCGGTGCGGTGCTTATGGTCCTCAGCGTCAGCTAGGAAGCATCGATTGGCAGAGGCACCCAGTTGGGGTGCCAGGCGGTCCGTCACAATTAGGATAAGTGAGACCCCACAACGTTTCAACCCCAGAAAGGGTATTTGTCAAGCTTAACCAAAGACGGAGAATCACTTGGCAGATTACCTGAGTCGCTCCTACATCAATCCAGGAGAATGAGGTTTGAACAGAGAAGTATTTCTAAAGATAACCTTGAAATGGGGTATGCGATAGATCGATCTAATGGCAACATTCAGAAATGCCCAAGTACCCATATTTTTCTCCAGGTGGCAAGATCACCAAGCAGAGACTCAGGATGTGCTTTCACAGATATGAAGATTCAACCTGGTTTATATTTTTCCTCCTATTCCTCTGATTCTCCCTGTATTGAGAAAGATATGGCAAGAAGATTTTGGTAATATTGATACCTACAATAATAGCCCATGATAACGTGGTATCCTCTCCTCAGTAAATTGAGAAAAGAACCACCTTGCCCCCTCCTCAAAGATGGAATATTCTCATACAAAATCCAGCAGTTCATCGGGATCCTATGTCTTTCAACCTGGTGGAATGGTTCTTCCCTATTGACCTAAGTGAATCAGGTCTTCAAGGAAATAAAAATATATGTATATTTTTTGTTTTAAAGCTTATACAGTTTTACATTCAATATTGATAGTTGATCTTTAACACTCGATGCTTTATCCGGTATATAACTCTCTTGATGCTTAAGGGAGTAAAGCCTGCAAATTACTCTATCATGTATTATGTGTTCTCAGTGAACGTCCTTCTGTGGTTGCCAAAAACAAGCTGTAAAGTTTGACATACCTACCTTTCTCTAGTGTTTGGGAATGGATGTAGTCCACTAATTGTTGTTCATCAGCATCAATGCAAATTGACTTACTGTAGTCAGAGAAGAATAGAATGTAAGGCGGCACAGCATTGGCTCAGACAGGGTCAGGTCTGAAAATCCAGCTCTGGCAGTGGTGGGACCTTCTTGAGCCTGTTTCAACCCTGCTTGAGTGAGCTTTGTGGTCTGCACCTTTATCATCTGCAGATCACTTTAAAAGTTTCCCTGTGGTCCCCGGCTCTTCAGAGTGCCACACCCAGCACTCAGAGACATTAATACACACAGAAACCAGGGTTCTATAAAAGGGCTCAGGACTCTAATCTGGCATCGTTCCTAGGACCCTTGGCATCTTTAATCTGGCTTCTCTCCATAAAATGTTTGGTTTCAATAAAGCTGTGGCAATGCTCTTTACCTTAAAGAAATGCTGAGACATTTGACATGCTTAGGTTTTAATTGGCAAGCATGGCTTATAATCATAGGTATAGAGTACGCTTGTGTCTTTTCAAACGGTTTACAGTCACAAATGCCTCAGTTTAATTTGTTGAATCAATTACTTATCTACAATAATCCTCAGACTTTCATGGTGACTTCTCAAGATAAATCATTTGAAAATTAACAGATTGTGACCATTTGACAAACTTATCCAAAAATATTTGTCAGGGTTCCAGGGAGACCCAACACGCAGGGTGTAAATTAAATACGTATACCGGACCTTAGAATGGCCGGGGTTTACGTTAGACAGAAAGAGAATAGTCAAAACCACACCGAGTTCAAGGAATATAGAAAATACGATAACGAGATACTAGCCAAGTCAGGGAACCAGAAGAGCCGAGTACAAGAGCCGAGTCAAGAACGGGAGAATGGAGAGCAGTGAGAAAGCCGAGGTCAATATACCAAAAGGAATAATCAGAAAAAGAAGTGCTCTTGGGAACCAAACCAAAACCACAATAAGGCAAAGTTCCATGTTTGAACCAGCCTTTTATAGGTTGGCACGCCCCCAAAATGTTCGAATTCAAACATTTTGGCAGGTCTTGACATCAGTGGTATGACGTTGGCACATGTGTGACGTCATTAGCGTCATGACGTCGGCGTGTGCGTGCCGCGTCATAAAAGGAGGCGGAGTCCCAGAGGCCGGCATGGGAAATCCTGGAGTGGAGTCTGGGAGTAGTGAAGGCATCCAGGAAGTGAGTGAGCATGACAAAACCCCCCTCCCGAGACCCGCCTACCGGGCAAGAAGGACCAGGATGAGAGGGAAAACAGGAATGGAACAACCTCAGAAGGAGAGGAGCGTGCACATCAGAAGACTTGACCCAAGACCTCTCCTCAGGACCATATCCCTTCCAATCAACAAGATACTGCAGACCCCCGCGGGAAGAGCGAGTGGGAGGAGGGACCACTGGACAGGTAAAATGGTTACAAGCCACAGGTTTTAGAAGAGAGACGTGGAAAGTATTGGGAACACGCAGGGAAGAAGGAAGGGCCAAACTATATGCCACAGGATTAACCTGCCTTAGGACTAGTGATGTACCGAACTGTTCGCTGGCGAATAGTTCCTGGCGAACATAGCGTGTTCGCGTTCACCACGGCGGGCGAACACATGCGTGGTTCAATCCGCCCCCTATTCGTCATCATTGAGCAAACTTTGACCCTGTGCCTCACGGTCAGCAGACACATTCCAGCAAATTAGCAGCAGACCCTCCCTTCCAGACCCTCCCACCTCCCTCCCAGCATCCATTTTAGATTCATTCTGAAGCTGCATTCTTAGTGAGAGGAGGGAAAGTATGGCTGCTGCTCATTAGATAGGGAAATTGATAGCTAGGCTAGGGTATTCAGTGTCCACTACAGTCCTGAAGGACTCATCTGATCTCTGCTGTAAGAGCAGCACCCCAAAAAGCCCTTTTGGGGGAGCGGGGCCGGGCCGCCGAGCCGACTGGAAGCAGATCAACATGGCTCCGGGCCTTCAGCCCTAATAACGGCACTAAATCCGCACATACACTGCTCTGGAGCCCAATATTCAGATGGGTTGAGATGGAGAATCACCTCAGCTCCAATCTGATACCGGGCAAAGTCCAACATCATGTCGGAAGCACCGGAGCGCAGGCACCCGGCCTACTGGCCTGCACAAGCCGGGACATTGACAGCAAATGATCCAGAATCAGAAGCCGGCAACATAAGCCTCAGAAGAGGGCCATGAGGACGTCAGAATCGGCCCCGCTCCCCCCCCCGGCCGGTGGGGGTGATCCCGGCCACATGGGGACGGCACACACCAAGACGGAAGCCCCCGACTTGGGCCTACACCGATCCCCTACACTGGCAAAGGCTGTCAAAATGAAACCCGCCCGACGACAGGACCAAGGAGACACAGACCAGTATGCTGAGGGACACGTCGGCACTCACCTTGGTGGTGGACCGGACCACGGGCGCACTTCCTGGACTGCTCCCGAGCCGATATCATGGCTGCCTGACCTCAGGGTGAGGTGGGCACCCGGAGGAGACTGTCCCCACTGCTGCGAGCCCGGCGGGTGTGGACGGCGCGTGCTCCCGGCGGACCGGTGGCTGGGAGGCCATGCGCCCACCGCCCTGAAGAAGTGGCCGGCACTGGGTGAGACACACATGGCACCCCATGTACCCACGGGGGAACCGAGGAATCAGGGGAGGTGCAGGGGACACACGGCCGGCGGACTCATGTGGGGGGGGCCCGCAGGAGCACATGTTGTCCCTGAGTGCCCACTGAGACACGGTGCCCACGGGGGCGGCCTGGGCGGAACGGGAGGACCGTCCCGGGGCCGGACACCCGAGGAGACCCTTGCAGCACGGAGTGCCCCTCAGCCAATGTGGAAAAACACCATGCCTCGCACATCAAGTGGGACTCGATCCTTCCTGTGAGTTCACAGGGCACACAGGTTTGCCACCTACGACACCGCTTAAGGAACGAAAAGAAAATTACCAAACCTGACACTACCCTCATTTAGCCAGCCAGGACACACAGACCTGCAAGGCCATACGGCCTTTAGTTCTGGACATGATGCTACACACTCTACAGTTAAAGCTGACCCAATGTTTACTCGAGAAGTACCATGACCACCTCTCTTTAATGTGGGAGCCCTTGTGCTCTATATATGATTTGTTTGCTTACATAGATAGCGCATTACAGTTACCTGCCTTTATTCTCATCCCATAATTTTAATTTTTTCTTTTAAATGTTTATCTCTATATGGCCTAATGAGCATTCTACATAAGACTGCATGTTTCTTAATGCTACCGCACGCAAACTGACATACACGGTACCCGCATGTGTTCTTTAAAAATTTGCATCTAAAAATATGCACCCTTCCACAGTAATGATGCATTCACTCTGCTACGTTGTTTTTGAGTTTTATTTAAAGCATACTAAGCTTGACAAGCAGTAGCTAGCAACAAGGACATGACAATATGTTTTTGGATAATTATCATATACCTTCCATGTTTCATTACTGCTTACTTACCTGCCTAACTACTGCATTACATGCTACTATGCCTAAGAAACCTCACGGGGACCAACATAAAGCATTGACATGAATCAGCAAACACAAAACAACTACATAAATAAGCTAACATAAGGTAACCACTCAAACAGCCAAAGCAATCACATAATTAATACAAACCTGCTCACACAAAGCACTTACACAAACCAGCACACACACAAAGCAATGCGCAAACCAGCTAATCAGATGCGATTGCATAAACCAGCTAACACAAAACATTTGCACATACCAGCTCACATACTGCAATTGAAGGGTAACTACCAGCCTGCTCTTACATTATTATGTGTATGGGTGGTGATTCTTAACTATTACGCCTTCTCTATTGTTGCATGCCTGCACTGTGACAGTTTAAGCGCTACTACATGACGAACAACTATTACTTAAACGCCTGATAATGCGTTAGATATATGTAATAGCACTAGCACAATCTCTGCAATTTACGCTATAATGCTTGTAAGTATATCCCTGCAAAGTTCAAATACGCTTATATGTTTTGATTGAATACGCCTCTGCGCAGGCGATACTCTGCATTTCTCCTTATATGCTGACAATTAAGCTTCTACGTAGGCAACTGTTCACCTTATTGGATGTTACTGCATAAGCCCCTGCGTGGGCAACCACTTGCCTTAATATGAACCAATTCGCAATATGCACTTATATTGTGGAACAATAAAAATATATTCAAAACAAAAAGCCCTTTTTAGGGCTAGAACATCAGTCTGCTTTTTTTTCTAATTGCAGTTGCCTGCCTGCCAGCTTCTGTGTCAGGCTCACAGTGGATACTGTGCCCAATTGCCCAGTGCAAGCACTCATATCTGGTGTCACAATAGCTTAAGCTTGACATTTAAAAATGCATTTTTTTTTTCACTCTAATAGATTGAATAGCAGTTAGTTGTCTTCAAGCGGGTGTCAGACCTTCAGTGTGTACTCTGCAAACCTCTGCCAGTCCACTTTGCCACTCATATCTGGTGTGACTATAGCGTGCCTTTAAAAAGAAAAAACGTTTTTCACTGTAAGCTAATAGCAGTTAGTTGTCTGCAAGCGTCTGGGTGTCAGGCCTTCAGCTTGTACTCTGCCAACCTCAGCAAGTGTATTTGCCACTCATATCTGGTGTGACTATAGTGTGCCTTTAAAAAGAAAAAACTTTTTCACTGTAAGCTAATAGCAGTTAGTTCTCTGCAAGTGTCTGGGTGTCAGGCCTTCAGCGTGTACTCTGCCAACCTCAGCAAGTGCATTTGCCACTCATATCTGGTGTGACTATAGTGTGCCTTTAAAAAGAAAAAACGTTTTTCACTGTAAGCTAATATCAGTTAGTTGTCTGGAAGCGTATGGGTGTCAGGCCTTCAGCGTGTACTCTGCCAACCTCAGCAAGTGCATTTGCCACTCATATCTGGTGTGACTATAGTGTGCCTTTAAAAAGAAAAAACGTTTTTCACTGTAAGCTAATAGCAGTTAGTTGTCTGCAAGCGTCTGGGTGTCAGGTCTTCAGCGTGTACTCTGCCAACCTCAGCAAGTGCATTTGCCACTCATATCTGGTGTGACTATAGTGTGCCTTTAAATAGAAAAAAAGTTTTTCACTGTAAGCTAATAGCAGTTAGTTGTCTGCAAACGTCTGGGTGTCAGGCCTTCAGCGTGTACTCTGCCAACCTCAGCAAGTGAATTTGCAACTCATATCTGGTGTGACTATAGTGTGCCTTTAAAAAGAAAAAAAGTTTTTCACTGTAAGCTAATAGCAGTTAGTTGTCTGCAAGTGTCTGGGTGTCAGGCCTTCAGCGTGTACTCTGCCAACCTCAGCAAGTGCATTTGCCACTCATATCTGGTGTGACTATAGTGTGCCTTTAAAAAGAAAAAAGTTTTTCACTGTAAGCTAATAGCAGTTAGTTGTCTGCAAGCGTCTGGGTGTCAGGCCTTCAGCGTGTACTCTGCCAACCTCAGCAAGTGCATTTGCCACTCATATCTGGTGTGACTATAGTGTGCCTTTAAAAAGAAAAAAAATTTTTCACTGTAAGCTAATAGCAGTTAGTTGTCTGCAAGCGTCTGGGTGTCAGGCCTTCAGCGTGTACTCTGCCAACCTCAGCAAGTGCATTTGCCACTCATATCTGGTGTGACTATAGTGTGCCTTTAAAAAGAAAAATTTTTTCACTGTAAGCTAATAGCAGTTAGTTGTCTGCAAGCGTCTGGGTGTCAGGCCTTCAGCGTGTACTCTGCCAACCTCAGGAAGTGCATTTGCCACTCATATCTGGTGTCACAATAGCGTGCCTTTAGAAAGCAAAAAAGTTTTTCACTGTAAGCTAATAGCAGTCAGTGTCCTTAAAGCGGGTGTCAGACCTTCAGCGTGTACTCTGCCAACCTCAGCCAGTCCACTTTGCCACTCATATCAGGTGTGACAATAGCGTGCTTTTAAAAAGAAAAAAAGTGTTTCCACTGTAATAGATTGAATAGCAGTTAGTTGTCTGCCAGCTTCTGTGTCAGGCTCACAGTGTCACGATTCGGGGAACCCAACACGCTAACACACACAGACACACACAGAAAATGTGCAGTACCAGACCTTAGAGTGGCCGGGCTAAGCACACACAGAATAGTCAGGAGACGAGCTGAGTAAGGGGAACCAGAAGACAGAATAACGAGAAACAAGCCGATGTCAAAGGGTAGGAGAAAGTCACAAAGTCAGATTAACAAGCCAGAGAGTACATAACCAGAAACACAAGTTCAGTATCAATACTAGTAAGCAAAGACCACAACAGGGCACTGAGAGACAGAAAATGTAAGTATTTAAATCCTTGCCTTAATCCTGATTGGATAACTTCCAATCAGTATTAACAAACACACGTGGGGGATATCTATACCCCCCACTGTGATTGTTGCGCTGTAGCTTTAACGCCGGGTCACGTGAGTGACCCCGGCGTTCTGATATTAGTGCCGGCTCCCAGCGTGCAGCGTTAGACATGCTGCCGCTGGGAGGAGGAGAGGAGGACGCGAGCGGCGTGTCAAGGGGAGAGGACGCCGCTCGCTGACCGGTAAGGGGAGGGGGGACCTCCCCTCACAGCCGCCCGCGGAGCCCTGACATAACCCCCCCTTCGAGGACCGCCCGGAGGGCGGGAAGCTGAAGACTTCAAAGAAAACCGCGCATGAAAGGAGTAGATCAAAGAGGGAGCGTTCAAGTCAGAGACAGAAACCCACGACCGCTCCTCAGGGCCGTAACCCTTCCAATCAACTAGATACTGCAACCGACCTCGAGAGAAACGAGAATCAAGGAGAGCAGCCACCTCGTACACGTCACTAGAGACAACGCGGAGGGCATCGGAACACCTGAGGGACCCAGAGAACCGATTACAGAGCAAGGGCTTCAAAAGGGAGGTGTGAAAGGTGTTAGAGATATGCAAGGCCAGGGAGTAGGACACAGGATTCACCATACGCAATACCTTATAGGGACCAAGGAACTTGGGCACCTACGACGATCAGCAAATCTCTTTTGAGCAGCAACCGAACGACAAAGAACCGCATGGACCTGATCCTACATCTTCCGTAAGGAGGCGAGGTGCTCGTCCAAAACGGGCATTCCCTTGTCGGAGAACACACCGGGAAGGACAGAGGGTTGGAACCCATAAGCCACCATAAAAGGACTTACGCCAGTAGAAAAATGAGACACAGTGTTCCTGGCAAATTCAGCCCAGGGAAGGAGATGGGACCAGTTGTCCTTGTGAGCATTCATGAAACAGCGTAAATACAACTCCACAGACTGATTTGCCCATTCGGCAGCTCCATTAGATTGCGGATGATAGGAGGAAGTAAACGATAAGGAGACCCCCATCTCAGCACAAAAGCCCCTCCAAATCCGAGAGACAAACTGAGGGCCCCTGTCAGATACGATATCCTGTGGTATACCATGCAAGCGGAAATCTTCTTTGGCAAACACCTGAGCCAACTGAACCGCAGAAGGTAGCTTCTTAAGCGGAATGAAGTGCGCCATTTTGGAGAACATATCAGTTACAGTCAAAATTACTGTCTATCCATCAGATGAAGGAAGATCCACAATAAAGTCCATGGATAAGTGTGTCCATGGTTTCTTGGGTACAGATAGGGGCATAAGGAGTCCCAGGGGTTTAACATTAGGGGACTTACACTGTGTGCAGACACGGCAAGCCTGCACATAATCTGCCACATCTTTTTTAAGTGAAGGCCACCAAAACTGTTGGAGGAGACCGTTGTAAGTCTTGGTAACCCCTGGATGACCAGCAGTTTTGGCTGTGTGAAATAAAGTTAATAACTTCTTTCTGTCTTTTACTTTTACGTATAGCTTACCAATAGGAGTCTCAGAGGGTGCTCGGGATTGGTATGTCTTGATACCATCAAGAAAAAGAGACCAAATAACCAAACGGGTAGTAGCTATTATATTAGTTGTAGGTACAATGGGCTCAGGAGTGGAGGCAATTGAATCTACAGGTTCGTACTGGCGGGAGATAGCATCAGCCTTGACATTGCGATATCCAGGCCTGTATGTGATTATGTACTGAAAACGTGAGCGAAATAAAGACCATCTAGCTTGTCGAGAGGATAACCTTTTAGCGTCTGCAATATAGGATAGATTTTTATGATCGGTTATAACCAGAATTTTGTGTCTAGCTCCTTCTAACAAGTAACTCCATTCTTTAAAAGCCATCACTATAGCTAATAATTCCCTGTTCCCGACGTCGTAATTCTTTTCAGACTCAGACAAGCGTTTAGAAAAGTAACCACAGGGAAGGAAGGGTTTGTCATACGATTGTCTTTGTGACAACACTGCTCCTATACCTGATTCAGAAGCGTCTACTTCCAGTACAAAGGGAAGGGAAGGATCAGGATGGTGTAACACAGGGGCAGTGGCAAATGCCTTTTTTTTTTTTTTTTTTAATTCTTTATTTTTATTGTGCATAAGTGAACAAGTCGGCCTGCACCGTCACAATAACGAGTGCAAGACCATGCATAAAACAAAATGAAACAGGTTACATACGGTATTAGTCTTCATGAGTTGTCATTGGTTTCATTTTGCTGCTGCAGCACATTTTTATATTTAAAGGTATTACTGCTTATCTTGTATGAAACGGCGTTTATGCTAGGCATAGTTATGAGAAACAAAACAGAATAGAAAAACGCATTTTTATCTTAAAGACAGAAGCTACGGTCCTATATACCGTATATACTCGAGTATAAGCCGAGTTTTTCAGCACATTTTTTGTGCTGAAAAAACCCAACTCGGCTTATACTCGAGTCAGAGTCTGTATTATGGCAATTTGCATTGCCATAATACAGACCGGGGGAGAGGGGGGCTGGCAGAGCTGTAACTTACCTGTCCTGCAGCTCCTGTCAGCTCTCTCCTTCTCCGCGCCGTCCGTTCAGCACCTCGGTCAGCTCCCAGTGTAAGTCTCGCGAGAGCCGCGGCTCTCGCGAGACTTACAGTGGGAGCTGACAGAGGGAGCTGCACAGACCGTGCGGAGGAGGAGAGAGCTGACAGGAGCTGCAGGACAGGTAAGTTACAGCTCTGCCAGCCCCCCTCTCCCCCCACTGAACTACCAATGACACTGGACCACCAGGGAAGGAGCCCCCCTCCCTGCCATGTATCAAGCAGGGAGGGGGGACGAAAAAGAAAATATAATAAAAAAAATAAAAATTAATAATTCAGTTAAATAATAAATAATAATAATAAAAAATATAATAATATTAAAAAATAAAAAGTAAAATAATAATTAATAAAATTATTAATAATATATCAAAATGCCTACCCCCACCAACACCAACACAAACACACACTGCATCACACACACACACACACACTGCACTCACACACACTGCACTCATACACACACACTGCACTCATACACACACACTGCACTCATACACACACTGCACTCATACACACACTGCACTCATACACACACACTGCACTCATACACACACACTGCACTCATACACACACACTGCACTCATACATACACGCACTGCACTCATACATACACGCACTGCACTCATACACACACACTGCATTCATTATATACACACACTGGAAATAAATATTCAATTAATATATACACACGCACACTGCACTCATACGCACACACACTGCACTCATACACACACACACTGCACTCACACTGCACTCATACACACACACTGCATTCATACACGCACTGCACTCATACGCACACACTGCATTCATTATATACACACACTGTAAATAAATATTCAATTAATATAATTTTTTTAGGATCTAATTTTATTTAGAAATTTACCAGTAGCTGCTGCATTTCCCACCCTAGTCTTATACTCGAGTCAATACGTTTTCCCAGTTTTTTGGGGTAAAATTAGGGGCCTCGGCTTATATTCGGGTCGGCTTATACTCGAGTATATACGGTATGTTTAATCACTTATCAAGGCATATTTTTTTTTTTTTTTTTTGAATTCTTTATTTTTGTAGTGCACAGGTATTACAATCAGGCTTGAGGTGCCCCAAAAGCAGTCCTCAGGCATTTTCCTCGCGCAACATGCGGGGCAAAAGCTTAACAGGCACATTTTGTATATATTATGTAACTTAAGTTAGGCTGGTAAAAATAGGTATATACTGTAATAAGGCTTGAACCAAGTTTACGCTAGTCTATAGACGTTACAGGTTATGCATGTATATTATGATAGCTGCTGGTACAGTTGATTATAGTAACTGGTCAGACTAGGTTTCAGTTAGTCGCATGAGTTCTATTATTAGTCGATTAGTAACATTAGCAGTCGCTTTAACACTATAGCGGTTTATAACTGAGCTATTACATGCTTGTTTAAGTAGGGGTGCTACCAGTAGTAGGTTACAGGCTAACATAAATTTGAGTTGGGTGCTAGTTTCTTCGCATTGCTTAGGGTTGACCACCAGGGGGCAGCGAGTCACTGGGCTAGCTAGGTTTGGATGTTATACAAGGTTCAGGCAATTTAGGTGATATCTATGCAGAGTAGCAGTAGTACTAAATATTGCATTTACAACAGGGATAATAATAAGAGGGGTATGCCAGACTCAATAAGAAACAGTGCTCTGCTAGAATAATAGTTACATGCATATATTGAGATATATATTCAGCCGCTTAGCCACTCTTGCTGCTGCGCTGGTTCGGCTGGCATCCTGGGCATCGTCAAGTCCTTTATAATTTCCCGCTTGGTGCTTGATCGCTTTGGGACTTGCTAGCCATGGTCTTTCATGCGTTTGTGCTTCTTCCAGCCTCAGCTTTGGGTGCAGAGCGCTGCCTGTGTGCTGTGTCCGCTGCTTTATGTGGGCAGATTGGTATTTATCCGGTCGGTATACATCCTCCTGTGTGCCTGCATCCTTGCCTGAAGAGGAGTGCCCAGGGAGGTCGTTAGCCCGGATGGCACTAGATGGGCTTGGTGGGGAGGCCGCAGCAGTTCTTCGCCACGAGGTAGTAGACTCGTTAGTGCGCTGCTTGTGGTTATGCCGTTTAGGTGGGGGTCGGCCATCTTGGTGTGCGCCATCCGTTTCACAGTGCTCGCCATCCGTTTCACAGTGCTCGACCCAAGTATAGAATTAGCTGTGTGCGGTGGTGGTCTCCCGTGGGGACCGGGATGACCCCCCCGGCCCAGAGGGGGGGGGGGGTGGCGGATCTCCGGCCAGAGAACTGGGTGAGCGGCCGTCCCACCCGAGCTCAAGCCCATAGGCCTCAGGCCTCGATCGGGCGACTTGGAAGCCGTTGGGGGTCCTGTCGGGTACCCCTCGAATCGCCTTCGCCTGGGTGATGTCGGGATTGCTTTTTCGGGCTGGTGTGTGCCCATGGCCCGCAGTTTGCGCCGATTTACCGGCTCCGAGGCAGGAGCTCAGACAAAGCGTGTCTGATCCGGCCGGCGGCCAGGCCCCGCCCCGGCAAATGCCTTTTTAAGAGTCTCGAAGGCCACAAAAGCTTTGGGAGTCCAAACCCTGGGGTGTAAACCTTTTTTAGTCAGTTTAGTGATAGGGGAAATGATGGATGAGAAGTTTTTAACAAATTTCCTATAATAATTGGCAAACCCTATAAATCGCTGTATTGCCTTAAGTCCTTGGGGAAGGGGCCAGGACAGTATAGCTTCCAATTTAGAAGGATCCATGCTGAATCCTTGTTCAGAAATGACATACCCCAGGAACTGTACAGAAGTTTGGTCGAATAAGCATTTTTCTAATTTACAATAACCTCTTAAGCACCATCCTAACATGAGTATGATGTGTCTTCAAATCCGGAGAATATACAAGTATGTCATCAAGGTAGACTACGGCACAGACATGCAGTAGATCTCTAAGGACATCGTTTATGAGATCCTGAAATACGGCAGGAGCATTACACAATCCAAAAGGCATGACTAGATACTCGTAATGCCCACTGCGTGTATTGAACGCCGTTTTCCATTCATCGTTCTCCTTTATACGAACAAGGTTATAAGCCCCCCCCTGAGGTCTAGTTTTGTAAAATATTTAGAACCTTTGACACGATCAAACAACTCAGTAATGAGAGGGATCGGATAGGCATTTTTAATCGTTATATTGTTTAGAGCCCTGTAGCCTATACACGGTCTCAAATCACCCTCCTTTTTTGCCACAAAAAAGAAACCAGCACCAGCAGGAGAGGAGGACCTTCTAATAAAACCTTTACTTAAGGCTTCCCGTATGTACTCCTCCATGACCTGGTTTTCTTTCTCAGAAAGAGGGTAGACCTTACCCCTAGGAGGCATAGTACCCGGTAATAGGTTTATGGCACAGTCATAGTCACGATGTGGAGGTAGCTTATCTGCCTCCCTTTTTTCGAAAACCAATGCAAGGTCTGCATACACAGAAGGGACAGAAAGTGGTTTAGCTGTGGGCACGTTGAGTAAACAAACAGGACGTACATGAGCCATACATTCTCGTTGACAGGATTCCCCCCAGGAGAGTATATCTAAACAACCCCAATCAAGTACTGGGTTGTGTTTAACTAACCAGGGAAAACCCAGAACGATGGAAGCAGTAGGGGAGTCAATTATTTGGAAGGTTAACCTTTCCTTGTATAAAGAACCCACAGACATAACTATATCTTGGGTTTCATGGGTCACCAGAGGTTTCTCAAGTGGTCTACCATCTATGGCCTCAACGGCCAAGGGTGTGGCCTTTCGGATCAAAGTCAGGGCTACGGTTTTGGCAAAGTTCTCATCCATAAGGTTGTCTGCCGCACCTGAATCGATCAAGGCTTTAGTTGTTATAGTGGTTTTATTGACCAAAAGAGAAACCGTAATAAACGGTCTGGAGATGGACACATGAGGGGACAAAGTCATAACACCCGAGGCCGAACCCTCTCTAGGACTTAGGTGCTGTAGTTTCCCTGTAACTTAGGGCAGGTATTACAGTGGTGCCCCCTCTTTCCACAATAAAGACATAACCCCTCCCTTCTACGAAACGTTCTTTCAGCCTCAGTTAACCCCGTAGCACCCAATTGCATGGGTTCGGGGGATGGTTGCCTAGGAGCGGGTAATGCTAGTAATGCAGTACTGGGTAGAGCAGGTAACACCCGTGTATCCAGACGTCTTTGACTACGCCTCTCTCTAATACGGTTATCAATAAGGATTACATAGTCTATAACATCATCCAGAAGAACAGGCAGTTCCCTGGATGCTATTTCATCCAGTATGTAAGTGGCCAAACCCTCCTGAAAGGCTGTTACGAGGGCGTCGTTATTCCAAACCACTTCAGCTGCTAGAGTGCGGAATTCGATAGTATAATCTGCTACAGATCTGTTACCCTGTCGAACTCTGAGCAGAGCTTTGCCAGCAGAGGCAACCCTACCGGGTTGATCAAACGTGCGTTTGAATGCTGACAAAAAATCTGCAAAGGACATAGGAGACATATTCTCCCACATGGGGTTTGCCCATGCTAAAGCTCTCCCGGACAGGTGGTTTATCAAAAAGGCAATTTTGGATCTGTCAGTGGGATAGGAACATGGATTCATCACCAAATGGATGTCGATTTGGTTGAGGAAACCACGACACAATGCTGGGTCACCACTATAGCGCTCTGGCGGCGTCATACGAACTACATGAGCAGGAACGGGTACTGGAGTGGGAATGGGTTCGGGCACAGCAGCAGCCGCCTCCTGAACGGCAGGCTGCAAGTGTGCAGTACGAGCCAGTATGGTTTGCAAAGCTTGAGCAAACTGATCCATACGGTGGTCCAAGCCATCCATTCTAGCCTCCTGATTAACTAGGAGCTGTGGTATGTCAGCAGGTTCCATTATGGCCCTGTTGTAATGTCACGATTCGGGGAACCCAACACGCTAACACACACACACACAGAAAATGTGCAGTACCGGACCTTAGAGTGGCCGGGCTAAGCACACACAGAATAGTCAGGAGACGAGCCGAGTAAGGGGAACCCGAAGACAGAATAATGAGAAACAAGCCGAGGTCAAAGGGTAGGAGAAAGTCACAAAGTCAGATTAACAAGCCAGAGAGGACGTAACCAGAAACACGAGTTCAGTATCAATACTAGTAAGCAAAGACCACAACAGGGCACTGAGAGACAGGAAAGGTAAGTATTTAAATCCTTGCCTTAATCCTGATTGGATAACTTCCAATCAGTACTAACAAACACACGTGGGGGATATCTATACCCCCCACTGTGATTGTTGCGCTGTAGCTTTAACGCCGGGTCACGTGAGTGACCCCGGTGTTCTGATATTAGTTCTGATATTAGTGCTGGCTCCCATGCGAGTGGCGTGTCAAGGGGAGAGGACGCCGCTCGCTGACCGGCTCGCTGACCGGTAAGGGGAGGGGGGACCTCCCCTCACAGCCGCCCGCGGAGCCCTGAGATAACCCCCCCCTCGAGGACCGCCCGGAGGGCGGGAAGCCGAAGACTTCAAAGGAAACCGCGCATGAAAGGAGCGGATCAAAGAGGGAGCGTTCAAGTCAGAGACAGAAACCCACGACCGCTCCTCAGGGCCGTAACCCTTCCAATCAACTAGATACTGCAACCGACCTCGAGAGAAACGAGAATCAAGGAGAGCAGCCACCTCGTACACGTCACTAGAGACCGCGCGGATGGCATCGGAACGCCTGAGGGACCCAGAGAACCGATTACAGAGCAAGGGCTTCAAAAGGGAGGTGTGAAAGATGTTAGGGATATGCATGGAAGGAGGCAAGGCCAGGGAGTAGGACACAGGGCGGCTGTGAGGGGAGGCTGCAATCCTCTCGCAGCACTCACCCTCGGTCCGTCGCCGCCCGCGGAGCCCTGACACACAGTGGATACTGTGCCCACTTGCCCAGTGCCACCACTCATATCTGGTGTCACAATAGCTTAAGCTTGACATTTAAAAACAAAAAATGTTTTCACTGTTATAGATTGAATAGCAGTTAGTTGTCTTCAAGCGGGTGTCAGGCCTTCAGCGTGTACTCTGCCAACCTCAGCAAGTGCACTTTGCCACTCATATCTGGTGTGACTATAGCGTGCCTTTAACCCCTTAAGGACACATGACATGTGTGACATGTCATGATTCCCTTTTATTCCAGAAGTTTGGTCCTTAAGGTGTTAAAAAGCAAAAACGTTTTTCACTGTAAGCTAATAGCAGTCAGTGTCCTTCAAGCGGGTGTCAGGCCTTCAGCGTGTACTCTGCCAACCTCTGCAAGTGTTAATTTGAACTGTGGGGCACAAGAACTTGAATCGAAAACATCTTTAAGTGAACTATGTTTTCACTAAGCTTAGTGAATAACTAACATTAACGAGCCGGATTAAACGCACTATGTGTCAGGGTACCTGCGGTCTCTACCTCCGAAAGAGGTAGAGACTTAGCTGTTCCTCCATCCAGACGGCCTGATGGCTCCCTTCCCCAAGGTCTATCCGGTCATGCAAGGCCGGCCGCGAGGGAGTGACTGCCTTTTACAGCATCTAGGCAGGAAGTTGTCATCAGGACACTCCTCCGGAACGACCTGTCACTCAATTGCTGCAGGACCAATCAGGACGCCTCGGAGGCGTGGTTACTGCTCTGAACAGGGTATTTAACAGAGCTTCGTTCATTAGCTCATTGCCCTGTCGTGGTTCTAGCTTGTTCTAGTCACTCAGTGCTTGTGTATTCTATTATCCCTTTTGGTTTTGACCCGGCTTGTTTACCTTACTCTGCTTATCTCTGTTATCCTTGATTCGGCTTGTCTCTCGCTTACCTGTCTTCTGTTACCCTCGACCTCGGCTTGTCTTTGACCATTCTATACTGTACTACTTACGTTAGTCCGGCCATTCTAAGGTCCGGTATACGTATCTGGCTACTGTTTGTACTCTGCGTGTTGGATCCCTGTCCCGATCCTGACATTACGACAGGGCCAATGGATCCTGCAAGTACAAACAGTCAGCTTGCTTCTCCTGATCCTAGGTTTGAAGCCATGGATCACAGAATGGATCAGATGGCGCTTGCGCTACAGGCTCTATTATCTCGTGCCAATAACCCACCAGAGGAGATACGTAATACCCCTGTTTCTCCTGTCGGTTCAGGTCTAGAGGTAGCCACAGTGGGTGCTTCTTCTCGCATTACCCCCCCAGTACGCTATGGTGGGGCTCCTGAGAAGTGTCGTGGGTTCTTAAACCAAATTAGTATCCATTTTGAATTGCAACCTCGCTCTTATCCTACAGATAGGGCAAAGGTAGGATTTATTATCACCCTACTTATTGAGAAAGCTCTGAGATGGGCCAACCCATTATGGGAGAACGATAACCCATTAGTTTATAACTATAACGCCTTTGTAGCTGCTTTTAGAAGAACATTTGACCCTTCAGGTAGAAAGGTTAATGCAGCCAGATTACTGTTGCGTCTGAAACAGGAGAACCGAACACTGGTGGATTATGCACTAGAGTTCAGGTCTCTGGCGTCAGAGGTCAAGTGGAATGAGCAGGCGTATATGGATGTATTTTTGAATGGCTTATCTGAAGTAATCCTTGATGAGGTTGCTACCAGAGAACTCCCTGAGAATTTAGAGGATTTAATTTCGTTCATCTCTCTTATAGATGAACGTTTAAGAGAGAGACAGAACACTCGAGAGAGGAACCCGGAGACCTTCTTTTAGGTTAGCCCCCGCTTTTCCAAGTCCTGACTCCACGGTATCTTTGCTTCCTGAACCTATGCAGATAGGGTATACCCGCCTCTCTGAGGAGGAAAGACAGTACAGGAGAAGAGAGGGTTTGTGTATGTATTGTGGAGCTAAGGGTCACTTACTCTCAAACTGTTCTAACCGCCCGGGAAACGCTCGCACCTAAGTCTCTCTAGAGGACAGGCCTTGGGTGTTTCTATTTTGTCCTCTACTCCTAATTATAACCCACAGGCTTCTGCTACCAGTTTCCTTAACTTGCGGGAGGGAAGTAGTAAGGGCTATGGTTTTGATAGATTCCGGTGCTGCTGAGAATTTTATCGACCAAGCCTTTGCTTGTAAAAACAATTTCCCATCCCAGCTAAGGGAGACACCCTTGGCCGTTGAGGCCATAGATGGTAGACCACTACTAGACCCTGTTATCTTTCGTGAGACCATACCCATTGAGTTAAATGTTGGTATCCTACACGTGGAGCATTTATCTCTTCTGCTCATTTCGTCTCCTTCCGTTCCCATAGTTCTGGGGTACCCATGGTTGAGAGAACATAACCCTATTATTGATTGGGAGTTAGGGGAGATACTCTCGTGGGGCCAGGGCTGCCAGGATCGGTGTTTGTGCAAGGTTTCTCCATTAGCTAATATTAACATACAGGAGAATCCTACTCAGTCCACAGAAAGACAAATACCAGACCTTTACCTAGACTTAAGGGCAGTGTTTGACAAGAAGAATGCCGATTCTTTGCCGCCACACAGGTCATTTGACTGTAAAATTAAGCTTCTACCCGGGACTATGCCTCCGAGGGGCCATGTATATCCTTTGTCTGTTCAGGAAAACTCTGTTCTAGAGGAGTATATTCAGGAGAATTTAGAAAAGGGATTCATCAGGAGGTCTTCTTCTCCGGCCGGGGCGGGGTTCTTTTTCATTAAAAAGAAAGATGGCACGCTGAGACCTTGTATCGATTACCGAGGCTTGAATAAAATAACTGTCCGAAATGCCTATCCCATCCCACTGATTACCGAGTTATTTGATCGTCTTAAGGGCTCCAAAATCTTCACCAAGTTAGATCTCAGAGGGGCTTACAATTTGGTGAGAATCCAGCAAGGTCACGAGTGGATGACGGCATTCAATACCCGGTATGGCCATTACGAATACACTGTTATGCCATTTGGACTATGCAATGCTCCTGCAGTATTTCAAGAGTTGATTAATGAGGTACTTAGGGAGTTTCAGCATGATTGTGTTATTGTTTACCTGGACGACATACTAATACACTCTAAGGAGATTGAGACTCACCATAGACAGGTCAGAAAGGTGTTACACAAACTTCTGCAACGTGGTCTATACTGCAAATTGGAGAAGTGCAGTTTTGATCTCAGGTAGACTTTCTTGGGTACGTGATTTCTGGGGAAGGTTTTAAAATGGATCCTGGTAAACTCCAATCTATTTTAGACTGGCCTTTGCCCAAAGGACTCAAGGCTATCCAAAGGTTTATTGGTTTTTCCAACTACTATAGGCGCTTCATTAAGGGTTACTCCTCTATCATTGCGCCTATTACCAATATGACGAAACAAGGGGCTGATACTAAGTTCTGGTCTGAGGAAGCTCTTGGTGCTTTTAAGACTCTCAAGGAACTTTTTGCCTCAGCTCCCATTCTAGTTCATCCTGATACGACTCTGCCTTTCTTGCTCGAGGTCGATGCTTCTGAGACAGGAGTTGGGGCTGTTCTGTCTCAAAGGTTAGGGGTGGATAAACCGTTACACCCTTGTGGTTTCTTCTCTAAAAAATTTTCTGGGCCTGAGAGCAGATATGACATCGGGGAGAGGGAACTGTTAGCGGTCATTAAGGCTTTAAAGGAGTGGAGACATTTACTGGAAGGGACACTACACCCTGTTACTATCCTAACGGATCATAAGAACTTGTCTTATATTGGGGAGGCTAAGCGCTTGTCCGCCAGGCAGGCTCGCTGGGCTTTGTTCCTCACTCACTTTAATTATGTACTCACGTATAGACCTGGTTCTAAGAACTCTAAAGCCGATGCTTTGTCTCGTCAATATGAACCATCCACTATAACTGAACCACTTCTGTCCTCCATAGTTCCTAAGGGGAATATCATCGCGAACACGAATCTCAGGATTCACTCTCCATTGCTTTCTGAGATCATGAAGTTTCAGCATTTGGCACCCAAACAGACTCCTGGGGATCGACACTTCGTTCCTGCCGCTCTCCAACTGGAGGTGCTACGCTGTCTCCATAACAGCAAGGTGGCTGGGCATCCTGGCATCCGCAAGACTTATGCGCTGGTCTCTAAAGATTTTTGGTGGCCTGACTTACGCAAGGATATTAAAGAATTCATCGGGGCATGTGAAGTTTGTACCAAGACCAAGCTACCCCATTCGCTTCCATGCGGATTTCTGCACCCTTTAGAGGTTCCTGAAAAGCCTTGGTCCTGTCTGGCAATGGACTTCATTGTTGATTTGCCTATCTCTAAAAAGCAGACTGTCATCCTCACTGTGGTAGACAGATTTACTAAAATGGCTCACTTCATTCCCTTACCCAAACTCCCATCTTCGCCTGAATTAGCGGAGATATTCGCCAGGGAGATTTTCCGTTTGCATGGGATACCTTCCCAAATTGTCTCTGACAGAGGCTCCCAATTTGTTTCCCGTTTTTGGAGATCATTCTGCTCCCAACTAGGCATCAAATTGAATTCCTCCTCTGCCTATCATCCTCAGTCCAATGGAGCTGCTGAACGCACTAACCAAAAAGTTGAACAATATTTACGTTGTTTCGTTTCAGAACACCAGGACGATTGGGTCGGTTTGATTCCTTGGGCAGAGTTTGCACATAACAATCTCATTTGTGATTCTACGCATTCTAGCCCTTTTTTCTTGAATTATGGCTTTCATCCTTCCATCCTTCCTTCGGAGTCTTCTTCTCAAGGGATACCGTCGGTGGATGTTCATGTTGCCAATTTAAGAGAGTTGTGGGATCAAACTCGACAAATCCTTCTGCACAATTCTACGCTGGTTAAAAAACACGCTGACAAACGTAGAAGGGCAGCACCGGTGTTTGTTCCAGGCGATAGAGTATGGTTAAGTACTAGAAACATTCGGTTAAAAGTGCCGTCCATGAAGTTTGCTCCTCGATATATTGGACCTTACAGGATACTGTCTCAAATTAACCCAGTTGCGTATCGTTTAGCGTTGCCTAATGCCTTACGCATTCCTAATTCATTTCATGTTTCCTTGCTAAAACCATTAATATGTAACAGGTTCTCCTCCACGATCGCCCCTCCCCGCTCAGTTCAGGTGGAGGGTCAGGAGGAGTATGAGGTCAATTCCATCGTTGATTCTCGAATCTCCCGGGGGAAACGGCAATATCTGGTCGATTGGAAGGGTTATGGTCCTGAGGAGAGAAGTTGGGTACCTCAGGAGGAGGTGCATGCTCCCCGTCTCCGCAGGGCGTTTCACTCTCGATTCCCTTCTCGCCCTGGTGTATTCCGCCCGGTGGGCGTATCTGAGAAGGGGGGTACTGTCAGGGTACCTGCGGTCTCTATCTCCGAAAGAGGTAGAGACTTAGCTGTTCCTCCATCCAGACGGCCTGATGGCTCCCTTCCCCAAGGTCTATCCAGTCATGCAAGGCCGGCCGCGAGGGAGTGACTGCCTTTTACAGCATCTAGGCAGGAAGTTGTCATCAGGACACTCCTCCGGAACGACCTGTCACTCAATTGCTGCAGGACCAATCAGGACGCCTCGGAGGCGTGGTTACTGCTCTGAACAGGGTATTTAACAGAGCTTCGTTCATTAGCTCATTGCCCTGTCGTGGTTCTAGCTTGTTCTAGTCACTCAGTGCTTGTGTATTCTATTATCCCTTTTGGTTTTGACCCGGCTTGTTTACCTTACTCTGCTTATCTCTGTTACCCTTGATTCGGCTTGTCTCTCGCTTACCTGTCTTCTGTTACCCTCGACCTCGGCTTGTCTTTGACCATTCTATACTGTACTACTTACGTTAGTCCGGCCATTCTAAGGTCCGGTATACGTATCTGGCTACTGTTTGTACTCTGCGTGTTGGATCCCTGTCCCGATCCTGACACTCTGCACTCGAAGTATGATCTGTTTAAATGACCCCACTGTGGGCCCTAAATGGTAAAACGTTTCATATGGGCATACGAAAGGTACACATGGCAATTAAAATCAGAAACTATGTAAAACATTTTTAGATATACTGGAAATTAGTGCACCAATACGATTAAGCACGTTGATTAATAAAATAAAGAAATGTTAATCTATCAAAGCGGCTTGAGAAAATATATGTTTAAAAAGATACAAACTAAAAGTAACATACTACAGAGTTTACTATATTCAGTGCAATATCTAAAGGAAGTACTGGCTAAAAAATTCAATGCAAAACTAGCAAAGTTGTCAAAAACTGTATTAAGTTGGTTGTTTTCTTTTTATCTGGTGAATAAAATGTTTCTACATTATATCACACAGCTATTTGTCGTCTTCAAAAAATTCTCCTTGTGGTTTTGTCTTTCTGTACTTTCAGAATTTATGTTTGCACGTTTTTTTTCAGAATTTGCCAGGAGTCTATTTTTGAAGTTGTTCCCCTCCTCTTGACACGATCAATGACCTGTGAGTCTCCGTAAGCCGGGTTGACCTGTTAGTCCCGTTTTCCATTCAAGTTGCACATGATGTCCCGGCTAGGTTTATAGGGACAAATGTTGGAGCCTCGGCGTTGCCCCAATATGGAGGGAGCGTGAAGTTTGTTGGAGGCTTCGATGTGAGTAGCGAGTCCGGGGGGAGACCCAGTTGCCCCAGGATTTCCTCTGCCTCCTGCATGTTGCGTACTGTATGCCTGGCGTACGCATGGCGACTTCTCGCTTCAGTAGTTAGGACACGCCCCCCTAGCCCGCCAGCTTTTACCAAAAAATTTGTAGCTATTAGGACACCGCAGTGGAAGGTACCCGGCCGGAATTTCTTTTAAAAAAAGGCAATCCCCAATCTGTACTCGATTGTGCAAAATAAAGTAATGGCATGTCTGGCACACAGTGTTGGGGCAAGGGTCCATCTGACCACTGATACCTGGTCTGCAAAGCATGGTCAGGGCAGGTATATCACCTACACTGCGCATTGGGTAAACCTGCTGACGGCTGCCAAACATGGAATGCGTGGCTCTGCGGAGGAGTTGGTGACACCGCCACGACTTGCAGGCAGGCCTGCTGCCACCTCCTCTACTCCTCCTACTCCATCCTCTTCCATAACCTCCTCGGCTGAGTCCTCTTTTGCTGCTGTGTCTTGCTCCACATCAACGGCACCCCCCCAGCTCCCTGTATCATGGTCTCTGAGGACAGGTGTTAATCCATATCTGCCAAGTGACCCTATGTAGGGGGAACAGTCTCTATTCTGCTCTGTGTCAGTGTGTATCAGGGATCCTTAGGATAGGTGTCAATCCATATCTGCCAAGTGACCCTATGTAGGGGGAACAGTCTCTATTCTGCTCTGTGTCAGTGTGTATCAGGGATCCTTAGGATAGGTGTCAATCCATATCTGCCAAGTGACCCTATGTAGGGGGAACAGTCCCTATTCTGCTCTGTGTCAGTTTGTATCAGGGTCTCTGAGGACAGGTGTCAATCCATATGTCTAGTCAATATGTCAGGTGTCAATCCATATCCATTGTGATTTAGGAATGTTAGGTGATTTCTGCCCTTTATGGATTAAAACCAGACTCTGCATCAACTGTGTAATTTTCCATGGGAGTTTTGCCATGGATCCCCCTCCGGCATGCCACAGTCCAGGTGTTAGTCCCCTTGAAACAACTTTTCCATCACTTTTGTGGCCAGAAAGAGTCCCTGTGGGTTTTAAAATTCGCCTGCCCATTGAGGCCAATGGCGGTTCGCCTGGTTCGCCGGTTCGCGAACGTTTGCGGAAGTTCCCGTTCGCCGTTCGAGAACCGAAAATTTTGTGTTCGCGACATCACTACTTAGGACCCTATAATGACCGATGTATCTGGGAGCGAATTTCATAGTTGGTACCTTTAGATGGATATGTCTGGTACTCAACCAGACCCTGTCTCCAGGTTGATACACCAGGGCAGCACGTCTACGTTTGTCAGCATGGAATTTAAATGAACTTGAAGTTTTAGAGAGAATGAGTTGAGCCTGTTCCCGAAGGTTTTCTCAGGTTTTCAACATAAAGGTCAACCAACGGCATACCTTAACAGGGGAGAGCAGATGGAAGGACCAGAGGTTTGAAACCATAGTTGAGATAAAAAGGACTGAAATGGGTAGCCTCGCTAGACAAATTATTATGAGCGAATTCAGCCCAGGGAGGCAAATCGACCCAGTCGTCCTGATGTTCAGCAATGAAGCATCGCAGATATTGTTCCAGCATTGTATGTGCACATTCTGCTGCTCCATTGGACGAAGGATTAGAAGCTTAATTCAATACCCAGCTGAGCACAAAGGGCCCTCCAGAACTGAGAGACAAATTGTGTACCTCTATCAGATACGATTTCAGTTGGTATACCACGTAAGCAAAAAACTTCTGTAGAGAATACAGTAGCCAATTCAGGAGAAGAAAGTATCTTAGATAGAGGCACGAAGTGTGCCATCTTAGAAAACGTATCTACTATAGTCAATATGACAGTTTTCTCTTTGGACAAAGGAAGATCAACAATAAAGTCTATAGAGATACTTTTCAATGGTTTGTCTGGTATGTTGAGTGGTTGTAACAGGCCACAAGGGAGAGTATGGGGTTGTTTGTTTCTGGAGCAGATGTCACATGCAGTTACGTAGTCTTTGACATCCTTTCTCAAGGAAGGCCACCAATAATTTGTAAGTATAAGAGAGTATGTATTTTTGATACCAGGATGTCCCGCTGTTTTGCAATCATGATGACGGGTGAGTATAGGTGTTCTATATTCGGAAGGAACAAACAATTTGTCAACAGGAGTCAATTCTGGTGCTTGGTTTTGTTTTGAAGATATGTCATCAACAAGATCAGACTTGATTCTAAGAACTGTGTTTGCAATAATACGAGAACTCGGTACCACTACAGACATTTCTGTAAAAGGACTTACTTGAGGTTCATATTGGCGCAAAAAGGCATCTGCCTTAGTATTTTTTTACCCTGGTCTATATGTTAGGATACAATTGAACTGTGTCAAAAATAGGGACCAGCGAGCCTGTCTAGCGGATAATCTCCAGGGGCATCATGGTGTATTCGTAATGCCTGTAACGTGTGTTGAGTGCTGTCTTCCACTCATAACCTTTCTGTATTCTAATTAGGTTATACGCATTCCTAAGATCGAGTTTGGTAAAGATCGTGGCATTTTTTAACCTATCAAAAAGTTCAGAGATTAACGGTATAGGATATGCATTCCTTACTGTGATTCTATTTAACCCCCCGGTAGTCAATGCATGGTCGAAGATCCCCCTCTTTTTTGGAGACAAAAAAGAATCCAACAGCTGCTGGGGACAAAGACTTCCTAATAAACCCTTTCCTTAGGTTTTCCTTAATGTATTCCTCTAACACCAGATTCTCTTTGGGTGAGAGAGGATATACGGTACCTCTAGGAGGCATGGTTCCAGGTGATAAGCCTATAGTTCAATCATATGACCTGTGAGGAGGAAGTGACTCGGCTCTATTTTTATCAAATACCTCCTTTACACTAAGATAGGTTTCAGGTATCTCAGTGGATAATGGAGATGTAGTCGGGACATTAAGCAAACAAATATGTTTTCTTGTGGTCACACAGTTCTGCAAACAATAATCGCTCCAGGAAACAATCTCCCCTTTAGCCCAATTAATGGATGGGCTATGTAACCTTAACCAAGGAAACCCTAGAACCACAGGAAACATAGGGAATTAAATATATAGCAGAACGATGGATTCCTTATGTAACAAACTGACTTGCATTTGTATAGGATCTGCTTCATGAGTAATCACAGGCTTGGATAGTGGTCTGCCATCTATGGCCTCAACGGCCAAGGGTGTATCTCTTGACCGTATAGGAAAGGAATGCTTGTTAGTGAAGTTAACATCAATGAAACGCTCAGTGGCCCCAGAGTCGACCAAAGCGACAGTTTGTATCACAATTCCTTCCCAGGACAAAGAGATGGGTATGAGAAGCCTATGCTGTTTATTTCTTATTATGGAGGACATGATGGAAACACAAAGGCCTGTCCTCCTAAGGGACTTAGGTGCGGATGTTTTCCGGCCGGCTAGGACAAGTTAATCTAAGGTGTCCGCTTTTTCCGCAATATAAGCATAACCCCTCTCTCCTGTTTTTCTGCCTCTGTTAAGTGGGTTGTACCTAGTTGCATGGGTTCGTGCATGGGTTCAGGCAGGGCTAGAGCTGTAGACTCTGCAGTGTTAAACGAAGGAGCAAATCAGATCTGTGCTCTTTTAGGTCTTTCTTGTCAGGGTACCTGTGGTCTCTACCTCCGAAAGAGGTAGAGACTTAGCTGTTCCTCCATCCAGACGGTCTGATGGCTCCCTTCCCCGCGGTCTATCCGGTCATGCTAGGCCGGCCGCGAGGGAGTGACTGCCTTTTACAGCATCTAGGCAGGAAGTAGTCATCAGGACACTCCCCCGGAACGACCTGTCAGTCAATTGCTGCAGGACCAATCAAGACGCCTCGGAGGCGTGGTTACTGCTCTGAACAGGGTATTTAACAGAGCTTCTTTCATTAGCTCATTGCCCTGTCGTGGTTCTAGCTTGTTCTAGTCACTCAGTGCTTGTGTATTCTATTATCCCTTTTGGTTTTGACCCGGCTTGTTTACCTTACTCTGCTTATCTCTGTTACTCTTGATTCGGCTTGTCTCTCGCTTACCTGTCTTCTGTTACCCTCGACCTCGGCTTGTCTTTGACCATTCTATACTGTACTACTTACGTTAGTCCGGCCATTCTAAGGTCCGGTGTACGTATCTGGCTACTGTTTGTACTCTGCGTGTTGGATCCCTGTCCCGATCCTGACATTACGACAGGGCCAATGGATCCTGCAAGTACAAACAGTAAGCTGGCTGCTCCTGATCCTAGGTTTGAAGCCATGGATCACAGAATGGATCAGATGGCGCTTGCGCTACAGGCTCTATTAGCTTGTGCCAATAACCCACCAGAGGAGATACGTAATACCCCTGTTTCTCCTGTCGGTTCAGGTCTAGAGGTAGCCACAGTGGGTGCTTCTTCTCACATTACCCCCCCAGTACGCTATGGTGGGGCTCCTGAGAAGTGTCGTGGTTTTTTAAACCAAATTAGTATCCACTTTGAATTGCAACCTCGCTCTTATCCTACAGATAGGGCAAAAGTAGGATTTATTATCACCCTACTCATTGAGAAAGCTCTGAGATGGGCCAACCCACTATGGGAGAACGATAACCCATTAGTTTATAACTATAACACATTTGTAGCTGCTGTTAGAAGAACATTTGACCCTCCAGGTAGAAAGGTTAATGCAGCCAGATTACTGTTGCGCCTGAGACAGGAGAACCGAACACTGGTGGATTATGCACTAGAGTTCAGGTCTCTGGCGGCAGAAATCAAGTGGAATGAGCAGGCGTATATGGATGTATTTTTGAATGGCCTATCTGATGTAATCCTTGATGAGGTTGCTACCAGAGAACTCCCTGAGAATTTAGAGGATTTAATTTCGTTCATCTCTCGTATAGATGAACGTCTAAGAGAGAGACAGAACACGAGAGAGAGGAACCAGAGACCTTCTTTTAGGGTAGCTCCCGCTTTTCCAAGTCCTGACTCCACGATATCTTTGCTTACTGAACCTATGCAGATAGGGTATACCCGCCTCTCTGAGGAGGAAAGACAGCACAGGAGAAGAGAGGGTTTGTGTATGTACTGTGGGGCCAAGGGTCATTTACTCTTGAACTGTTCTAACCGCCCGGGAAACGCTCGCACCTAAGTCTCTCTAGAGGACAGGCCTTGGGTGTTTCTATTTTGTCCTCTACTCCTAATTATAAAGATCACAGGCGTCTGCTACCAGTTTCCTTAACTTGGGGGAAGGAAGTAGTAAGGGCTATGGCATTGATAGATTCCGGTGCTGCTGAGAATTTTATCGACCAAGCCTTTGCTAGTAAGAACAATTTCCCATCCCAGCTAACGGAGACACCTTTGGCCGTTGAGGCCATAGATGGTAGACCACTACTAGACCCTGTTATCTTTCGTGAGACCATACCCATTGATTTAAATGTTGGTATCCTACACGTGGAGAATTTATCTCTTATGCTCATTTCGTCTCCTTCCGTTCCCATAGTTCTGGGGTACCCATGGTTGAAAAAACATAACCCTATTATCGATTGGGAGTTAGGAGAGATACTCTCGTGGGGCCAGGGCTGCCAGGATCGGTGTTTGTGCAAGGTTTCTCCATTAGCTAATATTAACATACCGGAGAATCCTACTCAGTCCACAGAAAGACAAATACCAGACCTTTACCTAGACTTAAGGGCAGTGTTTGACAAGAAGAATGCCGATTCTTTGCCTCCACACAGGTCATTTGACTGTAAGATTAAGCTTCTACCCGGCACTATGCCTCCGAGGGGCCATGTATATCCTTTGTCTGTTCAGGAAAACTCGGTTCTAGAGGAGTATATTCGGGAGAATTTAGAAAAGGGATTCATCAGGAGGTCTTCTTCTCCGGCCGGGGCTGGGTTCTTTTTCATTAAGAAGAAGGATGGCACGCTGAGACCATGTATCGATTACCGAGGCTTGAATAAAATAACTGTCAGAAATGCCTATCCTATCCCACTGATTACCGAGTTATTTGATCGTCTTAAGGGCTCCAAAATCTTCACCAAGTTAGATCTCAGAGGGGCTTACAATTTGGTGAGAATCCAGCAAGGTCACGAGTGGATGACGGCATTCAATACCCGGTATGGCCATTACGAATACACTGTTATGCCATTTGGACTATGCAATGCGCCTGCAGTATTTCAAGATTTGATTAATGAGGTACTTAGGGAGTTTCAGCATGATTGTGTTATTGTTTACCTGGACGACATACTAATACACTCTAAGGAGATTGAGACTCACCATAGACAGGTCAGAAAGGTATTACACAAGCTGCTGCAACATGGTCTATATTGCAAATTGGAGAAGTGCAGTTTTGATCAGTCTCAGGTAGACTTTCTTGGATACGTGATTTCTGGGGAAGGTTTTAAAATGGATCCTGTAAAACTCCAATCTATTTTAGACTGGCCCTTGCCCAAAGGACTCAAAGCTATCCAAAGGTTTATTGGTTTTTCCAACTACTATAGGCGCTTCATTAAAGGATACTCCTCTATCATTGCGCCTATTACCAATATGACCAAACAAGGGGCTGATACTAAGTTCTGGTCTAAGGAAGCTCTTGGTGCTTTCAAGACTCTCAAGGAACTTTTTGCCTCAGCTCCCATTCTAGTCCATCCTGATACGACTCTGCCTTTCTTGCTTGAGGTCGATGCCTCTGAGACAGCAGTTGGGGCTGTTCTGTCTCAAAGGTTAGGGGTGGATAAACCGTTACACCCTTGTGGTTTCTTCTCTAAGAAATTTTCTGGGCCTGAGAGCAGATATGACATCGGGGAAAGGGAACTGTTAGCAGTCATTAAAGCCTTAAAGGAGTGGAGACATTTGTTGGAGGGGACCCTACACCCTATTACGATTTTGACGGACCACAAAAACTTGTCCTATATTGGGGAGGCTAAGCGCTTATCCTCTAGACAAGCTCGTTGGTCCTTATTCCTGACTCACTTCAATTATGTACTGACTTACAGACCTGGTTCTAAAAACTCTAAAGCCGATGCATTATCTCGCCAATATGAACCTTCTACTGTACCTGAACCAGTTCTTTCTTCTATAGTTCCGAAATGCAATATCATTGCTAATACGAATCTCAGGATTCATTCTCCATTACTGGCCGAGATCATTAAGTTGCAACATCTAGCACCTAAACAGACTCCTGCGGGCCGTCATTTCGTTCCTCCTGCTCTTCAACTGGAACTTTTACAGTGTTTACATAATAGCAAGATGGCGGGACATCCTGGTATTCGCAAAACTTACGCGTTGATCTCTAAGGAATTCTGGTGGCCTGCTTTACGGAGGGATATTGAGGAGTTCATCGCTGCATGTGAAGTTTGTACTAAAACCAAACAACCCCATACGCTTCCATGTGGATTCCTGCACCCCTTGGAGGTTCCAGAAAAACCATGGTCCTGTTTGGCCATGGACTTTATTGTCGATCTACCTATCTCTAAAAGACAGACTGTTATCCTCACCGTGGTTGACAGGTTTACTAAGATGGCACACTTCATTCCCCTGCCTAAACTCCCGTCTTCTCCCGAATTGGCAGAGATATTCGCTAAGGAGATTTTTCGCCTACATGGGATACCCTCTCAAATTGTATCGGACAGAGGCTCCCAATTTGTTTCCCGCTTTTGGAGGTCCTTCTGCTCTCAACTTGGTATTAAATTAAACTTTTCTTCTGCCTATCATCCTCAGTCTAACGGAGCTGCTGAACGTACCAACCAGAAAATTGAACAATATTTACGATGCTTTGTTTCTGAACACCAGGATGATTGGGTCGGTTTGATTCCTTGGGCGGAGTTTGCACACAACAATCTCGTTTGCGATTCTACTCATTCAAGCCCCTTCTTCATGAATTATGGTTTTCATCCGTCTATTCTTCCTTCGGATTCTCCTTCCCAGGGGGTGCCGTCGGTTGATGTTCATGTTGCCAATTTGAGGAAGTTGTGGGATCAAACTCGACAAATCCTTGTGCACAACTCTATGTTGGTTAAGAAACACGCTGATAAACGTAGAAGGGCGGCTCCGGTCTTTGTTCCAGGTGATAGGGTATGGCTGAGCACGAGGAACATCCGTTTAAAAGTGCCATCCATGAAGTTCGCTCCTCGTTATATTGGACCCTACAGGGTGCTGACCCGTATCAATCCAGTTGCGTATCGTTTAGCTCTTCCTAATACCTTACGCATCCCGAACTCGTTTCACGTTTCATTGCTGAAACCACTCATATGTAACAGATTTTCCTCCACAATAGCCCCTCCTCGCTCCGTTCAGGTGGAGGGTCAGGAGGAGTATGAGGTTAACTCTATTATTGATTCTCGAATCTCCCGGGGGAGAGTACAATATCTGGTTGATTGGAAGGGATATGGTCCTGAGGAGAGGAGTTGGGTACCTCAGGAGGATGTTCATGCTCCCCGTCTCCGCAGGGCGTATCACTCTCGCTTCCCATCTCGTCCCGGTTCATTCCGCCCGGTGGGCGTATCTGAGAGGGGGGGTACTGTCAGGGTACCTGTGGTCTCTACCTCCGAAAGAGGTAGAGACTTAGCTGTTCCTCCATCCAGACGGTCTGATGGCTCCCTTCCCCGCGGTCTATCCGGTCATGCTAGGCCGGCCGCGAGGGAGTGACTGCCTTTTACAGCATCTAGGCAGGAAGTAGTCATCAGGACACTCCCCCGGAACGACCTGTCAGTCAATTGCTGCAGGACCAATCAAGACGCCTCGGAGGCGTGGTTACTGCTCTGAACAGGGTATTTAACAGAGCTTCTTTCATTAGCTCATTGCCCTGTCGTGGTTCTAGCTTGTTCTAGTCACTCAGTGCTTGTGTATTCTATTATCCCTTTTGGTTTTGACGCGGCTTGTTTACCTTACTCTGCTTATCTCTGTTACTCTTGATTCGGCTTGTCTCTCGCTTACCTGTCTTCTGTTACCCTCGACCTCGGCTTGTCTTTGACCATTCTATACTGTACTACTTACGTTAGTCCGGCCATTCTAAGGTCCGGTGTACGTATCTGGCTACTGTTTGTACTCTGCGTGTTGGATCCCTGTCCCGATCCTGACATTTCTCTAGTATTCTGCCTATACCTAAGACGTTCGTCTCTACGGATAAGATACGATATCAAGTCCTCTAGGTTTTCTGGTAACTCTTTAGTAGCGACCTCATCCAATATGGTATCTGAAAGGCCGTTAAGAAAAACGTCAACAAGGGCTTGGTTATTCCATTTAACCTCCGCTGCTAAGGACCTGAATTCAAGTGCGTAGTCCACTAATGCCTTATTCTCCTGTCTAAGACGTAGAAGGGACCTAGCGGCATTGGCCTTTCTACCGGGAGGGTCGAAGGTCCTACGAAAGGTGTCCATAAAAGCCACATAATTGTAAACCAAGGGACTATCATTCTCCCACAAGGATTAGCCCAAGTTAGCACCTTCTCTATTAGAAGGGTGATAATGAACCCAATCTTAGCTCTGTCCGTGGGATATGCCCTGGGTTGTAGCTCAAAATGTATGCTAATTTGGTTAAGAAACCCACGACAGGCCTCAGGAGCACCACCATCGCGTAACGGAGAAGTGACATGAGAGGTGGTTCCATTTGGAGTCACTTCCATACCTGCGGATACCGGTTTAGCAACAGGTGGTTGGTTTTCGTCCTGCTGACCTGCTGGTCTTGCCAACAATGTCTGTAATGCAAGGGCCATATGGTCCATGCGATGATCCATGTCATTGAACCTATCCTCATAGGTGTTTCTCTGGGGACTTACACCTGCATGGTCCATATGGCCTTATTGTAATGTCAGGACTTCAGGGAGACCCAACACGCAGGGTGTAAATGAGATACGTATACCGGACCTTAGAATGGCCGGGCTTTACATTAGACAGAAAGAGAATAGTCAAAACCACGCAGAGTTCAAGGAATATAGAAAATGCGATAACGAGATACTAGCCGAGTCAGGGAACCAGAAAACAGAATAGTCGGGGTACAAGAGCCGAGTCAAGAACGGAAGAATAGAGAGTAGTCAGAAAGCCAAGGTCAATATACCAAAAGGAACAATCAGAAAAATTGGGAACCAAACCAGAACCACAATAAGGCAAAGTTCCATGTTTGAACCAGCCTTTTATAGGTTGGCACTTAAAATTGAAAGCCACGCTCCCAAATGTTCGAATTCGAACATTTTGGTGGGTCGTGACGTCAGTGGTATGACGTCGGCACATGCGCGTATGATGTTGGCGTGCATGTGCTGCATCATAAAAGGAGGCGGAGTCTCAGGAGCCAGTGTGGGAATTGCTGGAGCGGAGTCTGGGAGCAGTGAATGTGTCCAGGAGGTGAGTGAGCATGACAATATTAAATCGAGATCAAGAGTTTAAATTTTTACTAAAGTTAGCGATGAAGGAATTGATGGGAGTGACAGAGTGTGATGGGAGTGACAGAGTGTGATGGGAGTGATAATCTGGTGAGGGGATGAGACGAGTAAGATCTTCCCCATATAGCTTTAAAAAAAAAAAAAAATATTTCGACAATAAGAGACAAAAATATAAGAGTGAAATATTTATTTATTTATAAAATATTTTACCAGAAAGGATACATTGAGATTTCTCTCGTTTTCAAGTCCTGGGTCCACAAAACATTGCATTGATACAACAGAGTACAATAAAATACAAAACCAATATTAATACACAATATATACAAAATTTAACACAGCAGGTAGGAAATATATAATCAACCATGACAGGTGCATTCTGTTTTGAGGTATGTAGAGAGGGATCTCTTAAAGGACTTTAGGCTTGGGGAAGATTTGAAAGTGTGCGGGAGGTCGTTCCATAATTGCGGCGCTCTGTAGGAAAAGGAGGATTGGGCTGCTTTCTTTTTGTATTGAGGTAGACTAAATAAAGTGTTGGTACTGTATCTGAGGTTATAGGAGGTGAGAACAGCCGGGGAAAGCATTCTGCTCAGGTAGAGTGGAAGCTTCCCAGAAAAGATCTTAAACACAAGGCTGGAAAGATGAAGGGTGTGTCTGGATTCCAGCCAGTTTAGTTCTTTTAGCATGTCGCAATGGTGGGTCCTGTAATTACATTGTAGCACAAATCGGCAGAACGAGTTATACAATGTGTTGAGTTTATTAATGTGGGATTGCGGTGCAGATGCATATACGACATTCCCATAATCAATGATTGGCATCAGCATTTGCTGTACAATCTTTTCCTTTACTGTAGGGCTTAGGCAGGATTTGTTTCTGTACAGGGCACCTAGTTTTGGGTAAAGTTTAGATGCAAGTTTTTCTATGTGGAGGCCAAAAGATAGATTGGGGTCTAACAACATACCCAGGTATTTGAAAGAGTGGACTGCGGTCAGTGTGCCATTTGAAATTGTTTTGATGGATAGGTGGGAATTGTGTAATTTGTGTAATTTAGGTGCTGTTCCGAAGAACATTGTGACAGTTTTGTCAGTGTTTAGGAAGAGTTTGTTTTTTGCGATCCACTTTTCTACCTCTGTAAACTGGTCTTGGAGCACAGCCTCAAGCTGCGGTAGATCGGAATTGCTCGCATAGATTACCGTGTCATCTGCGTACATGTGTACATTTGAGGATTTGCAGACATTAGGCAGATCATTTATAAATAATGATTTATACTGAGCTTCAACAGCAGTTGATCTAGTTCAGTACAATATACATATTTTAATATTGCTATATCTTTATCATGTAATAGTTTTTTTTGTGTGTGAGAAATTACATAGTTCTATCTATTACAATTTGGGGTCACTCAGCTTAAACAAGTCTACATTCTAAAGTGACAGACTATCACTTTAACTACAGACAACTGGTCGGCTTAATGGACGCTCCTCAACCCCTTAAAACCGGAGGGCGTACTATTACGCCCTATTCTAAGCGGCTCTAAACGCCGCAGGGCGCAATAGTCCGCCCTCCATTTTTTTTTTACTTACCCGGTCGCCGGCGATCCCACGCCGGCAATCGCGGTTGGGGGGAATCCCAGGGAGACCTCCGCGGCAGAACCTTCCTCCTCCGACACCCCCCCCCCCCGGTCATGTGAGAGTGAGGTCCGTGCGAGGACCTCACAATCACATGGTCGGGTTAGCTGGCTGCTGCATTGCCAGGGAGTCCCCCTGCTGGCTGGAAATAAAATAAATTAAAGTTAAAATAAGTGTAAAAAAATAATAATTATATACTTAGATCATATATATATATATGATCTAAGTATATATATACACATATACACACATACACATACACTGTCTAGGTGTATTTTACTATTAATATATATATATAATTTTATATATATATATATTAATATCAAATTACACGTAGACTGATACTGATTAAATATATATATATAATTATTGTTATATATATATTTATATATAATATAAAAAAATTAAATACGTCAAAAAATTAAATTAAAAAAATAATTAAAAAGAAATAATTAAAAAATATATAGATGTGTGTTATTTCGTTCTAACTGTATTGTGATATTAATATATATATATATATTTATATCAAAATACACGTAGAACGAAATAATATATATAAATCTATATACATACATATATTTTTAAAAAGTATATATATATGTATATATATATAAAAACATACGTATATATATATACATATATTAATTCTACACATATATTTATGTAATATTTTTACATAATTAGGTATCCTAATTAATTACAATTAGCGGGACCTGCCTGACAACCCATGCCTAAAGTATAGGGAATTTAATTTGCTAGCACTATATTTAACCCTATAACTTTCCAAGACACCATAAAACCTGTACATGGGGGGTACTGTTTTACTCGGGAGACTTCGCTGAACACAAATATGTGTTTCCAAACAGTAAAATGTATTACAACCATGATATCGCCAGTAAAAGTGACGTTCTTTGCATTTTTCACGCACAAACAGCACTTACACGGACGATATTATTGCTGTGATACTTTTTACTGTTTTGAAACACAAATATTTGTGTTCAGCGAAGCCTCCCGAGTACAACAGTACCCCTCATGTACAGGTTTTATGGTGTTTATGGTGACCTGCCTGACAACCCATGCCGAAAGTATAGGGAATTTAATTTGCTAGCACTATATTTAACCCTATAACTTCCCAAAACACCATAAAACCTGTACATAAGGGGTACTGTTTTACACGTGAGATATCGCTGAATACAAATATGTGTATTTTATTGCAGTAAAAGCAAACAGTATTATGAAATTGACAGTTAAAATTGTTGAAAATTAGATAAGGTAGGCACACTCAATATGAAAAAACGCACAAGCTCCCAAATGGAGCTCTAAAACAATGTAATATAGGGTGCTCACTCACATGAGGCTCTATTCCCATAAAGCCCAAATACACATGAATAACAATAACGTAAGGAGCACAACTATCAATAGTAAAAAAAATCTGTATTAAGTGGGTATACTTGATGAGAATGTCACATAACATAAAGATCCAAAATAAAGGATCATATCATGCTATATAGCAGTAATCAGAAAAATTCTGAATATATATTATAAACGCCTAAATGCGTCTTAAATGAATAACAGATTCTCAATATGCAAACAGAGAAAAATTAACTAACAATCTAATCCAAACCCACAAACATAAATGCAAATATATACATGGAAAAAATAGCATACCAGACCTAGTGAGAAGCAGGGACAGAGTCAATCACAAACACGTGTGATGTAGTGTGTGATCCTTACTTTATTGTTATTGACAGTTAAAATGTCATGTAGAACAAAAAAAATAAAAACAAATCTTATTTTCTCCCATTTTTTTCATATTAAATTATGTTTCATAGCTAAATATTTGATATTAAATGAAAGCCCTGTTTCCCCTGAATAAAATGATATATAATAAGGGGGGGGTGCATTTAATATGAAAGAGGTGAATTACGGTTGGACAGACATATAGCGCAAATGCCAGGTTTTGTTTACGTTTTGTTTCGTTCACAACTTGTACATTTGGCTCAGTCCTTAAGGGGTTAAAGAGTTTTAAGTGAATTTCGAATTTTAGATGAAAATAGCCAAACGGAAAGCATTGTGATTAGATATATTTACATTTTCTCTATTCTTGCCTAAAGATAAATTCACTTGGAATTCCTGGTAATGCACGCCTTAATGAGTAACTAATACAAAATGCTTATTCCAATAAACATAAAGTATCACAGCAGCATTAAGATCTCATAAATGGAAATAGACCAACGTCTGATTGCAGGAATGGGGAAATAATGAAGAGTTCCTTGCACTGTCTACCTGTTGGCTCATGTTCGTATTGCTAAAGACATTTTATACAAAGTATTTTTAAAATAAGGTATTGCCTCCAGCAAGTTGCACAATAATTACACCATAGATATCTCTTTCAACGATAAATTAGAGGTTAGGTTTAACGGATATTCAGTAACACTTCCCATCTATCAACCACCAACAGCCTGAGTTGAACTCTAGACAAAGACATTAAAATCCAAATTACATTAAGCAGAAAACAACCCTAACCGAGATTTTACTGACTTGGACTCATACATATTCCAAGCAATGTTCAGCTTATTGTGTTCGCTTTTCCTGCTCCCACTGGAAGGTTTTACCGGTGTTTAATAGCCATTTTCCCACCTGTACTTTAAAATATCTCTGTACGCAGAACATGAATTAAAGAGTCTGTATGGAATATTTTTTATTACTTTTGTCATATTTTGATATTATGTCTTTGTAAGAATTTTTTAATTTTGCGCACCAATTTTATTTTTTGTATTCATTGTGAATCTTATTACCAGGATCAACTGGCTGCTGCAATCGCTACAATTTATTTATACACCAATTATTTCTATTTTACTCCATCTTACATATATATATTCCATCTACTACCCTTTCTATATCACTGTTACTGCTCCCACTGGAAGGCTATTCCAGGTATCTACTACCCTTTCTGTATCACTGTTACTGCTCCCACTGGAAGGCTATTCCAGGTATCTACTACTACCCTTTCTATATCACTGTTACTGCTCCCACTGGAAGGCTATTCCAGGTATCTACTACCCTTTCTATATCACTGTTACTGCTCCCACTGGAAGGCTATTCCAGGTATCTACTACCCTTTCTATATCACTGTTACTGCTCCCACTGGAAGGCTATTCCAGGTATCTACTACCCTTTCTATATCACTGTTACTGCTCCCACTGGGAGGCTATTCCAGGTATCTACTACACTTTCTATATCACTGTTACTGCTCCCACTGGAAGGCTAATCCAGGTATCTACTACCCTTTCTATATCACTGTTACTGCTCCCACTGGAAGGCTATTCCAGGTATCTACTACCCTTTCTATATCAATGTTACTGCTTCCACTGGAAGGCTATTCCAGGTATCTACTACCCTTTCTATATCACTGTTACTGCTTCCACTGGAAGGCTATTCCAGGTATCTACTACCCTTTCTATATTACTGTTACTGCTCCCACTGGAAGGCTATTCCAGGTATCTACTACCCTTTCTATATCACTGTTACTGCTCCCACTGGAAGGCTATTCCAGGTATCTACTACCCTTTCTATATCACTGTTACTGCTCCCACTGGAAGGCTATTCCAGGTATCTACTACCCTTTCTATATCACTGTTACTGCTCCCACTGGAAGGCTATTCCAGGTATCTACTACCCTTTCTATATCACTGTTACTGCTCCCACTGGAAGGCTATTCCAGGTATCTACTACCCTTTCTATATCACTGTTACTGCTCCCACTGGAAGGCTATTCCAGGTATCTACTACCCTTTCTATATCACTGTTACTGCTCCCACTGGAAGGCTATTCCAGGTATCTACTACCCTTTCTATATCACCGTTACTGCTTCCACTGGAAGGCTATTCCAGGTATCTACTACCCTTTCTATATCACTGTTACTGCTCCCACTGGAAGGCTAATCCAGGTATCTACTAAGGTTTCTACTACCCTTTCTATATCACGGTCACTGCTCCCACTGGAAGGCTATTCCAGGTATCTACTACCCTTTCTATATCACTGTTACTGCTCCCACTGGAAGGCTATTCCAGGTATCTACTACCCTTTCTATATCACTGTTACTGCTTCCACTGGAAGGCTATTCCAGGTATCTACTACCCTTTCTATATCACTGTTACTGCTCCCACTGGAAGGCTATTCCAGGTATCTACTGTCCTTTCTGTATCACTGTTACTGCTCCCACTGGAAGGCTATTCCAGGTATCTACTACCTTTTCTATATCACTGTTACTGCTCCCACTGGGAGGCTATTCCAGGTATCTACTACCCTTTCTATTTCACTGTTACTGCTCCCACTGGAAGGCTAATCCAGGTATCTACTACCCTTTCTATATCACTGTTACTGCTCCCACTGGAAGGCTATTCCAGGTATCTACTACCCTTTCTATATCAATGTTACTGCTTCCACTGGAAGGCTATTCCAGGTATCTACTACCCTTTCTATATCACTGTTACTGCTTCCACTGGAAGGCTATTCCAGGTATCTACTACCCTTTCTATATTACTGTTACTGCTCCCACTGGAAGGCTATTCCAGGTATCTACTACCCTTTCTATATCACTGTTACTGCTCCCACTGGAAGGCTATTCCAGGTATCTACTACCCTTTCTATATCACTGTTACTGCTCCCACTGGAAGGCTATTCCAGGTATCTACTACCCTTTCTATATCACTGTTACTGCTCCCACTGGAAGGCTATTCCAGGTATCTACTACCCTTTCTATATCACCGTTACTGCTTCCACTGGAAGGCTATTCCAGGTATCTACTACCCTTTCTATATCACTGTTACTGCTCCCACTGGAAGGCTAATCCAGGTATCTACTAAGGTTTCTACTACCCTTTCTATATCACTGTTACTGCTCCCACTGGGAGGCTATTCCAGGTATCTACTACCCTTTCTATTTCACTGTTACTGCTCCCACTGGAAGGCTAATCCAGGTATCTACTACCCTTTCTATATCACTGTTACTGCTCCCACTGGAAGGCTATTCCAGGTATCTACTACCCTTTCTATATCAATGTTACTGCTTCCACTGGAAGGCTATTCCAGGTATCTACTACCCTTTCTATATCACTGTCAGGCCCGGACTGGCCATCGGGCACACCGGGCAAATGCCCGGTGGGCCGCGGTGGCCAGGGGCCGAGGCCGGCAGGGGAAGTCCCAGGATCTCCCCTGCCGGTCTATGCAGGGCCGGCACTATCTGAGCGCCGGCCCCGCTGTTTTCAATGAGGGGCCGGTGAGGAGATCAATGATCTCCCTCACCGGCCCACTTGAATAGATCTGCGGCTGGGGAGGGAGAGGACCCGGCGGAGCTCTATCTTGCAGCTCCGCTGGGTTCCTCTCGCGAGATCCGGCGCGTTGCCATGGCAACGGCCGGATCTCGCGCGAGTGAACTCTAGCCTCGCAGGCTAGAGTTCACTCACCCACTGGACCACCAGGGATGCTGTCGGAGTGCGAGTTCCGGTCCCCCCTCCCTCTCCCAGGTTCCAGCGTGCCGGTCCCCCCCTCCCAGGCTAAAGGTAAGAAGGGAGGGGGGGGGACATTATAACTGCTTTATTTTATTTTTATGTTTTACCCCCCAAACACACACACACACAAAATCCCTTCTAATAATCACACACATCACTCTCACACACAGCACTCTCACACCCATCACACACAGCACTCTCACACCCATCACACACAGCACTCTCACACCCATCACACACAGCACTCTCACACCCATCACACACAGCACTCTCACACCCTATCACACACAGCACTCTTACACACAGCACACACAGCACTCTCAAACACAGCACTCTCACACCCAGCACACACACAGCACTCTCACACCCATCACACACAGCACTCTCACACCCATCACACACAGCACTCTCACAGCCCATCACACAAAGCACTCACACAGCACTCTCACACTCAGCACTCTCACACACATCACTCTCACACCCAGCACACTCAGCACTCTCACACCCATCACACACAGCACTCTCACACCCAGCACTGTCACACCCATCACACATAGCACTCTCACACCCATCACACATAGCACCCTCACACCCATCACACATAGCACTCTCACACCCATCACACCCAGCACTCTCACACCCAGCACTCTCACACCCAGCACCCTCACACCCGTCACACTCAGCACCCTCACACCCGTCACAGTCAGCACCCTCACACCTGTCACACTCAGCACCCTCACACACAGCACTCTCACACCCAGCACCCTTACACACATCATACACAGCACCCATCACACACATCATAAACAGCACCCTCACACACAGCACCCCTCAAACACAGCATCCATCGCACACACATACTGCACCCTTCACATACACACTACATCCCTCACAGACACCCACTGCACCAAACACACACACAATACTTCTATATATATATATATATATATATATATATATATATATATATATATATATATATATATATATATATACACACACACACTGCACTCCTAAACACATTACGTTCCAGACACACACTAGATCCCTTACCCAACTCTGGATTATATACGCACACTAGATCCATTTATACACTCTGAATCCTCATATACACACACTCACTAGATCTCCTACACATTCTGGGTCCTTCAAACACACACTAGACTCCTGTATACACACACACTGCGCCATCTACACACACACACTTCATTCCTAAAATACACACTCTGGATCCCTTATAAACACACTAGATTCATTGTAAACAAACACATACTACACCCTGAAACACACACTCTCTACAACCCCTACAAACACTACATCACCTATATACACACACACTATAGCCTGTATGCACACACTTACTACATCCCCTATACACACATTCTCTTCAGCCCCTTCGCCATATATGTATTACATTACACCAAAAACACAACACTACTAAAACCGACCTTGTTACACAATACCACACCACAATCAGCTCACTCTACACACACGCAATACCACAAGCAGGCTCCAAACACATGCACAATACTCTTTCCTGGCCCTTTTGTCTCCTGGTATCCATTTATAGAGTCACCAGAGACAAATTGCAAGGAAACACAGTGCAATCATGTTATTAAATTTGCTTGCACTGTGCAGGGCTTTTTTCTCATGCTAGAGCTCTTTAGCAGAGCTCTGCGCATGGTCTGCCCTGGAAGAGTATTGAACCAACATGCTCACTTTGAGAGGGGGCGTGTTTGTCATTGGTGATGACGGAACACACCCTCTCTGCCCCGCCCCCTTAGTGGGCCGCTGTGGTAAAAAAATGCCCGGGCCGAATTTTTCTCCCAGTCCGGCCCTGATCACTGTTACTGCTTCCACTGGAAGGCTATTCCAGGTATCTACTACCCTTTCTATATCAATGTTACTGCTTCCACTGGAAGGCTATTCCAGGTATCTACTACCCTTTCTATATCATTGTTACTGCTTCTATTGGAAGGCTATTCCATGTATCTACTACCCTTTCTATATCACTGTTACTGCTTCCACTGGAAGGCTATTCCAGGTATCTACTACCCTTTCTATATCACTGTTACTGCTCCCACTGGAAGGCTATTCCATGTATCTATTACCCTTTCTATATCACTGTTACTGCTTCCACTGGAAGGCTATTCCATGTATCTACTACCCTTTCTATATCACTGTTACTGCTCCCACTGGAAGGCTATTCCAGGTATCTACTACCCTTTCTATGTCACTGTTAGCCTTTACTGCTTCCATTGGAAGACTATTCTATGTATCTACTACCCTTTCTATATCACTGTTAATGCTCCCACTGGAAGGCTATTCCATGTATCTACTACCCTTTCTATATCACTGTTACTGCTTCCACTGGAAGGCTATTCCAGGTATCTACTACCCTTTCTATATCACTGTTACTGCTTCCACTGGAAGGCTATTCCATGTATCTACTACCCTTTCTAAATCATTGTTACTGCTTCCACTGGAAGGCTATTCCAGGTATCTGCTATCCTTTCTATATCACTGTTCCTGCTCCCACTGGAAGGCTATTCCATGTATCTACTACCCTTTCTATATCACTGTTACTGCTTCAACTGGAAGGCTATTCCAGGTATCTACTACCCTTTCTATATCACTGTTCCTGCTCCCACTGGAAGGCTATTCCTGGTATCTACTACCCTTTCTATATGACTGTTAGCCTTTACTGCTTCCATTGGAAGGCTATTCCATGTATCTACTACCCTTTCTATATCACTGTTCCTGCTCGCACTGGAAGGCTATTCCATGTATCTACTACCCTTTCTATATCACTGTTACTGCTTCCACTGGAAGGCTATTCCAGTTATCTACTATCCTTTCTATATCACTGTTCCTGCTCCCACTGGAAGG